>NC_142785.1:31746977-32095727 GCF_988280905.1 Pimephales promelas
TGTGCCAAGAAAACATCCCCCACACCATTACACCACCACCACCAGCCTGCACTGTGGGAACAAGGCATGATGGATCCATGTTCTCATTCTGTTTACTCCAAATTCTGACTCTACCATCTGAAATCGAGACTCATCAGACCAGGCAACATTTTTCCAGTCTTCAACTGTCCAATTTTGGTGAGCTCTTGCTAATTGTCGCCTCTTTCTCCTATTTGTAGTGGAGATGAGTGGTACCCGGTGGGGTCTTCTGCTTTTGTAGCCCATCCGCCTCAAGGTTGTGTGTGTTGTGTCTTCACAAATGCTTTGCTGCATACCTCGGTTGTAACGAGTGGTTATTTCAGTCAAAGTTGCTCTTCTATCAGCTTGAATCAGTCGGCCCATTCTCCTCTGACCTCTAGCATCAACAAGGCATTTTGGCCCACAGGACTGCCGCATACTGGATGTTTTTCCCTTTTCACACCATTCTTTGTAAACCCTAGAAATGGTTGTGCGTGAAAATCCCAGTAACTGAGCAGATTGGGAAATACTCAGACACCAACAACCATGCCACGCTCAAAATTGCTTAAATCACCTTTCTTTCCCATTCTGACATTCAGTTTGGAGTTCAGGAGATTGTCTTGACCAGGAATGCATTGAAGCAACTGCCATGTGATTGGTTGATTAGATCATTTCTTGAAAATGTAATCTTTCGTGTTCCACAGAAGAAAGAAAGTCATACGGGTTTGGAGAGACATTAATGCAAGAAAATAAAAAATATCTTTCATTTGGGAGCAAGTTATTCTTGTAAATGTACAGCACAAATGCAGGATTTTCATTTAGTTGTCTAAAAAACCTGGCATTGCATTTTACAAATATTGCTTTTGTTCCCTGGATAAAAGCGTCTGCTAAATGCATGAATGTTCCTTCTTGCGCTCAGAACACTTTCAAGTAAATCTGTTTGTTTTTGTGTGTCTGCTGTCTTTATAGACTGTCTGTTTATTTGATTGTGCGCTGTTGTCTTTTCCCTCGCTTGCTCGTCTGCGCTCTGACATGCAGCTTGACCTCAGTCGGAGCATCCTGTCGCTCAGCAGAGTGGCCTGACCTTTGACCTCTGCGCTCCATCAGTCTGACAGCCTGTGCTGAGTAAGCGTTTGAAAGAGTTTTATCCTGTGCAGATTACTAAAAAACACCAAGCAAACAAAATCTCTTGCTTCCGCCCCATTTGACCAGCAGAACATGTTTTCCCAAGAGCCCCGAAGACCTGCTGAGGAAACTGAACCCTGCCTCAGCGATCTTCCTTTTGTTCTCTTGTTTCACTGGGTTTGGTGCTCTCGAGAAGCGCTCTTTAAAGCACAATAAAAGAGAAGCAGGACTTGTGGGAGCTCTTTCCCTCGTGCTCATGGAGAAAGCAGATGTTCTGCAGTCGTGTGGTGCTGAGCACGAGTCTGGGTTTGGCTTCAGACAGCCGAGTGTGAGAGTTCCCCACGGGGACGCCGATGAAAGCTGAACATACTGAGAGGAAGTGTTGGACGAGTGTAGCTGGGAAACACAGGGAGTGTTTGTGAGAGATCACTGAGACTGGAGGAAATTAAAACATGTGCAGAGATGATGCACTGTTAGTATTTAATGAGGATTTTGCTTTGGAGTAAAACACAGATAATGTGTTTTTTTTTTTATGCGTATCTATTGCACGAGTTCATGCTCTCATTTGCATGATCTTTTTACTCAGAAAATGCCTTTTATATGCACCCAATATGCATTTTTTTTAGCGTACGTATGCACTTTTTGCATTAATCTGATATGCATTTTTTGCATTAATCTGATATGCACTTTTTGCATTAATCTGATATGCACTTTTTGCATTTATCTGATATGCACTTTTTGCATTTATCTGATATGCATTTTTTGCATTAATCTGATATGCACTTTTTGCATTTATCTGATATGCACTTTTATGCATTTATCTGATATGCACTTTTTGCATTTATCTGATATGCACTTTTTGCATTTATCTGATATGCACTTTTTGCATTAATCTGATATGCACTTTTTGCATTTATCTGATATGCACTTTTTGCATTTATCTGATATGCACTTTTTGCATTAATCTGATATGCACTTTTTGCATTTATCTGATATGCAGTTTTTGCATTAATCTGATATGCACTTTTTGCATTTATCTGATATGCACTTTTTGCATTTATCTGATATGCACTTTTTGTATTTATCTGATATGCACTTTTTGCATTAATCTGATATGCACTTTTTGCATTTATCTGATATGCACTTTTTGCATTTATCTGATATGCACGTTTTGCATTAATCTGATATGCACTTTTTGCATTTATCTGATATGCACTTTTTGCATTAATATGATATGCACTTTTTGCGTGCATTTGCACATGATGATATGATTTTATACACATAATAAATATTACACCATGTTTACAATAATACAATATTTAGTATTATTATATAATGATGTAATATTTTGATTTATGCAATTATTTGTCTTACATTACCATAATGTGTGTATATGAAGAGTTCAGATGCAAAAGCCTCTAAATGCCATTTGAAATTTTCTTCTTTAATGATGATTTTTATCAAACTTGTATATTTAAGTTCAGTAATTTCACTTAAATAACAATTAATAGGTAATCTTCATTGCCATTTAGGTGAAATTACTGAACTTAAATATACAAGTTTGATAAAAATCATCATTAAAGAAGAAAATTTCAAATGGTATTTAGAGGCTTTTGCATCTGAACTCTTCATATATTAGGGCTATATATATTGCGATTAATCGCATCTGACATACAAGTTTGTGTTTATATAATATATGTGTGTGATTTGTCGATCATATATATATCTATGATTTGCCTATCATGAGATTTGAAGTTGAAACACTTTTGCATGCTGAGAAATAAAGCCCCATTAGCTTAAGCTATAGAAAATAAATTAATAAAATGTATTAGTTTAGTAAAAATAATCAAGATGGCCTTTTTGTTCGTTTTGTTTGTTTTTATTGTATTTAGGAAATGCAGAAGTTCTGGCGTATTTTATGAATTAACTTGTTTAGAAAGCGTTCTTTAATGCATGCATTTGCTGCATAATGAGGCTGAAGGTTTGAGTTCATTAGTTCCAGTGCAGAGTTTTCATGAATATAGATGTCGCGGTTTTTCTGATTCACACACATTTGCATTCGTATAAGATTGTTCATTTAGACACAAACACACTCCTTTTGTTCAAATGATTTTTTTATTTTTTTTTTAAACATTGGAGTGAAGGACACTTGAGTGGTCTAGGACACGATGCATTGTTCATTTGGCTTCAGGTGAATTATGAGGACAGAACACTATTTTTTCCCCTTGAACCGAAGGACTCGTCTAGACAGCACTCTTCAGGGGTTTCAGGACTCAAGGTTCAGCATGACACACAACCAAACAGACGACTTATGATTCAGCACACCATTCCACATTTGATTTGCATGCTATCACAATGCTGAAAGAATGGCTGATCATTTCCATATCACCAGAATGCAGCGTCATTGCAAATACATTGTTAAATCAACCTAAAGTGAAGTATTTACTCACTTCATGTCTTTCCTTTTACTACTTTCGTGAAAAATGCAAGGAGTTTTTGTCAATTTATGTATGGAAAATAGCAGCGTGCGGATTCCACTGACGAACGATATTCTGAAAGACACGAGGGTGAGTAAATGATGACAGAATCTTCACTTTTTCCTGAATTATTCCTTCTAAACAGGTTTCTCATGCTGTTTGTGGGGATTTTCGTTTAATTCAGCATTTATTAGACGCCAGATGAGCAGTTGAGACAGAACTGGCATATCTTATACTGTATGCTGTTCAAATGAATCCGTAAATAAAGTATTCCCAGATGGTTGTGACTGGCTCACGGAGCAGGATTATTTTCATATATCATATTCTTGCTACTTTTAGCAGATGTGAGGCAGCTTGAAAGGCAAACCGTCCGAATGTTTGGTCAACCCGGATGTAATGAACACGCTGAGACCCGAAGGGAGAACAACAATTGGGCCCAAAACACTAGAAGGATGTGAAAGATCTTCCAGGAATTGGTGTGCTTGATTGGGATTGAGAAAGGTTTAGGCCTTGGCTTGACGTGACGGCTAATTCGGTACCTTTGGCTGCGACTTCATAGACTCTCACACTATGTAATTTGGACTTATAAAAAAGGCTTTTTGACTTCAATTGTTTGTGATGTTCATTGCGCAAGTGTCAGAAGAGCAAAACCACTGCGAAAGGAGTTGTAAGTGTTAGCATCTGTGGGATGCCTTCCAGAAGTCTGAATTTAGCTCGATACATTTGCATGTGCTCACGAGAAACGTTTGATTTATTACTTTTGTTAAAGGGATAGTTCACCCATAACCTAAAATTCTGCCTAAAGCCTAATTTCAATCTGCTGAGTCGATATATTTGAGTCCATATATAAGTTATGGTGTATTTTATGAATTAATTTGTTTAGAAAGCATTCTTTAATGCATGCATTTGCTGCATAATGAGGCTGAAGGTTTGAAGTAGCTCCAGTGCAGAGTCTTCATGAATATAGTACCTAAAATGAACATATCAATCCTTAAAATGTACATATTAGCACCTAAAATGTACATATTAGCACATCAAATGTACATATTAGCACCTAAAATGTACATATTAGTACATAAAATGTACATATTAGCACCTAAAATGAACATATTAGCACATCAAATGTCCAGATTAGCACCTGAAATGTACATATTAGCACCTAAAATATACATATTAGTACATAAAATGTACATATTAGTACATATCAACACTTAAAATGTACATATTAGTACATATCAACACTTAAAATGTACAAATTAGTACATAAAATGTACATATTAGTACATATCAACACTTAAAATGTACATATTAGCACATAAAATGTACATATTAGTACATATCAACACTTAAAATGTACATATTAGCAACTAAAATGTACATATTAGCACCTGAAATGTACATATTTTCACATAAAATGTACATATTTGTACATATCAACACTTAAAATGTACATATTAGCACCTAAAATGTACATATTAGCACATAAAATGTACATATTAGTACATATCAACACTTAAAATGTACATATTAGCAAATAATAGTACCTAAAATAGACAAAAGTTTACCTTTTGAAAAGGTACAGCCCCAGTGACAGCTTTCGTACCTTTTTTTACTGAGAGTGTCTCCAGACAATTTGGACTAAACCGCTCAATCCATATGGATTAGTTTTACGAATTCTTAATCAACTTTTTGAAGCGCCAAAGTGTCAGTCGAGTAGCTGTCGATGGCAGGACAGAAACCCTTTAACATGAGCGTTGAGATCATCAACCAAAGATGTTTGTGACGAATGAAAGGCGATAACCTCGCAATAACCTCTCGATTTATGATTTTTATTTCCTGCTTCTAAAAGTGGTCTCGGAGAGGGTGAGTGGCAAAGATTGCAACCCAAAAATCAGATGAAAAGAAATGTGATTTAGGGAAACGTGCACGCCCAGACTCGTAATGTTTGCGTGCGCGATGACAGATGTGTTAATGTGGCCAGATGTGCCCCAAAGATCCTGCATTGATGGAGACTCTTCAGAGGAGATCGGTTGCGTTTTGTACTTTCTTATTCTTGTGGGTTTGATGTTTCACGAAGAGCTGTTTTCATGCTGAAGTTTATTTGTTCTGTTTGGCAGTACAACGACTGCAAATGGAGAAATACATCATTGATAAACATCATATTTGAAATCTTTAAATCTTCAAAAACATCATATTTTAAAACTTCTAGACAGTTTAAATGGAGAACAAATGAGGACTTGATGTTTCACCTCTTGTAATCTCACACATCTCAACATTGTCTTGTCTTGCATCAAATGATTGTCTAGCTCTTTACTATGTAAATCAATAACTAAGTCATGTATGTCTGTTTTTGTTACTCTGAAGGAATTGGAAGAATCTGAGATCAAGCTGAAGGAGATAAATCTACTTGATCTGACCCTGAAAATGACTTATCGGTGTTAATTTAGTGCAATTAAGCAATATTTTTGGTTCGCATAAAACTATTTACTTCAGAACAGATGTTTCCACATGAGCACATTTTATTTCTTGTCATTTTTTTACAGTGTTACATTTCAAATGTTTTTATCGATTATGCATTCATAAATCACCAGATGTATTTAATAAATATGAAGGCAATCATTTTAAAATTACATCTCTAATGCAACCCATACATTTCCAAAACACAGAGATAGGGACATATACAGATAATAAGTCTGATATATTGGTAACATTTTACTTGAAGGGGTGTGCATAAGACTGGCATGATACCTTCATAACCATGACATGTTTATTTATGAATAAACAAACACTGTAATGTTGTCGTGATTGATACTGTGAAGCAGCTTTGATACAATCTCTATTGTGAAAAGCGCTATAAAAATATATTTGACTTGACTTGACTTGACATGACATATGTCTTGAATATGAAATGTTTATGACAAGTGTCATTCGCTCAATAACGACATTTTGAATGCAAATTTGACATTGTTTGAGATGTCTTTATGACATAAACCAATACATCATAACCTGTCAGTGTCTTTGTCATGACAACTTGACATAAAATGAAGTTAATCTGTCATGTGGTTGGCTTTGACATTGGCTGTCATGAGGCATTGTAACTGTGTCATGAATATTTTTTGTGACCTCAACTACACTGAATTTGTCATTAAAAAGTTATAATGGCTTCATGACAGTCAATGTCAAAACCAACCACAGACAGTTTAATGTAATGTTAACCAATAAATCTAGGTGGTTGATGTCTTTATTTTTCAGTAATTCGTCCTAAATAGTTCTTCAACTCTCAGAGACTTTTGCTTCTTTACCAGCACTAGGGTTTTAAAAGTTTTTCTCCATTTTTAATGCTGTTTTGAGTGGTTTTATTCGCACTTGTGCATTGAAATCAATCATGTTCCCCATGTAGATAAAAAATATTTTCAAGATTTGTTATCACAACATATTTTCTTTTGTCAAATCAACTTTATAATGATTTGTTTAGTTGATATAACTTATTATTTTGAGTTTCTGATGATTAAATGAATCTCCATTGTATTAACTCACTTTTTCCAGTTCAATCAACTTAAAATTTTAAGGCAACCCAGGTTACTTACTTTTTTAAGTTAAACCAACAATATGTTTTACAGTGTAGTAATCACAACATTTTTTCTTTTGTCAAATCAACTTAAATAATTTATTTAGTTCAGATAACATATGATTTTGAGTTTCTGATGATTAAATCATTCTCCTTCATTGTATTAACTCACTTTTTCCAGTTCAATCAACTTAAAGTTTTAAGGCAACCCAGGTTACTTACTTTTTTAAGTTAAACCATCAATATTTTTTTACAGTGAGACACCCTTATGTGGGTTTCTTCTGGTCCTCAGGTGTTTTACATCTGCCTTCATTCCAGCTCATGATGGAACAGTTCAGGCGTGCGATGAGGCAAGCGGTCCTTCGTCCGGTCCAAGGGTGTAACGCTCCTCATTAGCTAAAGCTTAAGAACTGGCAGAAGTCTCTGTCTTGCCATGGGATGTCATTACATCAACCTTTGGATATTTCCATGGATTATTGCATTCCAAGTCAAAAGTTCTCCCATCTTTGGTTTATTCCTTTGAGTCATTGAGAAATCAGATCCCTTCGTTGAAACCAAGCTTGAGGACTGACTCTGCTGATGACAAAATGTACTTCATAATTTAGAAAGTATAGCAAACAATGGTATTCTTTGGTTTTTCCAAACCTGTAACTGTTGCTATTTTCTAAATGAGTGTCAGTGGTGATTGACGTTATGCCACACATGCTGTCAATAGAGGGAATGCATTGACGTCACTTTCCTGCCAGCCTGACTGAGTGGCAAAAGATCTGCGTGACTGGATTTAATAGGGGAAACTGCAAAAATACGACTAAAACAAACAATTTTATCAATTTAAACTAAATGTTGGACTCAATATAGTGTTCCTTACAACTTACTAAAGATCCAGTGATCCATGGATATTGACATGCAGCCAGGAATCGTGTTGCCTGACATTTATGTTTGCCTGATTTCGACACCGGGGAAATAAAAGCACCTAAACATAAAGCAAATTTGCCTGTGAACGCTTTACATAAATACAATATAGGTCGGTCTAAATCCAGGAGATCACTTATATCAGTGTTATATATAGCCTAGGCTATATATATCATCATATCGTCCTGCCCTTTTGGTCAGTGTTTATTAAAAAACATCCAATAATGCAGAATATGCAATGCTAATATATATAACAATACAAAATATACACTGTAGAAAAATATTGTTGGTTTAACTTAAAAAAGTAAGTAACCTGGGTTGCCTTAAAGGACAACTCCGGCGCAAAATGAACCTTTGGTCTACACATTGCTATCTAGTCAACCGTTTTCTGAGATTTGTTTTCATGATTGCCGAATTTAAATAGTTTTATCTCTAAAAACAGTTTAGCCTATAACGCTAGTATAATGCTAGTATATGGGGCATAGAGTAATGACAAATAAAAATCGCTTGTTATTACCACTAACACGGCTCAAAATAGCCCCACACCAACACGACAGCATAACAAGGATCCCTACATTCAAACCGAAGCATTGAGAACTTTGTTAGTGTCCATAAAGTTTAATAAGAAGATATTTTATACACACAGTCAACTTCGCGAATACAGGAAGAAGCCATCTTGGAAAAAAAGTCTCTACCAGTCGATCTACGAACGCCGATCCAAGTGCGCTGAACTGTGCAGAATCTCATATGGTCCGTTGTTTCCAGAAGAAACACAAACACAAACCGTTTTCTTCTCTTCAATATGTACACACAGCCTACTGTTCGCGCTCACCTTATCACCTTATTCACATCTCACCAGCGCACTTGGATCGGAGTTCGTAGATCGACTGGTAGAGACTATTTTTCAAAGATGGCTTCTTCCTGTATTCCCGAAGTTTACTGTGTGTATAAAATATCTTCTTATTAAATTGTATGGACACTGACAAAGTTGTCAATGCTTCGGTTTTAATGTAGAGACCCTTGTTATGCTGTCGTGTTGGTGTGGGGCTATTTTGAGCCGTGTTTGTGGTAATAACAAGCGATTTTTAATTGTCATTACTCTATGCCCTATGTACTAGCATTGTACTAGCGTTATAGGCTAAACTGTTTTTAGAGATAAAACTATTTACATTCGGCAATCATGAAAACAAATCTCAGATAACGGTTGACTAGGTAGCAATGTGTAATTAGACTAAAGGTTCGTTTTGCGCCGGAGTTGTCCTTTAAAACTTTAAGTTGATTGAACTGGAAAAAGTGAGTTAATACAATGAAGGAGAATGATTTAATCATCAGAAACTCAAAATTATATGTTATCTGAACTAAATAAATTATTTAAGTTGATTTGACAAAAGAAAAAATGTTGTGACTGATTACTACACTGTAAAACAAAATTGTTGGATTAACTTAAAAAAGTAAGTAACCTGGTTGCCTTAAAATTTTAAGTTGATTGACCTGGAAAAAGTGAGTTAATACAATGATGGAGATTAATTTAATCATCAGAAACTCAAAATAATAAGTTACCTCAACTAAATAAATTATTATAAAGTTGATTTGACAAAAGAATATATGTTGTGATAACAAATCTTGAAAATATTTTTTTTACAGTGTATGGGTATGGTTTTACAGCTAAATTCAGCATATTGACACAAAATGATAACTGCAAATCCAGCTTTCGCTGACTGGAGTCCAGTTGTTTCGATCCATTTGCTCCTCTTTCTATAGCAGTCTGTAAAAATATACCTCCGATTTTGTTGTCAAATCTAGTTGTACAGTCAATCGCAAAGCTCTTTCCCACTTTATATGTGTTGTGTTTGTTTTTCGGGGCATTCACGCTGAACACATATACAGCCGCTCAGTCTTTTTGCCACTCAGTACTCCGGCCGACGGCGACGTTACGCGCATACCCTCTATAGAGGGCTGTAGTTTGTTATGAAACACAGAACATTCCTTTAAAGGTCTATACATTTCTAAAATCTGGAATTGGCAACGTAACCATCTGTCAGGGTCCAGACTCCAGAGAGAAACAATGTTTTTGTTACATTTCAGTGTCGGTCTCTCTTCTAGATCGTCTGGATGTGATGTTCTACATTAGTTCCAGAGCAGATGTTTGATGCGGATTAACTTTTGGATAAAATGACCTCAGCAGATTCACATTGTCAATTCTGTCAGTAATGACTCACCCTCATGTCGTTCCAAACCCATAAGACTTTCGTTCATCTTCAGAGCACAAATGAAGATCTTTTTGATGAAATCTGAGAGCTTTTGAAACTTTGACGCCTTAAAAAGTTCTTAAAGAGTTCGTAAAACTAATCCATATGGATTGAGCGGTGTAGTCCAAATTTTCTGTAGAGACTTTATATGATGAACAGATTGAATTTAAGCTTTTATTCACATATAAACATTCATCAGTTGTGATAAACGGAAGCTCAAGCATGTTGGTGATGTGGATAATCGCTAGGGTGTTGCCATGTGGTTTCTATAATATTCTGTGCACTCTAAAAATGCTGGGTTGTTTTAACCCAACTTTGGGTCAAATATGGACAAACCCATACGTTGGGTTAAAAATGTAATAAAAAAATGTAACCCAATGACTGGATTTGTCAATTTTTGACCCAAAGTTGTGTTAAAACAACCCAGAGTGTGTGTGTGATCGAGGATTAGAGGATAGGATATACAGTTTGTATAGTATAAATATCATTATGTCTATGTAAAGTCCCAATAAGAGATTGAAACCCATCATGTGTGTGTTTTCTTATTGGCCCAAGTCAAGTCTTTGGGATATTATGGTCTATATTAAAATGATTTTTTTTTTATCTTTCTGCTGGCAGAATTATAAGTCTGATTACTTCTAAAAGTAACAGCACACCTCTCCCCAACAAGCCGCATGATTTGAGGTATTATTCATTTAGCATACTAAACTGAGGTATTTAATAGAGACTCTGCATTACTTATCCATCCAATTATCAGATAAGAGGACACTCCAAATGTGTAAGATGATAAAGATGAACTCGTTTCGGTGCAAGAGAAAACGCTCTGAAAGCGTCGTGACCTGATTTCTCCTAAGTAGCATGAAAAAACTGTGTTGTGTCCTTGACAGGATGGGCACGAGTTCAATGTGAATTCACATTTAGTCAGCCAAGAACTGAAAGTAATTTGAGCTGTAACTCTGTCCCCTTCCAACCCCCCTTGTCATTTGTTCCCCTCTCTTTTGTCTATCTTCTCTAGCGAATGGCGCGCTTCCAGTCTGTTACCCCACATCAGGATGCACATGTAAATAAACTTAGACTGATGTGCTCCAGTTTGTTTGCTCGCCAGGCTGGCCGTGTTAAAGTAATAGCTGATTCTCTTCCAACCTGACATTCATGCTGTTTTCTTTTTACTGAAGACTTTTTTCTATAGGAGTTTTTACATAGCATATGAATAAGCTTGTTTCCGACACGGAATAAAAAAAAAATAAAAAAAAAAAAAGCTAATTCTGAATTTTTTTTTTTTTCAGTTCGCAATTGTGAGTTATGGAGTCCAATTCTAAGGGAAAAAAGACTGACTTATATCATGCAACTTGAAAAAAAAAAATCAGAAATGTGAGAAAAAAAGTCACAATTACCTTTAAATTCTTTTTATTGTGTGGCAGAATGAAGCTACCATAATTCTAATTAATCATACCAAATTATATATATATATATATATATATATATATATATATATTACTAAACAAAATTATTAAATAATTAAGAAAATGTACAAAAATGTTTTTTATATGTTTTTATATAATGTTTTTTTTATATAATGTATATATAAATGAAATATATAATTATATAAAAAATATAATTATAAAAAAATAATGTACAAAAATGTTGTAAATATACACAAAATAATTGCTAAATAATAAATAATGCTTTTTAATTTTTTTTTTTTTAATTTTTTTTTTTTTTGTCTGGTCGTGAATTCAGGCAAAACTTTTCAAGCTTCAAGATTATCAGTGAATAAAGTTTTTTTTTGTCCTTTCTGGAGCTTGACAAATGCAATGTCTATGAAGTGTTGAAGAAAAAGATAAACATAATTCAGGTTTAAATGAAAAAAAAAATGACAGCATTTTCATATATTGGGGTGAACTGTTCATTTCTATGCTTAATAAATCTCTTTCGTTGTTTTTATTCCGTCCACTCCTGTCGTGTCCCTTTCTAGTTTTCTATCTTGCGAGAACACACAGCATTAAGTGACCAGGGGAAACAACAGCGCCCTGCTGTGTCTTTTCCTCCAGTGACTGATGATTTGATTAGTTTTTTTCCTG
Source organism: Pimephales promelas (assembly GCF_988280905.1). Taxonomy (NCBI): domain Eukaryota; kingdom Metazoa; phylum Chordata; class Actinopteri; order Cypriniformes; family Leuciscidae; genus Pimephales; species Pimephales promelas. The sequence goes on from NC_142785.1 coordinate 31,759,387, forward strand.
CTTGTGGCTTTGCTGCAGTCGTCTGTCCACAGCATGAAAGCTAGAATTATTTCTCTTTTTTTCTACATGGTAATCTTTCGCTCTGCTTGGTCTCTGCTCGTGTGAATAATTGAAGAATAAATTAGAAAATGGCCAAAGAAACATTATACTTTGTTGATTGTCATTTTAACTTCCCTTTGAGCCAGTTTCATGACTGAATTTACATGGTAATGATGCCATAATGATCTAATGAGATGTAATGGGATGGATCTCACTTAGTAGTGGGGGCATGATATGATGTAGTAGTTTAAGTTCACCCAAAAATAAAAATTCAACGGTGTGCAAACACTGAAAACTCCCCTAAATGTCACAAGAGTAACATAAAAGTGGTCGCGGTCCATATGACTATATTCCAAAAGGGTTAATTTTTGGGTCTGGTAGGCTAAGACTAATGATAAGACTAATTGTATGCTATAGAGGGACTAAAACTAGTTTTATTTGCAAATGCAGAATACATTTGGTAACACTTTACTTGAAGGGGTGTGCATAAGACTGACATGACACCTTCATAATCATGACATATATGAAGTAGGGTTTATGCATGTTTGCAATGTCATAATTGCATTAAAAATGTCATAAATGAGCAAATGACACTTAATGACAGTTGTCACAAACATGCATTAAACTTCATCATGGTTATGAAGGTGTCATGTTAGTCTTATACCCCTTTAAGTAAAGTGTTACCAAAGTTTTCCTAATGATTAATGAGTTTATATTCCTCATTTGTAAGCTGATTTGAATAAATGCTTCTACTAAATGAATAAATCTCCCATTATGAACAGCACACACACATCATTGTCCTCTTTAGTTTTATGGTTGAAAAACATTATTGATTGATTTGATAGAAAAGACGTTTTTTGTGGAAGGTATTAGGTGGAAAAGCATTGCAGAATCCGTTGGTCATTGGAAATGTTAAAATAGTGATTTTCTATAATTCCATAATTCCATTTATGAGTGCATTCTCTATCAAATCCTTTAAAAAAGCATTGCAAACAGCTGGAAAAGTCATTGTGAAGACATGACCAGAGCAAAGGCTGGAGACACTGCTTGCAGTCAGTGAAATCTTTATTGACTTCCAAATAAAGAAACCAACATAAACAAAACCCCACTCAAGGTGACCCTCCTCACAGAGGTGCCTTTCACAGACAAACACACATTCCTTTATACTGAAAGGGTCAACCATTTTACAGTAATAGGGAATTTAAATAATGTTCACACACATAATAAATAACTACACTGAAAATCAAAATAATATTCAAAATATATAAACCTTAATCATGCAAGGAAAATAATATGAATACAAATACGTTACATACAATGAGCATAAACAAAATAAAACATGAAACAACATCCCCCTGCTCCCATTGAGAAATGGTCTATGCCTACACTACCCAGAATTCTTTGGGATGGCATAAAATGAGGAACAGGAAGGCCGCGCGTCCTCTTAGACACCCACCCCCCGGAAACCATGCGGCTGACATGATGAACCCAGAAGGTTAGTTTTGCAAATGAGGATAAAACTAATGATTTATGTAAATACCAGAATAAAGAAAATAAAGTTTTTTTGTTAGGCTAATGTGCACCTCAGACTAGAAAAAAGTTACCAAATAAAACAGAAACAAACATTTATAGAAATAATATAAATCAAACAAACACACACTCTAAAAAATGCTGGGTTGTTTTAACCCAATTTTGGGTCAAATATGGACAAACCCAGCCATTGGGTTACATTTTTAAATTATATTTTTAACCCAATGTTTGAGTTTGTCCATATTTGACCAAAAATTGGGTTAAACAACCCAGCGTTTTTTACACTGCAAATCATAACTTAGGACTTTGTCACAGTCATAGAAAAGTCATAGAAGTTGAACCCTGAGCAGAGTTTGTGATTTTTTAATATTTTTAACTAAGATAAAAATTGAGCACTTGAAAAGAAAAGGATAAATCATATTTTGGCCTTATGCCTCCAAACCCCACCTGAGGGAATCATTATGGGATATTCTCACTGACCAGAAATCACTCTAATATGATGTTTTGATGATTTTTATCAATGTTGAAAACTGTGATATTTTTGTGAAAACCATGTTACATTTTTTCAGGATTATTTGATGAATAGAAAGTTCAGCAAAAGAACAGCATTTACTTAAAATACAATTATAAAACATAGTTTGCTGCTTCTTCAAGACTTTGTGCTTGTAAATGCTTCATGCATCTGTGATCAGAAAGAGCAACATCTGTCAGAACATCATGGCGGATTTCAAGACATCTTGTCTCTTCCTGGTTTTTTTAGACACCACTGCCAAATGCTGTTTTGTGTGTTGATTTACTATGTGAAACAGCCCTAAGCCGTGAACAGGGCGAGGTGAGACCAATTAAACATCCTTCCATTATAATTAAGCGATAAGAGGTCAGGCTGCCGTATGAAAAGAGTCACGGCTGAGTTGCTAAAACCCCTTTAACACTTCTATATTCACTTTCCTAGTCCTCGAGTGTCTTATTGCTTTTAAAAAATGCATAATGCAAAATGCATAACATGATTCAAACATGAGGAAAGTCATTAAGAAGATAAGATATTCCTTGACTTATTCCTTAAACTGAAGTTAATGATTGGTATCTGATTGCGCAGATAAATCAAGTACACTAGAAAGTTTGGGTTAGTAAGATTTATTTATGTTTTTATGAATTGATTTTATGCAGCAAAGATAATAGAAGTGACGGCAATGTTTTATAATTGTATTTCAAGTAAATGCTGTTCTTTTGAATTTTCTATTCATCAACTAATCCTGAACAAATGTAACATGGTTTTCACAAAAATATCACAGTTTTCAACATTGATAAAAATCATCAAAACATCATATTAGAGTGATTTCTGAAGGATCATGTGACACTGAAGACTGGAGTAATGATAGTAATTGAGCACAGGAATACATTATCGTTCAAATAGAAAAGTTTATTTTAAATTGTAATACTATTTCACATTATTACTGTGTTTACTGTATTTTTCATCAAATTATAGTGAGCTTTCAATAAATAAAAAAATAAATAAATGAAACATTTTTTAATGATAGTACTGTGTGTATCTCAGAAAAAAAGGTACAAAAGCTGTCACTGGGGCTGTACCTTTTCAAAAGGTACACTTTTGTCAATTTTAGGTGCTAATGTGTATGTTTCAGTTGCTAATACGTACATTTTAGGTGCTGATATGTACATTTTAAGTGTTAATATGTACATTTCAGGTGCTAATATGTACATTTTAGGTGTTAATATGTACATTTAGGTGTTAATATATGCATTTAAGGTGCTAATAAGTACATTTTAGGTGTTAATATGTACATTTTATGTGCTCATGTGTCCATTTCAGGAGCTAATATGTCCATTTCAGGTGCTAATATGTACATTTCAGGTGCTAATATGTACAAAAGTGTACCTTTTTTAAGAGGTACAGCCCCAGTGACAGCTTTTGTACCTTTTTTTTCTGAGAGTGAATAAGCACAGATGTAATGACCAATCAGCATTCAGGACGCGATCCAGGATAGGAAATATCGGTTTTATAATAAACATCAATCAGAAAGTAATTTTCCTGCTGTCAGAATAATGCATTAGACATCTACATTCAATAATAAGATGTGTCTAATCTTTTAAAAAATCAATTAAATTCATTTTCTAGTTCTTTGAAGGTGCAGCACAGCAAATGTTTCCATGAACCTTGATGGGGTTTTCAGATACTAAAAGCTATTTTTAACTTAAAGTGTATCTGGAAAACATTCATCTTTCATTGTAGATTCACTGCAAGGTTTTCATTGATTTCCTCCACATGGAGTCGGCTTTAAGATCATCTAATTCGATTTAGTTTGGCGAGAAGAGATCAACAACAAATTTCTCCTGGAAGTTGAAAACTAGTCTGTAATGTGTAGTACGCCGAGGAATCAGAATGACTTTCACATTTAACAATCAAACTGAACAGATTTTTAGTGTGGTGTCATCGATTTTAGGTTTACCCTCCCCAAACATAGACGGTCTATTCCTGGAAATGTTGACTAGGATAATAAAGTGAACCAGACTTTCTAGTGTCAGAAGTCAGTGTGCTTTTCAGGGAGGTTGTTGTTCTCCGAGTCAGCAGTGCTGTAATTGTCACTTTCTCTCGGGCAGTTCTGGTTAAGAAAGCACAGCTGCACGAGGGCCGATCGAGTGCAGATGTTCGTAATGGTCTGATCAGAACATTATCTCAGCAGGCGAGAGAGGAAGAGAGAGAATTAGGGCATCCTTTCACATGATGAGTGGATCTAGATCCGTGTGATCATTTGCTTCTGATCGGATAAAGGACGATTCAGATTATTGGTTTCACACACTACAATATTTTTTAACTCAACTCAGCTTGTCTTACTTACATAATGTAACACATTTCAGAGTGAAAATGGGCGGGACTTCATTTTAGTGATATCAGCTGATGAGCAAGTAGTAAGACCAAATAAATACTTCATTTTAAAGTAAAAAGACTTGAGGAAATGAGTGAATGTAACTTGTTTGTCTGTTTGTGTTGCAGAGGGTTGTTTGCTAGTCACTACACAGAAACACACTACCTGGAGGATGGAAGTGCCGTCACCACCTCACCGAATGTGACGGTAAGATAACATGCGACCACTGTTTCCTTCCAGATTAAACCCCACGTCTACCTAACACATGGCCATGGGCACTCCCCGAAAAAAGCCCTTGTTCTCCTTGGGAAAGTGTTGCATTTCAGCTGCTGGGTTGATGGTTTGTCAGAAAACTCTTAGTTAGTTCCGTACTTGGCCAATAGAACCTTTTACCAAAAAAATTGGTTCTATATAGAACCATTTTGGAGTTCCAAATATGAAGCGGGGGATGGAACCATTTCTTGTTCTAAATAGAACCATTTCTTCTAAAGGCGGGCATACACTGTGCGATGTCTGTGCGATTTCAGCAAGGTACCTACTCACACTGAACGAGTAAATCGCATGCGATGCAAAGCCAAAGTTCAGGATTTATGTGCTCACACTGTACGGTCCGATCGTCGAGCTGCGACTTCACTGCTCACACTATACGTGTAAAAATCTGCGATACCCCCCTGGATTGCGCCTATTTACGTGTATGTATCCAGAGATATTGTCAAAACAAGCATCTGCTATCAGTATCAAGATGATTTAGTATTTTCAATTTATGCATTTAATTATTATTATTATTATATTATCATTATTAGGGGAGGCCTATAGGCTAATTTTACTATTAAATTGATCCGCTATTATAATTAATTTGCCACGCAATATTTTCACAGCACATAACCAACGTGCTGTGAGGATAATAAAATATTAATCTTACTCCTCATTAAAAATTGTCTAAAACATTTAGGTCGATTACAATGAATTATATACATATAAAATAACTATTAACAGTCTATAATATGTCCGAACATTGCCATTATTAATCATCAATGAAAATTAAAAACAGGTTTATTTCAAAAACATTGTTTGACAAAATAATAAAAGAGGTGTTACATATCAGGTGGCTTGAAGACGGTGGGTATTATCCATTTTGCAACACGAACTGAAGGTAAGCAACAGTAATTTGTAGCTCGTTTTTATTTTAATTTTATTTTTGCTGCAGATGAAATGGTTAAACTTCTGTTTTCGCGCAGGTGCAGTGAGGGAAAAAACACTGAGTTTAGGGCAATCGGTTCGTAGCTTTGCTTCAACTGTGCGATATAGTCACGAGGAGCGACCCAAATTTCTGACATGCCAGAAATTCATCCGACCATCCGATTGTCGATCGTGAGAGGTTAATCGCCTCTCGTTTCTCCCTGTACACTGCACGAACACTGCACGACAAACGACGCACGACAAAGCTGAAAATCGGTCCGACACGAAAATGAGTCGCACGAGACGAAAATCGCACAGTGTATGCCCGCCTTAAGAGTGTAACAAGCTGCCAATGTAGGAAGTATGCTAAGGGTTCTTTGCATCCAATTTTAAAGCAACACTAAGTAAGATTTTTTATCTTAAAATAATGTTTTCCAGTCGTGACATAGTGAAATGCACTTATGCCACCGCTTTGCGGTCCTTTATCTGCTATATCCACGCTATGCAAGATTGCCAGATCGGGTCGCGTTTCTGTAGTGCAAATAAGACCTGAGAACTACAAATTTGACTTGCTTTACAGCAAGCGTTATAATTGCCGATAGGTGGAGCATCATAAAGCGAGTGTGTGTGCGACAGTGGGATGCGGTCGCTAAATTATTTATGACAGCGGTGATGGACAATTCCACTTCCAACCTGTAGGGCGACCGCAGAGGAAAAGTTACTTTAAAAAGTAGTTACTAAAATTTGTAGTTCACTTTTAAAAAATAGAACTTTCGCTGATAATTCACTCACCCCCATGTCATCCAAGATGTCCATGTCTTTCTTTCTTCAGTCGAAAAGAAATTAAGGTTTTTGATGAAAACATTCCATATAATGGACTTCAATGGGGTCCAAACGGTTCAAGGTCCAAATGAGAGTTTCAGTGCAGCTTCAAAATGATTCAACGAACAAAATGACTCGTAAAAAGATTTGTTGATGAACGAGTTTCGAACAGACGAGTCACGAGAGTCTCTGCATCACAGAACAGAGCAAGGTGAGCATTTGTGCTTATAAAACTTAAACTTTTGTATTTATTTTTTACATGACCGATCGTTTCGCTTGATAAGACCCTTATTCATCGTCTGGTGTCGTTTAAAGCCCTTTGAAGCTGCAATGAAACTCTCATTTGGACCTTGAACTGTTTGGTTCCCAATGAAGTCCATTATATGGAGAAAAACCCTTTTCATCAAAACCCTTAATTTCTTTTTAACTGAATTAAGAAAGACATGGACATCTTGGATGACATGGGGGTGAGTAAATTATCAGCAACCGTTTTTTTAAAGGGAACTACTCCTTAAAGGCTGTATCATTAAGGCCGACCTTCTTTTAAACCAAACCTGCAGTTAAGACCCCATAGTATCACTGATCTCCGCCCTCAGCGACTGCTGGATGATCTTGTGTCAACAGCTTTAGAGGAGAAGCGGTCAAACGAGGGCCACCAGGAGAGCAGGAACCACCCATGATGCACCTCTGTGTGTTTTAAGCGTTTAGATTGCAGCTCAGATTACTAGTCAGCGCAACAGACACTTTGAGCCCTGAAGGCATGTACGTCCAAACCTCTGAGGAGCACCTCTGAATCACTGACCCCGTCATCCTCGATCTGCTCTCCAGCGGGCCGCCAGTTCATGAAAGGAAAACACATGCTATTGGAAATCCTACAAAAAATAAAATAGATACGGAAAGAAAAGTAGGCAAGGCAATTGGATTATGACTATTGCAATTATATACCCCACAGATCACCCTAGCAACAGCATAGCAACAGTCTAAAGACACTGAAATGTAGTTTAAATGTAAAAAGGAAATATCCCCATCATGCTCCAGTAAGGGTCTGTTAAACACATGGTGTTTCACAACACCGTATGGTAAGATTTCACAAAGCATCGTGACTATTTCAGCTTGTTCCGTAGATTTTCTCAACAGTGTGAGGCAATATGCGTCCTGCTTTGTTTTGCTGGGAAACAAGAGTTGCCGGTCACCCAGAAACAGCAGCACTTCTCGACCCGGGTGTCATCAGGGGGAGAAGTGCTGAATTTGGACTTCAGAACAAAACAAGACAAATGCTCTGTCAACCTGAGTGCAGAGATTGATGTCACACACACACTTACTCATAGACAAATTTGAGTTTTGTTGTCTAGGTTTTGGGTTTGGGTTGTTTAGAATAAAGTTGCATGTCTTACAAATCCCTCCATCCATGTCCATCTGTGTTTTCACGTTTCATAATTTTTGTGTGTAAATAACGTGCAAATACATCACACAAACTGTGCTTGACTTATTTGGTTGCATGATATATCATATTTGCACAGCCCTAAAACAAAGTTTAACAGCGCTGATCGAATTCTAAAGTGATTGACCTATTTGCCGTGTCCAAACATTTGTGCTCCAGGCAACAGAACGGCATGTTTTGTGCTGTAATCTGGATGAATTGTGCTGATCTGATGGGATCCAGGGCCGCAGATGGAGTGTATTCACTCAGGGTGTAGGGAGTTATGGGCTCGTGTTCTGTTCCAGAAAGACTTCATGATGTGTGTGTCAGTGTGTGTCTGTTCTCCCAGACCTCCTCTGCCTTTCATTAAGTCGGTTTTATGGTTGTAAGTGCGGTGCCATTATTTCATCCTTAAGCAGAACTCCTCTGAGGCCCTTTGGACTCACTCGTGGACTCCTGTAGCTCCAGTCGGACGCTGCCCAACACCCGAGCAGCGCATTAATCGCAGATATTACGTGATTATGAATGACTTGTGTCAAACTCATTTTAGGTCGTGACTCGTGAGAGGAGTTTTCATCTGTTAAATCTAGTGTATACACTGGAAGTGCATGTGCAATATGTGTTCTGGAGTTTGTGAAATCCAAAGTCAACTTTAGATCAAAAATAGCTTACATAATTAAATGGCAAATGGAAAAAAAAACTTTTAATAATGATAAATTGATAATGGATAGAAATAAAGTCAGAATTGCGAGATATAAAGTCGCAATTGCGTGTTATAAAGTCAGAATTGATAGATAATAAGTCAGAATTGCGTGTTATAAAGTTGCAGTTGTGTGTTATAAAGTCAGAATTGATAGATACAAAGTCAGAATTACGTGTTATAAAGTCAGAATTGCGTGATTTAAAGTCAGAATTGTGAGATATAAAGTCAGAAATGCAAGATATAAAGTCGAAATTGTGTGTTAAAATGTCAGAATTGCATGATATAAAGTCAGAATTGCGAGATATAAAGTCAGAAATACAAGATTTAAAATCAAAATTGCGTGTTATAAAGTCAGAATTGTGAGATATAAACTATTCTGAGGGGGGGAAAAGTTAGTCTTTTTTCCCCCTTAGAATTTGCCTGATAACTCGCAATTCTGAGAAAAAAAAGTCAGAATTGTGAGATAAAAAGTTGCAATTCTGTCTTTTTTTCTCACAATTGTGACTTTATTTCTCAGAATTGCGACTTTGTCTCGCAATAGCGACTTTATTTCTCAGAATTGTAACTTTATTTCTCAGAATTGCGACTTTATATTTCGCAATTGCGACTTTATATTTCGCAATTGCGACTTTATATTTCGCAATTGCGACTTTATTTCTCAGAATTGCCACTTTATATCTCGCAATTGCGACTTTATTTCTCAGAATTGCGACTTTATTTCTCAGAATTGCCACTTTATATCTCGCAATTGCGACTTTATTTCTCAGAATTGCCACTTTATTTCTCAGAATTGCAACTTAATTTCTCAGAATTGCAACTTTATTTCACAGAGTTGCCACTTTATATCTCGCAATTGCGACTTTATTTCTCAGAATTGCGACTTTATATTTCGCAATTGCGACTTTATTTCACAGAATTGCAACTTTATATTTCGCAACTGCGACTTTATTTCACAGAATTGCAACTTTATATTTCGCAATTGCGACTTTATTTCTCAGAATTGCGACTTTATATTTCGCAATTGCGACTTTATTTCTCAGAATTGCGACTTTATTTCTCAGAATTGCGACTTTATTTCTCAGAATTGCGACTTTATATTTCGCAATTGGGACTTTATTTCTCAGAATTGCGACTTTATTTCTCAGAATTGCGACTTTATTTCTCAGAATTGCGACATTTTATATCTCGCAATTGCGACTTTATTTCTCAGAATTGCGACTATTTCTCAGAATTGCGACTTTATTTCTCAGAATTGCGACTTTATTTCTCAGAATTGCGACTTTATATTTCGGAATTGCGACTTTATTTCTCAGAATTGCGACTTTATTTCTCAGAATTGCGACTTTATATTTGGCAATTGCGACTTTATTTCTCAGAATTGCGACTTTATATTTCGCAATTGCGACTTTATTTCTCAGAATTGCGACTTTATTTCTCAGAATTGCGACTTTATTTCTCAGAATTGCGACTTTATATTTCGCAATTGGGACTTTATTTCTCAGAATTGCGACTTTATTTCTCAGAATTGCGACTTTATTTCTCAGAATTGCGACATTTTATATCTCGCAATTGCGACTTTATTTCTCAGAATTGCGACTATTTCTCAGAATTGCGACTTTATTTCTCAGAATTGCGACTTTATTTCTCAGAATTGCGACTTTATATTTCGGAATTGCGACTTTATTTCTCAGAATTGCGACTTTATTTCTCAGAATTGCGACATTTTATATCTCGCAATTGCGACTTTATTTCTCAGAATTGCGACTTTATATCTCTCAATTGTGACTTTATTTCTCACAATTCTGACTTCATATCTCGCAATTGTGAGACAAAAAGTCGCGATTATTATTATTATTTTTTTTCAATATGGAAACAAGCTTCCATATTGACACCTTAAAATAAAAGTGTAATGAATTATATTGAATACCATACGGAATGGATAAAATAAAAATGATAAAAATGAAGACTTTGGAGTTGAATGGAGGTTGAGTTTGATCTCACTGATCACATCTCAGCTGGTGCCCACAGTATAAAGTGACTGAGTGATTTAACACTGGACCCGACACTGACCATCTGTTACCCTTTACATCATTGACATTGATATGATAAACTATATGTGAAGAGTTCAGATGCAAAAGCCTCTAAATGCCATTTGAAATTTTCTTCTTTAATGATGATTTTTTTTTATCAAACTTGTATATTTAAGTTCAGTAATTTCACTTAAATGGCAATGATAATTACCTATTAATTGTTATTTAAGTGAAATTAATGAAATAAAATATACAAGTTTGATAAAAATCATCATTAAAGAAGAACATTTCAAATGGCATTTAGAGGCTTTTGCATCTGAACTCTTCATGTATTCAGTAGAGTAGAGAGTAGAGTGCATTCAGTGCCAGCTTCTGCCAAAGGTAGAATTCATGCAATTTATTATATATATAATTAGTGATTATAAACCAATTCCTTAGTTAAAGTTGCTGTAAGTTGATTTTTTTAGAGTAACACGCAAACAATGATGCAAATGTTCAACATTCATGTTTTCATTCAGTATACTTGTGCTTTTCATGCAGCTGGCAGGTCTGTGGCTCTGTGTGTTTGCTTTTTTAATGGAAGTGGATTGTGTTTTATGCCTGACGGCTCTCAGGAAACAATAATCCGCCAGACACCGTGGCTCAGGGCAGTGTGTGCTGGGATGGATTCTCTCGTGTTACTTTGACTGAGACTCAAATATATTGAGGACTGTATTACACCAGGTCATGCTGTTAAAATAACCCCAATGTCACTGGTGTACTAAAATGAGCATTAAACAGACAGTTCTCACTCTGAAATCTGATTGGATAAGCATATTACAGTGCTGAAGCTGTATATTAATTGCATGTTGTGGTTTTGATTGATTGGTAACCATGAAACTAACCTAACTCTTGCTATTTGGTATTTGCTATTTTCACTATATTAGCACTTGAGCCTTTATTATTCATGCTAATGCACTATGTTTAATGGTGCTGTTTTGAGTAATGACATTTTTTTTCTGCTTCACTGTTTTATAAAATCTTTGCATCATACCCACCCAACGACACCCTGGGTGCAATCACTATAACATTGCTTTATTTGCTGTTTTTGTGATATATTTTTACACTGTGGTGACTTGATAAACACGTTTCAACAGGAAAGGGCTAAAAATGGAAATGTCTCTTTTAAAAAGGAAGAGTAAAATCATTCCTCATTTCTTGAGGTCTGTAGCTTTCGGAGGGATGAAGCTCTGGGAATCTGTGCCAGCTCCGTTCCCAATCCAAACCAGACAAGTGCGGCTCATTTCCTCAGACAAAACTACTTCATCCTGAAGTGCCTTTCGCTGCGTACACACACACACACACACACACGTCAAAGCTTTAGGGATGACAGTCGCATTCTAATGGAGCGAATCCCTGAAATGCACATGTGAAGCACGTCCATGCGCTCTGGTTTAACCCTTACATACCGTCAAGAGTTATCAGTATGTCATTCGCAGTGTTTCATCTGATTGCTGCATTGCTTCATAAAAGAATGAAAGTGATCCGTTTATTGTTTTGTTTTTCTTCAGGTTGTTTTCAACATTTTTTTGTCAGATCTGATTGGTTTGGTTCATGGCTTTTTTTGTCTTGTCTTTTGAGAAAACGAATGAGAAATATACCTCCAAAAACAAAGCAGCTGAAAAAGTTGGTCATCTAACACACATATATGGGGCATGTTGTCACAAGCTTACAATCAATATTTTGAGATGCAAATTTCTAAGGCCTCTAAAAATGATCAATGTGATCAAAACTCAGTTCTAAGGCACAATCTTCTAGTCATCCGATTGATAGTTTATACTTTTTTAGAAAGTAAAGGGGTTTTTACTAGTATAAACGTCCACCTTCAGCTCGTGCTTCACGTCTTATTCCTGTGAAATATTTACCGATTTTTATAAAGTGAACCTAATAAAATAATTAAATTGTTAGTAATATTTCAAAACAATGGTTTACTTGATTATCTATGTATCATTTTTTGAAAAATCATGTTCAAATGTGAGTATCATTTATGAAACACGGGTTTAAAGGAAGATTTATTTATTCATCTCTCAATCATCATTGTATTGCATTGCATATGTTTTGCCAAACACAATAAAAACTAGCTGACTATAAAACTAAGCATTTAAATATCATCTTACTAAGGCATATTATTGGAAGATATAGCACGACGACTGATATTTTTAAACATTTTATATGCTATAGATCTGATTGACTTGCATTATAAGCATAAATATTTCATATTTTGCCCATATAAATATCAGCAACTGCACTAAATTCCACATTTTTGCTCAGTTTGGGCCTCTGAATAAAAATTAGGTGACTGTTTTGTTCCCTCCTTTCAAGCCATATCATCAATATATAATATCATAATATAAGCCTTAAAAGCATGATGTGTCATATGTGATACTCAAAATAAAATATATGCAAACATTTTTTTTTTACAGATTTTTTAAAGATATATTTTGTCCAAAGGTGCTGTAAAATGCTTCTGACTATGTTATTTCACCTTTGGCACAAATAACCGCAGCAGTTTAAAAGGGAATGGTTTTGGTTTTATATATATATATATATATATATATATATATATATATGAAGAGTTCAGATGCAAAAGCCTCTAAATGCCATTTGAAATTTTCTTCTAGAATGATAATTTTTATCAAGCTTGTATATTTAAGTTCAGTAATTTCACTTAAATGGCAATGATAATTACCTATTAATTGTTATTTAAGTGAAATTACTGAACTTAAATATACAAGTTTGATAAAAATCATCATTAAAGAAGAAAATTTCAAATGGCATTTAGAGGCTTTTGCATCTGAACTCTTCATATATATATATATATATGCATTTTACATAAGTAGTCTGCTGTAGATCTCATTGAGTTACATTACAAGCATCGAATTTTTATATTTTCCCATATAAATATCAGCAACTGCACTAAATTCCACATTTTTGCTCAGTTTGGGCCTCTGAATAAAAATTAGGTGAAATAAGTTCCCTCCTTTCAAGCCATATCATCAATATATAAAAACCATGAAAGCATGATGTGTCATATGTCATACTCAATATTTAAGATGTATTTTGTCCAAAGGCTAAGTAAACTGTTTCTGACTATTATTTCACAATTGGCTGGCTATTTGTTTAAAAGGGAATGGTTTTGATTTTGTCATTACTTCAGATTTGTTTTATTATAAAACATTCCTTTTTAAACTACTGTGTTGTCCAACAGTAATTAAATAAAAAAAATGTTTTTATTAAATTACATATAAAATAACAAGAAAGAAAGAATGTTGACTTAAAAAAAAAATGTCTTTTGTGTCCCAGATTCACTGCTATTATCATGGCGAGGTGGAGGGACACCTGGGGTCAGAGGTCAGCCTCAGCACCTGTACAGGACTCAGGTGAGTTAGTGGTTAGTGGTCACACCCTTCCTATATGGGACAATTTGTACATTAACTTCACCTCACACCTTCCCATGATGCACTGAGCTTAGGGACTAAAGTCAGGAATGGCCTGAGAAAAGGGCATTGTAATAACGCCATCCTCCAGAGACACTTTACGCTTCCCGTTTTAATTAGGAAGGGACATTCGGGTAGTTTCACAAGTGATCAATGATCCAAACTTCATCAAATATGAGATGTCAATGTTGCAAAGTTATCATGAAACAGATCTGATTCAGTCCCGTATATAGTTTCTGTCAGAGCATCACCGTAATAACTTTATAAGTGAACTGATCATGTGCCACAAGAGATGCATAAAGCTGATTTTCACACTTCAACCAAGGGAGAACGAGAGCAGCCAGGATTTATGAGTGTGATAAAGCGTCGAACATATCTCCGTCCCCAGAGCCACAGCGCTTATTGTTCAGCTCTTTAATTCACCTTGACTCGCTCTTTGTGCCGCAGTAACCTGTCTCTCTCCGCCTAGCAGACACACACACACATGTGAAGGTCTCCTCCGACTGAAACCAAGTCGCTCGCCACTCGGGCCAAAACAAATCGCTGCTGATTTTTTTGGCCGGTGGGGTTTCCACAGGGATCTCGTGCAGTGGGGAATGTAGTTTTAAAACTTCTGGAAAAGCCCAAAGCACTGGCCGTTTCCCAGCAGAGGAGACTGTCACTTAAATTCAGCGTACGACTTGAAAGTGTGAGAAAGGTTTGCGGATGCGAATCCAAAAACCACAGAGCGGTAATATTAGAGCTCGGGGGAAGATTTATTTAGCCAAATATTGTACAAAATGGACCGTCTGCTGACCAACAGTGGCTTGGATGCTGAACTAAGCCGCTTTCCAAAACGTCACGCTGTCTTATATTGTGGGAAAACGAGAAACCACTTCCTCTCATAGAAGAGTTTTCTCTCACATGTATTCGCCATTTTGTGTGATTATTGTAATAACGTTTCTCGCTGTCTTTCTGTATTTAGTTCTGAATAATCATAAAATATGAGTGCATCTGAACACATTTTTTGGTAAGACTGTGGGGGAAAGTGCTGTTCAAATAAATGCAAATGTTCTGCATGGTCTCTGAATTAATAAGAGGTCAAACTAAAAGCTCTGTAATTATAATAGAATTTGATAAAGTAGTTTGTCGTATACACTCTCAGAAATAAAAGGTACAAAAGCTATCACTGTGGCTGTACCTTTTCAAAAGGTAAACTTTTGTCCATTTCATGTGCTAATATGTACATTTCAGGTGCTAATATGTACATTTCAGGGCTAATATGCACATTTCACGTGCTAATATGTACATTTTAGGTGTTAATATTTTAGGTGCTAATATGTACATTTCAGGGCTAATATGTACATTTCACGTGCTAATATGTACATTTCACGTGCTAATATGTACATTTCAGGTGCTAATATGTACATTTTAGGTGTTAATATGTACATTTCAGGGCTAATATGTACATTTATATGTACATTTTAGGTGCTAATATGTACATTTCAGGGCTAATAGGCTATGTACATTTCAGGTGCTAATATGTACATTTCACGTGCTAATATGTACATTTCAGGTGCTAATATGTACATTTCAGGGCTAATATGTACATTTCAGGTGCTAATATGTACATTTCACGTGCTAATATGTACATTTCAGGTGCTAATATGTACATTTTAGGTGCTAATATGTACATTTCACGTGCTAATATGTACATTTCACGTGCTAATATGTACAT
The DNA here is from genome assembly GCF_988280905.1 of Pimephales promelas. Taxonomy (NCBI): domain Eukaryota; kingdom Metazoa; phylum Chordata; class Actinopteri; order Cypriniformes; family Leuciscidae; genus Pimephales; species Pimephales promelas. The sequence goes on from NC_142785.1 coordinate 31,775,188, forward strand.
TTCAGGTGCTAATATGTACATTTCACGTGCTAATATGTACATTTTAGGTGTTAATATGTACATTTCAGGGCTAATATGTACATTTCAGGTGCTAATATGTACATTTTAGGTGTTAATATGTACATTTCAGGGCTAATATGTACATTTCTGGTGCTAATATGTACATTTTAGGCGCTAATATGTACATTTTAGGTGTTAATATGTACATTTTAGGTGTTAATATGTACATTTCAGGTGCTAATATGTACATTTTAGGTACTAATATGTACATTTCAGGTGCTAATATGTACAGTTCAGGTGCTAATATGTACATTTCAGGTGCTATAATAATCCTTTAGGTGAGTGTAATCGCAATATGAGCAAATTCAAATGTAACTGAATGGTTGATTGCCTCATTCTACAGGGGACTGATTTCACTTGAACATAAAGTATATGTACTGGAGCCCATGCGGGAGGGAAACACTCATCGTCTTTACAGAGGAGAACATCTTAAATTCAACCAGGGAACCTGCGGACACGGTCACAATATTTCATACCCAAACCCTACAGGAGCCGCCTTCAGTTCTCACAGCAGAAGGGTGAGTAAAACCAAACCACAAACCTTCAAAGATTGCCAATAGTCATTCTTTACATGTGGAAACATAGTTATGACTATTTGATAGTCTTCTCTTCAGCTTTAGGTCTATATGTATAAAGTTTACTGTGCACTTGAATATCCAGCCCAATTTATTTTTATTTTTTCATAAAACATTTGTATTGTATTTTATTTATTTATAAAACATTTTTATTGTATTGTTTTTTATTTATTTATTTTATTCATAAAACATTTTTATTTTATTTTAAATATCTCACAAATATAAAGGATTACTTTTAAAGTTTCTCAAGCATCACCACAGTAACATTGACTGAGTCAATGATGTAAGTTTGGGGCGGGACTATATGTTTGCCTGACCAATGACAGACAGGTGTTCAGGAAACCTGTTCAAGCTCACAGATCACTTTTTGTTTGGTCACTTTAAAGGAGTAGTTCACTTTTGAAAAAAGTTTGCTGATAATTTACTCACCCCCATGTCATCCAAGATGTCCATGTCTTTCTTTCTTCAGTCGAAAAGAAATGAAGGTTTTTGATGAAAACATTCCAGGATTTTTCTCCATATAATGGACTTCAATGGGGTCCAAACGGTTCAAGGTCCAAATGAGAGTTTCAGTGCAGCTTCAAAGGGATTTAAACGACACCAGACGATGAATAAGGGTCTTATCTAGCGAAACGATTGCTCATTTAAAAAATAAATTAAAAAAGTTCAAGTTTTATAAGCACAAATGCTCACCTTGCTCTGTTCTATGATGTGTGTTTGTGACTCTCCTGTTCAAACTCGTTCATCAAAATGAACAAATCTTTTTTTGAGTCATTTCGTTCATTTCGTTTAATGAGCCAAATGGTCATTTTGATCATTTTGATGAACGAGTTCGCTTGATAAGACCCTTATTCATCGTCTAGTGTCGTTTAAAGCCCTTTGAAGCTGCACTGAAACTCTCATTTGGACCTTGAACCGTTTGGACCCCATTGAAGTCCATTATATGGAGAAAAATCCTGGAATGTTTTCATCAAAGATCTTAATTTCTTTTCGACTGAAGAAAGAAAGACATGGACATCTTGGATGACATGGGGGTGAGTACATTTTCATCAAAAGGTTTTTTAAAAGTGAACTACTCCTTTAAGGACACATCCAGTCTCTCGCCGTGGCCACTGAAGTGTTTTCTGTGGCAGAAATTACCATTGTGTCTGAATATTGTCATTGAGTATAGGCTGACAGAATCACTCCGTCAGAATTTCTATACAAACTCCACGTTTTACACACTGGAGAGTTTTTTCTCTCTTGGAAAGGATTTAACCTGATTAGTCAGCTCATTTAATTAAGCTCCTGCATTTCATCAGACGTCAAGGCGGAGCGATAACGTCTCTGTGTGGAAGTCAAGTGTTTTTTTATTCAATTATACACTTATCAGCTTTTCTCTTCAAATCCGCAGCACAGGTGAAACCGCCAGTTAGGCGTTACGACCCTAATTCTTCTCAACATGAAGCCTCACACAGATGAGCCCAGCCTTTTATTTCCGTCACTGGAAACAATAAGAGACAGTTTCCATTGAGAGCGAGAGGAGTGATGCTGAAGACAAGGGCACCTTCATGCTAGTCTGTCCTGTCCTATATACTGTAAATATTTAAATAAAGCATCAGTCACTGATCGGATCCTGTTGCATGTGTTTAAACAGACACGAGAGATCTGATTTGTCATGTGGAATCAGAAATAATAGCTTTAAGCAGGTTTTTATGATCTCCAGTCCAGCTGATGTTTAGTTGGGTTAGGTTGTCAACACACTGGTATTGATCAAACACTCTTAATATTGTATCCATACAGCCAAAACCATGCGGTTTGCTGGTCTAAGGTTGTGTTTAGCTAGTTTAGCTGGTTAACCGGCATTACCAATTTGCCTAAATATTCTCATTCTAGCGCAGACGTTCACTTCACAACTTGGGGATTCACTAGTTTTCATGAATCATAACACCCTCTGTTTTACACTCCGGTTGAAATGAAAATTAGCAGTTATATTTGAGCTGTGAAGATTATATAACAACTAGTGTATCGTTTATATGCAGAAGAATTAATAGGGGCTTGTAATATTTATTCGATTTTTGTAAAGCAAGCTGTTGACATATACATGTATTATGGGAAAGCAACAGTTGAAAACCAAAGAATGAGCAATTAAAGGAGTAGTTCACTTTTTAAAAAAAAAAACTTTTTCTGATAATTTACTCACCCCCATGTCATCCAAGATGTCCATGTCTTTCTTTCTTCAGTCGAAAAGAAATGAAGGTTTTTGATGAAAACATTCCAGGATTTTCTCCATATAATGGACTTCAATGGGGTCCAAACGGTTCAAGGTCCAAATGAGAGTTTCAGTGCAGCTTCAAAGGGCTTTAAACGACACCAGACGATGAATAAGGGTCTTATCTAGCGAAACAATCAGTCATTTTAAAAATAAATAAAAAAAGTTTAAGTTTTATAAGCACAAATGCTTGCCTTGCTCTGTTCTGTTCTGTGATGCGCGTTAGTGACTCTCCTGTTCAAACTCGTTCATCAAAATGAACAAATCTTTTTTCGAGTCATTTGGTTCATTCAACGAACGAAATGACTCGAAAAAAGACTCGTTCGTTTCACTAGATAAGACCCTTATTCATCGTCTGGTGTCGTTTAAAGCCTTTGAAGCTGCACTGAAACTCTCATTTGGACCTTGAACCGTTTGGACCCCATTGAAGTCCATTATATGGAGAAAAATCCTGGAATGTTTTAATCAAAAACCTTAATTTCTTTTCGACTGAAGAAAGAAAGACATGGACATCTTGGATGACATGGGGATGAGTAAATTATCAGCAAAAGTTTTTTTTAAAAGTGAACTACTCCTTTAAAGAGTTATATAGACATAAAAGCTGAGACTTTTCTCCTCAGCTGTAGCACTTAAACTTTTAAGAAGCACACTTGATGACTTCTTCTATTGAATTATAATATTTTCATTTCATTGTTTTATTATTGTTAGCTTTTTTATCAAATAGCATGAATGACTTTTATTCTAAATTGTGGAAAACAGTGATAACGACCAATGAGTAGGTGGGAATTGAAAGACATTTATAACATCTATAAAAGACAAGTGGGTCTTTTCACACAGCCTGGCAATCCGAAGGCTGTTAAAGTGAAAGTCTCCTGGAACGCACATCGCTGCGGATCAGATGTATTTTGCGGGCAATGCTGAAACCAGAAGAGGATGTTCAATCACACACTGATCTGTTAATAGAGGGCACATTTGGAAGAGAGGTGAAGACATCACCTCTGTGCCTTAAAGGCCGTAGCGTAGAGACTCTTAGCAAAATGGGCCTTGGGAGATTTTCTAAAAGGCTCTTGAGTGAAACCTCTATTAACTGTGTCCTTCAGAGGAAGAGGGCGAAGTTTAATCATGTTCGCTCTTTCTTTCGCTGCAGGATAAAAGAGATGCCCAGAGCAGCACCAAGCATGTGGAGTTGATCATCGTCGCAGACAACCGCGAGGTAATGAAGAGATTCTGTTGACCTCACACGCGTCTGCGACCTTCAATCATCCAAGTCAGCGCTTCGGAACCAGTTGGTCGTGACCCAAAAATGAAATGCATTTCTGTTCTAAGTGGGTCACAGACATCAATTATGCTCAGTGCAAATAATAGCCAACCGTATTACACATATAGATATGGTTATCAACAAGCATTTTGGCACAGATTCATTAGTCACAACTAGTTAAAGCTTGATGAATTATGCAGATGTCAACACATCATGACATGCCCTCGTCCTCAAAAACCAGGACAAGCTACATGCGTTTAAAAGAAAAAATGAAGTACAGATCAACACAGTGTTTTATACGCTGAGTTATTGGCGTATACCAGCAATTTATAAGAAGCAGATTGGGAAACCAAACACTCAGACTAAGAAAATCCTGTTGGGAATCTGAGCACATCTCAACAAATAATCAAAATGCAATTCATGGTAATATTCATAAATCTTAAAAAAAAAATATATAAATGCATGTGTTTTGGACACCACTTGATGTCCAATTGAAGTGTTATTTTAGTATCATTTATTACTATAATATTAATATTATTGTTAATATTTTAAATGAGCATTTTAAAAAATATATTTTCAAATCTTCAATTTATAGTCATTTTTGAATGTGCTTTTGTAGTTTTTACAAATAATTCCAAATCTTTTTAATTTCATGTTTAGTTTTATTTCCGTTAGTAATTTGTATAACATATCTGCTTATTTTCATTTAGTTGACGTTTTTCATCTAATGTTTATTTTATTTTGTCAGCTTAATTTCTATTAACAAAATGTTTTTATTAGTTGTATTCAAATAAGCAATACCAGCTGAACATCATTGCAGCTCCGTACATCCTGACCTCAATGTAAACACAAGGTCATGACCCCTCCGAATTCAGGGAGTCAGGGAGGTGAGAGGTCAAAGGTTAAAGCAGATTAGATTGTTTGTTTGCGCTGGAAGTGAGTACGCCCAGCTGTGATCACTTGACCTCGTTGTAGTTTTGTCTGTTAACAGTGTTTTTAATGTCCTTTAAGAAATTCTTTGTTCCCAAATTAACTTTTTTCTGTCATTGAGGGGCTTTTCAAATATCCTGTCATGTGATGTTTTAAGGAAAAGAACAAAACCTGGTCATTTGGTTTGTTGAGCTGTACCTGTTGAAACCAGGAAGATGTTAAAGGGTTAGTTGGGTAAACTAACCCTTTAAGGAAAGAGTTAGAAGTAGAGCATTTCTTATTGTCTTGCCAGTTTTACAGGAATGAAAGTAACACTCATCCTACAACACCCAGAGGCAGCAATCATGATTGACACATTTCCAATCTGTGCTTTTATTTTGAAAAGCCGTTTTTACATCCACTGACTGACATTCTGGACATCAAACACTTCTGGTCATGTTTGGCTCAACATCTGTGTGCCGCTGCCCGTGGAAAATGGATTACCTCATGTGACATTTACCACAGTCGGCCAATGAATGACACATTTGGCTGCAGTTTAAAGACTTTCTTGTTTTGCTTTGCATTTCAGTATCAGAAACAGGGGAAAGACGTGGAGAAAGTGAAACAGAGGCTTGCTGAAATCGCCAACTATGTGGACAAGGTAAAATTGGACGTTAAATATTAATACCACCACATTAGAGATCAATTTCTAAAACACACACACACAACTCCGTTTTTGTGTGCGTCCCTTTAAATGCAAATGAGTGGATTTGGTTTCTACGGAGGCGTATTGCATTCACTTGAAGAAAAAAAATCTACTCTGTTTTTCTGAATTAACGAGTTAATTTTTCATGAGAAAAAAAATTTTGCTCTGTTTTTCTGAATTAATGAGTTAATTTTTCATGAGAAAAAATTCTTTGCTCTGTTTTTCTGAATTAACGAGTTAGTTTTTCATGAGAAAATTTTTTTTTTTGCTCTGTTTTTCTGAATTAATGAGTTAATTTTTAATGGAATTTTTTTTTGCTCTGTTTTTCTGAATTAATGAGTTAATTCAGAAAAACAGCAAAATAAAATTTCTCGTGAAAAATTATTTATTAATTCAGAAAAACAGAGCAAAAAATTTTTTCTCATGAAAAATTAACTCGTTAATTCAGAAAAACAGAGCAAAAAAAATTTTCTCATGAAAAATTAACTCATTAATTCAGAAAAACAGAGCAAAAAATATTTTCTCATGAAAAATTAACTCATTAATTCAGAAAAACAGAGTAGATTTTTTTTTCTTCAAGTGAATGCAATACGCCTCCGTAGGTTTCTGTCTGGTTTGAGATGATTAAAGGAGAAAGGACTGTAGATTAACATGCTTTTTATTAATAATAAAAATTAAATAAAACAAAACCAAACAAAAACTACCCTATCTATCTATCTATCTATCTATCTATCTATCTATCTATCTATCCATCTATATCTAACTGTCTATCTGTCTATCTGTCTGTCCCTCCGTCCGTCCGTCTATATATATATACTCCTATATATATATATATAGGAGTATTTATTTAAAAGATATGGTACTTTGTTTGATATTTTTTGCATGATATTAAGAACAGAAATTAATTTAAGAATCAAAAGATCATTTTTGTTGGAAAATGCTTGTTAACTTGACATTTCAATGTTAAATTTAAATTAACTCATTCTGATTTGCATTCAAGCCTTCAAACCAATTTATATATCTCAATTTCAATTTCTAATCTTTGCAATTATACAAATGTTCATATTTGTGTACCTACTTGTGTATCTAAAGCCAGATTTTGTTGGGTTTCAGTCCCATCATTGCTGTTCTGGTTTAACCTGATTAGCTAATGTTGGCGCTGCCGTGTTTCAGTTTTACAGATCCCTGAATATCCGTGTGGCTCTGGTGGGGCTGGAGGTGTGGAGTGACGGAGACAAATGCTCCATCACACAGGATCCGTTTACATCGCTCCACGAGTTCCTGGACTGGAGAAAACTCAAGCTGCTCCCGCAGAGAGCTCACGATAACGCTCAGCTGATCAGGTAACCGCTGAGAGCCGCAGGTGGAGAACACAACATGCGGTTTACCACTATACAATCAATGCACTTTTGCTGCCAGGAAATTGTTTCACCATTTCTTATTTTAAAACGTTGAAAACTACACGAGTTTTCTTTCTTTACACCTCATTTCTTTTTAAAATGTTCCCAGGCTGATGTATGATGCTGTAGATGAACATCTGTGTCACATGACTTCCTGTTTTCCCCCTCAGTGGGGTTTATTTTCAGGGCACCACCATCGGCATGGCTCCCATTATGAGCATGTGCACTGCGGAGCAGTCAGGGGGAATCGTCATGGTGAGTGACATCTGTCAATCATTCCTGGTGAATGATAATTTTGGAATGTTTGCATTGTAAAAAATGCTGGATTGTTTCAACTCATGTTTGGGTCAAATATGGACAAACCCACCATATTTATATAAATACCAAATATGGTATTTGTCCAAATATGATAAATATACATACCATAAATACCAAATATGGTATATATACCAAATATTTGTCCATATTGGACGAATTTAAACCACCAGTTGGGTTTTTCCCTATTTGAAACAAACTTCAACTAACCCAGCATTTTTTTGGAGTACATGTGGTTCAGTTATATTTTTGAGTATTTCAAATGTTGTCAGCTTCAATTATATATATATATATATATATATATATATATATATATATATATATATATATATATATATATATATATATATATATATATATTTGTATATACAACAAAATCCCCAGTGTTAAATTAACACTGAGTGTGTGAATTATATAAACTCTGAGCAGAGTGTTAAATGAACACTGAAGCAGTGTTAAAGTTAATTAGATAATTAAGTGAATAATTGACTGATGAATGAACATTATTGAAGGCTCCTAACAAGCAGAATCAATGAAGGTAAAAACCATAATTGTAAGTCACCATTATGGTGATCAGTGTTCACTTTATTTGGGCTCTTGACCCTAAGTCATAACGTTATATTTTGTTTGGCTGCTGCACATGAGTTATATGTATATGTTTTACACTCTCAGAAAAAAGGTACAAAAGCTGTCACTGGGGTTGTACCTTTTAAAAAGGTCCATTTTCTAACCATAGTGGTACATATTAGCAACAAAAATGTACATATTAACACCTAAAATGTACATATTAGGACCTACAGTAAAATTGACATATTAGCTCCTAAAATGTACATATTAACATTTAAAATGTACATATTACCACCTAAAATGTACATATTAGCACCTAAAATGTACATATTAACACCTAAAATGTACATATTAACACAAAGTGTACTTATTAGCACCTAAAATGTACATATTAACACCTAAAATGTACTTATTAGCACCTAAAATGTACATATTAGGACCTACAGTAAAATGGGTATAATTTAGCTCCTGAAATGTACATATTAACACTTAAAAATGTACACATTAGCACCTAAACTGTACATATTAACACCTAAAATGTACTTATTAGCACCTAAAATGTACATATTAAAATAAAAGTTTACCTTTTGAAAAGGTACAGCCCCAGTGACAGCTTTTGTACCTTTTTTTCTGAGAGTGTAAATAAACAGAGTTGCTTCATTTGTCACATATATGTATTTTATTTGCACTGCAAGCATCAGGTAGTTCAGATGAGGACACTAACTTACTCAGCATAGACATCTAGAGGTGCTTCCACATAAATCAAACCAACACATTGATCACAGCACACGACGATTACACTCGACCGAGACATAAAATCAAAGCCTCTCTCTGAGATGCAGAGCGTCTGTGGTCAGAGGAAAGAGCTGCATGTGTTCTTGCTCAGCAAATCATTTGAAGTCGCAGTCATTAAACTGTTGACTTATTTATGGCTGGACACCTGACTAATAACACCTCCAGTTTAATAACACAAGCATTCGACGCAAACTAATCGCTTTCGTTCTGCTTGCATACAGTGTGTTTTTTGCCTTTAAGTTTAGAGTAAATTGGACCATATCTGTATTTGTGCTTCGATTGAGGATCCCATTATGTGGAGATTCTCCATTATGGATCAATGTGTTGCGTGCAGCTTCTACGAAACAACAAAAGACATGCATGTTTTCTTCATCGACTCATTCGTCTGAGGCATTTTATTCCCTTTGGCCGCCTCTTGGAGACTGTTTGCATGATAGACTTCTGTTTTTGCTGTTTGATTTAGTGAAGTTGCTACTATAAAAGCCTCAACATTTCACAGAAGCACGGCACGATCTCACGACATTGTGTTCGGAGAGGTTTTGTCCCCATTTGACCATTTCTGAAAATGCAATTGATGGTAAACGAGATGATTATGTTCAGCTGAGAATTTTCCAATCACACATGCATTGTAAATAAAATTCACAAATGTTATCAAAAGAATAGAAATGAGATTAAATAGTTTTTTCTGCTGCAAAAAAACATGCTAGTAATCTTAAATGTGTCTCCTCTAGAGTGAGAAAATTGTAACTTTTGCCACAGTGATTTCAGCATCCTTTAACCAATGAGGCTTTTGCAAATCCAATTTGCTGTATTCCCGCTTGGTTTCAAACTGATCTGTTTCTTTTCACATTCGCTAAATGGACTTTACACACTCCTGTCCTCCATCATTACGCTCCATCAAACTTCATCTATTGTGTATTCACTCGTGCAGCATTGCATCATTCATATTTAAATGGAAGTCATTGTCAGACTTTTCTTGACAAACATGCGTTCTTTCTATGCAAATAAAGCTCATTATAGATAGTGCCAGATTTATAAACATCAGCATTTTTGCCTGATACACTTATTAAATGCTTGGAAAGCTGGCTGGAGGAAAAATTTTATTTGTTTGCAGATACATTTTTTTTTTTTTTTTTTTTGGTAAAAAATGTATACCTTATATGCAACTCAACCATTCAAAAGTTTGTGGTTAAGTAAGATTTGATATTTTTAAAAGAAGTGGATTTTGCTCACCAAGGCTGTATTTATGTGATCAAAAATACATAAATATTGTGAAATATTATAAAAGAAGTGTTTTCTTTTTTAATATATGTTAAAGTGTAATTTATTCCAGTGATCAAAGCTGTATTTTCAGCATTATTACTCCAGTCTTCAGAGTCACATGATCCTTCAGAAATCACTCTAATATGATGATCTGTTGCTCAAGAAATATTTCTCATTACACTGTAAAAAAAATACTTAAAGTAAGTAACCTGGTTGCCTTAAAATTTTAAGTTGATTGAACTGGAAAAAGTGAGTTAATACAATGAAGGAGATTAATTAATTAATCATCAGAAATTCAAAATTATATGTAATCTGAACTAAATAAATGATTTAAGTTGATTTGACTAAAAAAAATGTTGTGATTACTACACTGTAAAAAAATATTGTTGGTTTAACTTAAAAAAGTAAGTAACCTGGGTTGCCTTAAAATTTTAAGCTGATTGAACTGGAAAAAGTGAGTTAATACACCCCTTAACTGTCACCCCCCCCCCCCCCCCCTTTTTGAGAATGGGAGTTAAATGCTCTATTCACACTTAAATGGTTGTAATTTAAGAATGCCTTGGAATATATACCCAAGTTTGGTCTTGTTTTAAAGAAAACACTCAGCAGATTATTGCTGAAGTGAAAACACTTCAAAAAATGAAAGTATGAAAGTTATGGAAGTTTTAATTTACACTAAATCAAATATACTGTACTATATATTTTTTATTTTATATAAAATATATATTTTACAAAATATTTTTACTCTAAAATTACTATAAAATCAAAGCCATAAATCGAACCAAGTTATGTTCCAAATTTGAAGTTGATATCACAAAAATTGAAGTTCCCATGAGATTTTGTTTAGGCGTAGTACCAAAAATAGCCACCGGGTGCCATTGAATTCCATTGAATTTATTTGTGTACATTCTGCCTTAACAAATTAATACATTTCTGTCCAAATATCAATTTTGTCACAAAATTTGGAACCTTCAGACTCAGACCTTTCTGACAATATGTGTTTTGTCAAGATTAATAAAGGTTTTGATCATAAATTATGAAAAATAAGGATGCCCAAAAGGGGAGGAGCCTCATAAAATAAGTACCGTTTCTATGGTAACGCAACGTTCAATTATAAAATGGTTTTCACAGGATGAATTCTGAGTTTATAAGCTTTCAAATGATACCTAATTTATGATAACTACTAAAATGTGTGATATAATAAAAAAGGCGATAAAAAATATTATTATATTTTAGAGGATAATATATACATATATATTATCATTTTTAGAGGATAATTTTATACTATACTTTTTATTTTTTATTGAAAAATACTAGATTATATGTTTTATTATGAACTTTTAGCATAAAAACAGAAGTTTCAATGATTAAAAGTGGGTGCATCAACTTTTTGTGACAAAGGTCAGACCTCCTGTTATGATGCAGATTTTCTTAGGTGCACTCTTGTCATAAATTCATTAATTACTCTTCCTACATAATTTTTAACACAAAACAGGGGTCGAATATTTAATTAGAAGTCTTAGACCTTTCCAAAAATATATAATTTGTCATAATTAGATTAGGATTTAATAGAAATATAGTGAAGTAAAGTTAGGCGTCCCGGTACCGGGACGGTGACAGTTAAGGGGTTAATACAATGAAGGAGATTAATTTAATCATCAGAAACTCAAAATAATAAGTTATTTCAACTAACTAAATAAATTATTATAAAGTTGATTTGACAAAAGAAAATATGTTGTGATAACAAATCTTGAAAATATGTTTTACAGTGTATCAGTGTTGAAATAAGTTCATGTTTTTGTAGAAAAATCAAATAGAAAGTCCATAAGAACATTATTTATTTGAAATAGAATTCATTATAAATGTTTACTTAAATAAATGTCTACTTTTTGACCCCATAATTTGGTTCAAGTATTTTTTTCTTAAATCATAAGCTATGAAAGAGCATGCATCTTCTGGGAATTAAAACCCACTCATCTTCTTTCTGCACAAACCACCTGACTAACACGAATAATCACTCAGAACTGAGCTGATTTTCTTCATTTTAATTTGATTTTCATGTGTTTGGCAGACGCGTCCTTACCAAAGTGACTTACAGGAATGACTGTAATTGTGTCTGTCCTGCCTCATCAGCACACACACACACACACACACACACACCCTTCCCCAAACAGAACGGTTTGGTTGTGTTCTGGCAGCGCTCGAGCAATTACAGCAGCGCACGGATCTGGAGTTATGCTGCTCTGACGGATTTGTGGAAAAGTAATTATAAAGGCCGTTATTGTCTGCTCATTGCGGATCTCATGTGAACCGTTTTCTGAGAGAAAAACAAACGTGCAGGAGGAGAGATGTGGGGATAAATCTAATCTGGGGAGGGAAGGTGGAACAGAACGGATAACGCCTTTCGGCTCTCTGGGGTCACAGAGGAAGAAATTGCTCTTGTTTGTTTTAAATTGGAATTGATTGCTTATTTTAAATCACCAAGATGCTTTCAAGCATGTGGATTTATTTTTTGTGCTTGCCTGACACTTTCAGTATCGATGCATGTTTACACCAGGGAAAAAAATAAAAACAAAAAGGTAACTGCGACTTTATCTCACAATTCGGACTTTTTTTCTCAGAGCTTTGAGATATAAACTTGGAATTCTGAGGGAAAAGTTAAAGGATTAGTTCACTTTTGAAAAAACTTTTGCTGATAATTTACTCACCCCCGTGTCATCCAAGATGTCCATGTCTTTCTTTCTTCAGTCGAAAAGAAATTTAGGTTTTTGATGAAAACATTCCAAGATTTTTCTCCATATAATGGACTTCAATGGGAACCGGATGGTTCAAGGTCCAAAAGACAGTTAATAACAGTTTCAGATGCAGCTTCAAATGTCTTTAAACGACACCAGACGATGAATAAGGCCCCGTCCACACTACTGCGTTTTCGTTTAAAAACGGAGACCTTTTGCTACGTTTGCACCTCCCGTCCACACTAAAACGGGAAAAACGAAGACCTAAAACGGAGAAGTTTAGAAACGCTGCAGCTGCGTTTTGCGTTTTGAATCTCCGGAGGGCGTTTTACTGTGGACGAGACAAAACGGAGGAGTTTACAAACGATGACGCAGAGGCTAACGCTCGGCTCTATGATTGGGTGTTATCAGTCATGACGTATCTTTCCCTGATTCGCCAACCACTGTTTACACCGGCGCGCGCATGCCCAGTGTTGGTGAATGGTCACGTGATCCACGTTTTCAGTCGTTTTAGTGTGGACGGAGATAAATTCTAATACGCAGGTAAAACGCTGGTGTGGACGGAGATCGTTTTCGTTTTAATTCTCCGTTTTTAAACGAAAACGCAGTAGTGTGACCCCCTAAGGGTCTTATCATGCGAAACGATCGGTTATTTCAATGCTTATTCCAAAAATGTAACTTTTCTAAGGACAAATGCTAGCCTTTCGCCATTCTGTGAGGCGCGTTTGCAACTCACGTATTACGTAATTACGTTCAAAAGGTCACGAGCGACGTAGCCAGAAGTACAGAGTCAGAGTGTTTACAAGTTGAACGCATAGGTTGAACGTGAAAACTAACTCAAACGCCGTTTACAAAAAAGGAATTAAAAGGTAAAACAACGATGTGGGACGATTTTGATTCTGTACTTCCGGCTACGTCGCCCGTGACCTTTTGAACGTAATTACGCATTACGTGACGTTACAAACGCGCGCTAGGCTAGCATTTGTCCTTAGAAAAGTTACATTTTTGGAATAAGCTTTGAAATAACCGATCGTTTCGCATGATAAGACCCTTATTCATCGTCTGATATCGTTTAAAGACATTTGAAGCTGCATCTGAAACAGTTATTAACTGTCTTTTGGACCTTGAACCATCCGGTTCCCATTGAAGTCCATTATATGGAGAAAAATCCTGGAATGTTTTCATCCTAAACCTAAATTTCTTTTCGACTGAGGAAAGAAAGACATGGACATCTTGGATGACATGGGGGTGAGTAAATTATCAGCAAAAGTTTTTTTCAAAAGTGAACTACTCCTTTAAGGTTCTATGTATATAAGAGTGTATTTTTTATGAAGATTGACCAGAATCAAGTATTCCTGAGAATCTTCTATGAGCTATAATATAAGACACACACAAACGTGCCTGACTCTAAAGCGTTCACATCGGACACAGGCCAGTCTCCCATAAGTGCTCACAACGCTGGATTCGCACAAAAAAAGATTCAGTATTACGCAAAATTAATAAAAACTTCCATAAAAACTAACCTAAATTAGTTACTTTTTTAAGGAGTAACACAATATTGTTACACATTACAGTAACTCTCTCAATTGTGAGAAAGAAGTTAACTTTCTCGCTCTCTCTGTGTTTTAGGATCACTCTGATAACCCCCTCGGCGCTGCGGTTACTTTGGCCCATGAGCTCGGACACAACTTTGGCATGAATCACGACACGCCGGAGCGCGGGTGCGGGTGCAGAGCGACTGTGGACCGAGGCGGATGCATCATGACCCCCTCCACTGGGTAAGAGCAACCAAAATACTGCAGTTTGTAAACAGTGATGATGGTTTTAATGTGGGCGGAGCCTGGAGTCAGAAAGTGTCTGTTCTGCACTTCTATAGAAGCCACAAAGAATTAAAAAGGTAAATGCGAGTGTATATCCCAAATTTCTGATTTTTTTGTCTCAGAATTGTGATATAAACTTGCAATTGCGAGTTACAAAGTCCTAATTTTGACACAATATCTGATGCAATGATGAATTTCTTTTAATATATTATTATCAACCCATTCATTCTCCAAACCGCTTATCCTCTGGTCGCTCAGCTATCACGGCGTCTCGAGAGAACACCCTGGACACATAGTCAGTCCCTGTATTATTCCTATTTAAAGGGATACTCCACCTTTTTTGGAAAAAGGCTCATTTTACCTTTTCCCCAGAGTTAAACCATTAGGTTTTACCGTTTTCGAATGTTTTCAGATGATTTTTTGATATTTAGAAGAATATCAGTAACCAGTTTCTGGTCTCATAGTAGGGAAAAAAATATACTATGGAAGTCAATGAGAAGTCAATAAATATTAAAAGGTTATAGTATTAAATATTTTTGTGCAATCTTATATATATATATATATATATATATACATTTTAAATAAGAATAGATTATTATTTATTATACAGTATATATAATTATATATTTTAAATATGAATATATTTTGATGTTTTATTGTGGTGAATTAATTTTAATATTAATATTTCTTACACGTATGGATATATTTGGTGCCATATAGAGGTGAATGTTTAAATATTTTAAGTATATTTCAAATTACATTTTCTTATACTGTAACTCATCTAAAGGAAGTCAGGTTTTACTAGAATCAAAAAATTAAAATTCTTGGGAACACTTTATTTTGGTGATTGCGTTTGAGCATAACTAACTATAGTTTGCAACTTCTTACTAACTCTCATTAAAGTATTAGTAAACTGTCTGCTTAATGTCTAAGTTTTTTTATTAAAAAGTCACCAGAGTTCCCCAAAATATCTTGTGTTCAGCAGAAAATCCTATGACTCATCCGCTGACATTGTGAACATGAATCGTTTTCTTACTCCGTTACCTAGAATCTCCAGCACATGACGACTCTGTTCGAGGTTAGCTGTATTTCTGCCTCATTACTCTATAATGAGCTCATTTGGTCATCTGCACAACAGCAGGCTTCAACACCCCACCCGGCGGGACGGCATTAGCCTTTAGCCACATGCTTCCAATTGACCCCAGTGGTACATGTCTGATAGTTATTTCATAAAAACATCAGAGCTTGTGCAACTTGGTGCTGATTTATTGTCATCTGTTGTGCTGTTATACGGGGCGCCTGGTTTTATAGGCAGATGTCCTGAACTCAAAACACATGAAATTAAATGCATCCGCACAAAACATGGAGACAATTTTAGTTTATACTGATTGAATTCTTGAAACAAAAGTTTCAAGTTAACCCTTTTTTAGGAATAAATTGCGTTACACATATTTTGCAGCACATATCCACTGTTAATGGACGAATTATATTATATTATATTATATTATATTATATTATATTATATTATATTATATTATATTATATTATATTATGTTATGTTATGTTATGTTATGTTATTTTATATTATATTATATTATATTATTTAGGGCTGTCAAACGATTAATCGCATCCAAAATAAAAGTTTGTGTACATAATATATGTGGGTGCACTGTGTATAATTATTTTATATATATATATATATATATATATATATATATATATAAATTCACACACATGCTTGTATATATTTAAGAAAAATGTTCATGTATATACTGAATATAGGTTTATATATAATTTATATTATATATAAATATAAATATTTTACATATAAATAATATTTTTTTCTTAAATATACATGTATTTGTGTGTATTTATATATATACAAATTAATTATACACAGTGCACCCACATATATTATGTTAAAACAAACTTTTATTTTGGATGCGATTAATCGTTTGACAGCCCTAATTATATTATATTATATTATATTATATTATATTATATTATATTATATTATATTATATTATATTATATTATATTATATTATATTATATTATATTATATTATATTATAACCGTTTATCTCTGTATAGTAGCAGGGATTCTTTATATTATATTATGTTATGTTATATTATCTATTAATCAATTTTTCTAAACCGTTTATCCTCTGTATTGTAGCAGGGATTCTTTATTATATTACATTACATTACGTTATGTATGTTACGTTATATTACATTACATTATTTTATATTAAATTATATTACATTACATAATTTTATATTATGTTACATTACATTATATTATATTATACTGGTAATAAAGCTTCTAAATCAGCAAATAAACATCAGGCATCTTCAAGCACACGTGTGAAACAAACAAAAAGATAAATAGTGCCTAACTTTATTGTTGAACTTCTGACTTTTCATTAGACAGAAACAGGCTAAATGGGGTCAGGAATGAACATGTGCCATGATTGACAAGCAGTGTCAGTGCTGTTATAGAAACTGGTGTGATTTCTCACGAGACCAGTCTCAGTGGGATCCGTCAGGTAGCAGAGACACGTAATGTGTGGGATTTCACTTTTGAGTCTGTAATAGCAGTTGTCTTGTTTAATTCTGGGGAAGTAAATCACACATTGCAGGCCATGTTACATTCTCTCAGGAGGCAGATGGTTGAACTCAATCCCAGCATTCTCTAGTGTGTATCAGTTCATCTGCACGAGTGTTTTAGCTGAACCGTGTCCTGTGTGTGTGACCTGGACTGCGCCCATGATAAACGCCTGATTATGTGCTCATAAAGACGTGTCATGAAGAAACTGGTCACGATGACCAGATGAGAAAACCAGATCTCATCCAGAAGGAGAAAGAGAGAAAGTTATTTATCAGTTTTGTTCCACCTTCAGCACCTTATACAAATAAGAGTCTGGACTCGAACAATTAAAGATGGATATTGTTCCATTACTGCACATTAGTCTGTGCCTCCTCTCAGAGAGCTTTCATAGATCAAAGCGTAAATGAATTTAACATCACAGCAGGTGCTCATTTTGGAGCTTCACATCTATATAATTGCATTAATTAAGACATGAGTGGAGAAAAATCCCACTGAGATCTGAAGCAGCTTCAGGTTTGATGAATCTAATCTCAAGTAGCCAGACTGTATTTGCACAATGTGTGGTTGGAGACTTATTCTGAAGAGATTGACAGCTCAAGGCACCAGCATCATTTTTAAAGGTGCATTGCGCAACATTTCATGTTTCAATAACTTATATTGTTCATGAACGTGTTTCCATAATAAGTGGATACAGTAAACACGTACAACAGTTCAACATGGAGATAGATGGAAACAAAAAACAAAGTTTTCTACTACCCCGTTTCACATAAGTGTGTAATTTCCTCAAACTTCTTTCCTTTCATATATTTAAAATGACTTGCAGATTTGTGCGGCTGATGCTCCTTTGGTTATGAACAGCTTGTTCAAGCGTGTGTGTGGTCCCACTGGTTGCAGTTCCGCTTGTCGCCAGAGGGGGCGTAGTTCTGCAAAAAAACTCAAAGACTTGCGCAATGCACCTTTAATGTGAATTTGAACTGAATTGGAATTTTAAATGATATTCTCAATTCGAATGGGTGAGAATTTCGGTTAATTTTAGTAAATAATTTTAATAAAGTTAATTTTAATACATTGTGGTTAGAAGCAAGGTTTTGGCATATTCAAAAGTTTTTAAATCATTTAACTTATTATTTCAGATGGATGAGAAAAATAAAGTGGATGGATTAGTTTTTACAGATACGTACTTTAAAGCAGCACTATGCAGGATTTCCCTTTTGGACGCCCAACATTCAACTCGAAAAAAGTCAAATAACCATTCGAGGGCTTGGAGCCAGAAGGGCGTAAGTGGCTTTTAACGAACTTTACAGGAGAGACAAAACAAAATTTTTACCACACTTCAAACCTGTATTTAACCTTAAACCACAGACATTGCAACCACAGGCATACTTGCATGAAATGAGTATTTAAGTAAAAAATGTATGGCATATTAACACAATGAACATATTCTAAAGCATTTTAAAAAAAAAAAAGTAAAATACGTCAGATACGCCTTTTTGTTGCTTTATTCAATACAGTTTGATCTCAGATCGCACCATTGGATAGAGCTCATCGAGACCTTTATTTTGATATAAAGAACTCATATTCGCCCAAAATGCCACTTACGCCCCTCTGGCTCCAAGCCCTCGCATTGCAATAACTCCGAAGCTATTCAGTTAAGGTAAAAAAACTGCATAGTGCTGTTTTAAAGAGAAATGACAATCATTTATTCAGCCTCATGTCATTCCAACACTGTCAGGAAAAAAAGGTACGAAAGCTGTCACTGGGGCGGTACCTTTTCAAAAAGGCACACTTTTGTACCTAAAGGGTGCATATTGGTACCATAATTGTACAAATATGTACCATGAAGGTACCAATATGCACCGTTTAGGTGGAAAAGTGTACCTTTTTGAAAAGGTACCGCCCCAGTGACAGCTTTCGTACCTTTTTTTCTGAGAGTGAAGCATCCATTTTTTGGGCTTCAACATCCTTCAAAATATCGTTTGTGATCAGCAAAAAAAAAGTCATGCAGGTTCAGAATGACATGAAGGTGAGTAAATGACCATTTTTAGGTGAGCTATCCCTTTAAAAATCACTGCATGTGATAAACTGTGACAGAAGGACTCTGGTAGGCGAGTCTCTCTTCATCTCCATTGTGCCCACATACACACACACACACACACACAGGTTCTGTGGCTCCTAACGCTGCTATATTTATTCCTGTTTCTCGAGTCCTCATACCCTCACAGAGAGCAAACCCCACTCACAGTGAGATCTCTGTGCCCGTGGCACTGCTATTACTGCCACCTCCTGTTGAGCCCAATCCAGAGGAGGTGTTTTGAGAGCTTAGACACACTCGAGTCACTGAGGCTTATCTCTGAGCGCTGATCTCTGGGTTGGCATCAGGAGGCAAGAGGAAGCATCTGCTTATCTCTCATCCTCCCGCAGGCTTATGCCACCCTGGCACGGGGCGTCGTGGGTACAGTTGGTCCAGCGAGCGGGGGGGACGATGCTTGCCAGATTTCCGTGCGTGCGTTTGCCCCGTGGTCTTAGTAAGTGTGCCAGGAATGAAGCGAACATCACTCGTCTCTTCCACACTTTACGAACGGCCACGGCAAAGCCAACTGGATTCTGAAGCGAATGCTGGTCCGTGCTGAAAAGATAAGCTGTGGATCTGTGGAAGTTGGAGGTAGACGGTGCCCAGCTCTTTGTGTGATGCTTGGAAACTGAATTTATTAAAGGTTCAGTTTAAAGAGAAATGATTTGTTCATTGCAAACCTGTATAAAAGTCACACCGGAGAAAGGAAACACAGAACAATGCCCTGGCAACCACTCACGTCATCCTATAGTGTTGTGCCACGTGCTTTTTTGTCTCCAGAAATGTAACTCAAATTAGTGATAATTTGCAGGTTTTACAACCGAGAATGAATTGCTAGACTTCCCTAATAAGTGCCATCTGAAATTTTCTTCTAAAATGAGCATTTTAATCAAGCTCGTATATTTAGGTTCAGTAATTTCACTTGAATGAGAATTAATAGGTTATTTTCATTGCTATTAAAGTGAAATAACTGAATATAAACATTCAACCTTGATAAAAATGATCTTTCAAGAAATTTTCAGGTGGCACTTAGAGGCTTTTGGATCTGAAGTCTTCACATATACTGTACGTGTGTGTGCAAACATACATAACTAGTCATATTTGAAAAGTTCAGATAAAAGCCTCTAAATGCCATTTGAAATTTTCTTCTTGATAATTTTTATCAAGCTTGTATATTTAAGTTCAGTGATTTCACTTAAATGGCAATGATAATTACCTATTAATTGTTATTTAAGCGAAATTACTGAACTTAAATATACAAGTTTGATAAAAATCATCATTAAAGAAGAAAATTTCAAATGGCATTTAGAGGCTTTTGCATCTGAACTCTTCATTTATTAACATGCAAATTCATGTCATTTGACACAAATTGAAAATTACTAATTTTATATATATATATATATGTCTCATAAGGACAATGTTTATAAAGAACTATTTATATTTTCGCTAAATGATTTAAGTTTATTTAAATGCATTTAAATTAAGTTTTATAAGATTATCTATATTCTAAAATTGTTCTTAAATGATAAACAAAAACAGAAGTGTGATCACTTGCATCTTATGCCTTTTAATGTTACAAATGAATGCATTCAAATATCATGCTAATTAAATATATTTACCCATTTTTGATTTCATTGCATTATTGGTGTCTTTGATTGTATTGGATCAGAAAGAAAGTACAGTAAGTGAATCACTTACTTTTGGTAAATATCAACCAGCGTGGTTTACAGTACTTGTTAAGGGAAGCCATATTTGTTAAGATAATTGAGACACCAAATCTCATCTGTTGGAAAACACATGGACAGATGGGATTTATATGTTCATTTGTAAATCATCATTAATTTCATGAAGTCATACTGTATCCTATGATGTGCTCTCGAGAGGTGTTTGCTGGCTGATGTTTGAGATGCAGACCTGGACGGATCACCGCGGTTCCTATGTTTGACAGCATTGACAGATGTTTCTCGCCACATGACATCTCGCCACACGCTTCACAATCACAATAAAACGCGCCTGTGCCAAACTATTTCAATAATTCAAGAGCTATTACCAAATACAAACTCATCACAATCACACAAGACTCGAGCAATCTTCAACCCAGGGAAGAAAAACAAGCAGCAACAGGCGTGCTATGAGCTTTCCGTCTGAGGAGCGCACATTACCGTGTTGGTAACACTTTATAATAACTGCACGCTATTAATCATTAGTTAAGCATGAGTAAACTGTTAATTCATCATTTATAAAACATTAATAGACATTAATATGCAGTTTATAAATATAGCTATACATGCTTTTTTCTTAATTTATAAGCTTATCTATAATGCGTTTAATAATTGTATTTTCATACTTTGTTAATGATCAATTAATAATTTCGAAATGAAGTGTAGCATTATTTACAAACCAGTTGTTTAAGAGTTGTCAGTCATTCATAAGATCACTTAGAAAGTGTAAGTAAATGTAGTAAATACAGGTAGTTATAAAGCATTTAGTAGTGGTCAGTTAACTATTTTTGTGAGCTAATCTAAAGTGAGGACTATTCATGCTTTGTAAAGCATTTATAAAGGAGATTTAAAGACTCGTCAGTCTTCTAAACAGTAAAATGTAACAAACACAACGCAGTGATACAGAACATAGAAATATTTAACAGCCTTTAAAAATGCTTTACAAGGCATGACTAGTCCTCACTTTAGATGAGCTCACGAACATAGTTAACTGACCACTACTAAATGCTTTATAACTACCCAAATTAACCCTTAATTACAGCATTAATACATGTTAATAAAGCATTTATTAACACATTAAGTTACCATCACTATATGTCTGAATAATAAGATGTATGAATGTACATTTAAATAGTTTATTAATCATTTACTTACTCGCTCTAAGTAATCGTATGAACCACTGAAAACTCTTAAATAACTGGTTCATAAAAAATGCAATTCTTCATTTAGAAATGATAAATTGATCATTAATAAAGGATGAAAATACAATTATTAAACAAATTATAGATATGCTTTTAAATCAAGAAGAAAGCATTTATAGCTGTATTTATGAACTGCTTATTAATGTCTATTAATGCTTTATGAATGATGAATTAATGGTTTACTCATGCTCAACTAATGATTATTAGCGTGTAGTTATTATAAAGTGTTACCTTAATATTAATAAAAACAAATCAAGCCGCAATGTCTCACTTTCTTATAGATTTTTATTCTAAAATATTAATTTCTCTGCTGTTCTTTCTATTAATCTGTCTATATATATATGAAAAGTTCAGATGCAAAAGCCTCTAAGTGCCATTTGAAATTTTCTTCTAAAATGATCATTTTTATCAAGCTTGTATATTTAAGTTCAGTAATTTCACTTAAATGCCAATGAAGATTACCTATTAATTGTCATTTAAGTGAAATGACTGAACTTAAATATACAAGTTTGATAAAAATGGTCATTTTAGAAGAAAATTTCAAATGGCATTTAGAGGCTTTTGCATCTGAACTCTTCATATATAGGCCATCTATTACAGTATCTATTAATCTATCTGTCTGTTTATATTCCTATCTATGCATCTATTAATGTGTCACTATGTACAATGTCTGTCTCTTAGTCAATGTGTAAATTTAAAGCCTAAATATAACTAAACAAATCGCACTATAAATGTCACTATATCACCAAAAATCCACTACCTCAAAACCATACAACAAAATGCGTTGACTTGACTTTTATATTGTGTGATTGTGTAATCTTTCCCGACCGACCTACCAATGAAACCCTGATTCGGCGGAGCACTGCACCTGATGAAACACTTAGAAGCTTCATTTAGCCAAAGTCACGTGATGTGGGTGTTTTAAATCACGCTTCGGATCAGTGTTTCGAATCATATGCGCTTCGGGAACGTCTGTTTCGCGTCAGCCATCCCTAGTGACCATTGGCCATACTAATAATAAGGATGTAAGAACATCTAGATTGTGTCTGAGTGTTTAATACTCAACCTCCAGTTCAACAGCAAATGTTATATCTCAATCAATCCAACTGATTTAATCCGTCAGGATGTTTATCGATGTTATTAAGTGCGTTAATGAAACCGGCCGACTGCAATGATTCAGTTCAGATCCTGCAATCACCGTTACTAAATCTTCCTAAAGACCCTCAGTGATCACAGATGGTTTCCACCATCATGAGCTCATCAGTCCAGTATCATAATATGCGCCATATGCTTCTCGCCGGGAGCTCTCGCGTCGCTGTCAGTCAGATACGAGGGTTGTAATTTCTCCCAGAGTCTCTTGCTGTGAGTTGAGTTGTTTGTAAACTCGAGATTTCATCGTGTAGACGCTGCGGCTAAATATTTTGTTATGCTCCACAGGGGTGCATTGATATTCTGAGAGGATTTGTGGAACATTTTTGTAATGTGTGTGTGTGTGTAATTGCAGTGAAATCATCAACACCATCCGTGGAAGTGTTTCTGTTAGTGTTACCCAATGGTGTGTGTCTTGTGCAAACAGACTTCTATTTACTTATTGTAGAGTTAAAGCAATTTTATGCAAAATTTACCTTTTACATAGCATTTGACTCATAGCAAAAATCCACCCACTCTTTTTTAATCCCCACACATAATAAGCAGTGTCTCAGAATAAGCCGTTTGCAGATTCTGGCAATGTGATGTGGTGTGACATACATTCACCTAAAGGATTATTAGGAACACCATACTAATACTGTGTTTGACCCCGTTTAATTCTACGTGGCGTTGATTCAACAAGGTGCTGAAAGCATTCTTTAGAAATGTTGGGCCATATTGATAGGATAGCATCTTGCAGTTGATGGAGATTTGTGGGATGCACATCCAGGGCACGAAGCTCCCGTTCCACCACATCCCAAAGATGCTCTATTGGGTTGAGATCTGGTGACTGTGGCGGCCATTTTAGTACAGTCAACTCATTGTCATGTTCAAGAAACCAGTTTGAAATTAAGTAGCAATCAGAGGATGGGGACATGGTGGCCATAAAGGGATGGACATGGTCCGAAACAATGCTCAGGTATGTTGTGGCATTTAAACGATGCCCAATTGGCACTAAGGGGCCTAAAGTGTGCCAAGAAAACATCCCCCACACCATTACACCACCACCACCAGCCTGCACAGTGGGAACAAGGCATGATGGATCATGTTCTCATTCTGTTTACGCCAAATTCTGACTCTACCATCTGAATGTCTCAACAGAAATCCAGACTCATCAGACCAGGCAACATTTTGTTTTGTAGTTTGTTTGTTTCTATGTTGTAACAGTGATATTTGCGTACACAAAATGAACACAAACCAGTCCATTAGAATCTTGGTTTGTTGGATAATTCAGTCCAAATGTATCTAAACTAGCCCATGTGTAATATGAAGTGTTAGTACGCACACACACACTTCCCGCTGTCTCCAATTTACAGCTCAGAGAAGCTGGTGAATGCAGTCAGTGTGATTTTTTTCTTTTACAGGCCCAGTCCTCATAAATATCTCTTATCTCTTGCTGGTTTTTTTTCCTCTGGGACTTGATGTCATTTCCTTGGCACGAGTTCTACTAGCTGATTGGTCCATTCATTTGTGCATATGTTGAATGTCACAAGATCGAACAGTCAGTTTTCTTTCCAATCATCTCTGAGGTGGTATTTCTTCTTTCAGGTACCCGTTCCCCACAGTCTTCAGTACATGCAGTAAGAAGGATCTCGCCGCGAGCTTGGAGAAAGGCGTGGGCATGTGTTTGTTCAACATGCCGGAGGTGAAAGTGCTCTACGGAGGCCAGAAATGTGGAAACGGATACGTCGAGGAGGGAGAGCAGTGTGATTGCGGAGATGTGGAGGTACATGAGAGCCTTTGTGTTTAAAAGCATAATTCATTCAGACGTTTACATGTTTCCCACAAGTGCCGCACAGTTTCACGCTCTCCAGTGAGTCGTGCATCATTAGCGGTCGCGAAATAAACAGTTTCTGCAGCGTACACTCTTAGAAGAAAAGGTTCTATATAGAATCTTAAAAGGTTCTATCAGCGCTACATATTTGGAACCCCTAAAGGGTTCTATACACTCTTAAAAAAGGGTTCCTCTGGGTTCTATATAGAACCCTGGGGTTCCGTACTTGGCCAATAGAACCTTTTACCAAAAAAATGGTTCTATATAGAACCATTTTGGAGTTCCATATATGAAGCGGGGGATGGAACTAAATAGAACCATTTCTTCTAAGAGTGTAGTGTTTTTTGCAAGCGTGCTGTGAGAAGAAGCTCAAGATGTGGTTTGGGAATAAGACACATCTGTCACGCCGGACCGCAGAGAAAAGCCTGTGTTTGTGTCGGAGCGCTTCAGGATTTTCCTGGAGGTTTAAATCTGTTCATTGATGTCTTTGCCGAAACGTTGCTGGCAGTGCAATATGGCATAGCAAAGACATAACAATGTTCTGTGTGTGTGCATCCGTCAACAATGCTCGTGTTAGATTTATGTCACATGAATTTCCACGTAGTCAGAAAGAAGCATCTGGGAAATGATTTAAGTACTTTAAAATGTCTTGCACACATATGGAAATGTACTTGGGTCATGTTTCAATTAGAAATACTTTTATCACCCAATCACCTTTGTCACACCTTTTGTGCCCAATCTAGTCAAGTCACATTTATTTTTATGGTGCTTTATACTTTACAGATTGTTTCAAAGCAGCTTCATCGTACTAAAAATAGAAAAGATAGTAGTTTATGGCCAGAAAAACTGGCCTAGGATGCTGTCAAGGTATAAAGCTATCAAAACATTGTCAGTTTGGTTAAATTGATTTGATTGTGCAAAATCATTTCTGTTCTAATCGATCTCTGTCATGGTTGGTCACATAATGACAACATGGTGAATGTATAACGTCCACATTACATTAATTCATTAGCCTGACTTCGTCATACTCGTATTCTAGTCAGAATATAAGTCTGAGACCGTACCGTAGGGCTGTGATTATGAGGCGTGTCTGAACCGAACCAGGAAAAAAACAAACTCAGCACTCAATTGGATAGTCGGTAAACCTACAACCAATCAGAGCAACGCAGTAAGTCAACTACTTTGCATACAGCTTTCAACTATAGAACTTACTTATTTTAGAAGTTAAATAACGAGTGTTGCTTCTTTTACTTGGTCCTCCATGAGTGCGACCAAAGGAGAAACCACAACCACCACTGGCTTTTCATTACGTCTCATCTTCTTCTTGCTGATAAGTTACACTTTTGCCGAATCATGTAGGAAAGACAGCAAAACATCTTTCCGATCGACAAATGCCTTGATTGCAGTTGCCTGTTCGTCTATTAAAATTAATGCGCTGTCGATTTATTTCACAACGGACTCAACAGCGGAATACATCATCTCATCTCTGAGGGAAACCAGTTAAGCGCTCTTTGAAAACATGATGATTACGTCCTTGTAGATCATCTGTCCATCATCGTATAAAGCCCGCCCTGGCAATTTGATTGGCCCATTCGTTTTTTGACTGATCATAATTTCTCCACAATCGATTGAGTCCAGATCGAACTTCCCGGTCAAAAAATGTTGTGGGCGGAGTTCGGGCTGGCATCCAGGCTATTAATTCATACTATATAAATTTGGATGTAATTTTCACTGTTAGACTTTAGAGGGCGCTATCTTCTGAAAGAGTGGGGAACCTCTGGATCAAAACACAGGCGAAGAAGAAGCAGAAACATACAATAAAAGATAATAAAAGCATTGCTTTTGCATGTTGTAGTCTTCTATTTTCTCAGCTTTTTTTACCAATTTCTTTTGTTTTGTTTTTGTAAATGATCCAACATCCTAAGTGACTTGCGATTTTTATATATATATATATATATATATATATATATATATATATACTGATGGGGAAATAGTAAAGTATGTACAAAACCTTAAAAAAGTTTGTAATCAGTAAGATTTTATTTTATGTTTCATGAAATCTGCTCACTAAGGCCGCTTTCAGTTAATCAAAATGCAGTAAAAACAGTAATATTGTGAAATATTACAATTTGAAACTTTATTATGTTTATATATTTTAAACTGTCATTTATTCCTGTGATCAAAACTGAATGTTCTCAGTCTTCAGTGTCACATGATCCTTCTGAAATCAGTCTAATGTGATGATTTTTCTGCTAAAGTTACATTTCTGATTATTATCAATGTTGAAAACATTTGTTTTTCTGTATGTGTGTGTCTGTAGGAGTGTCTGAACCCCTGCTGTAATGCCAGCACATGCACACTGAAGGAGGAGGCTGTGTGTGCGCATGGACAGTGCTGTGAAAACTGTCAGGTGACTCGTGACATCCATCATAATTCACCTTATTTGTTGAACTTATTTTACAAAATAAGTAAATAAAAGTCCAACACTGATTTTCATGCACCGATGAATCATTCACAATAAGGCCAGGAACATTAAGAATTTGAGATTAAAGTATTAAAGTAAACAGTCAATTTCATGTTGCCTTAAAGCAACGCTAAGTAAGATTTTTTACCTAATGTTTCCAAAATTGTTTCAGTGGTTCGTTAAAGGTGCATTGTGCAACATTTCATGTTAAAATAGCCGTTTTTCTAACCCATACATGCTTTAACGATCGCTTGATGGGCTGAATGAGCCCTTCTCTGATCACTGCGATGGCCTCTATAATCAGGTTTGTGTATTCGTGTGTAAATTCGTGTGTAAAGTGTGTAATTTCCTCAAACGTCTTTCCTTTTATTTATTTAAAATGACTTGCAGATTTATAACTTTATTACCTCTGAAGACATTTTGACTGTAACAAAAGATTTGTGCGGCTGATGCTCTTTTGGTTATGAACGGCTCGTGCAAGCGTGTGTGTGGTCCGTGAGAGTGCACACCTCTGGTTGCAGTTTCGCTTGTCGCCAGAGGGCGCGTAGTTCTGCAAAAACTCAGAGACTTGTGCAATGCACCTTTAAGTCGTAACTGGATGAAAGGCACTTCTGGATTCGCTTTGCGGTCCTATATCTGCTAGGGGTGTAACGGTACACAAAAATCACGGTTCGGTACGTACCTCGGTTTTAAAGTCACGGTTCGGTACGTTTTCGATACAGCAAAAAGAAAGAAATGCCAGAGAAATTTCCCATTTGTTTAAAGAAAAAATATTTTTAAATAAGTGTGAGTTTTCCTAGATCTTGAAACTTTCAGGTTTATAAATGGGGGTCATCTTTGAAGGATGAACAAATAATGTTTTGGTCATCACATTGAAAATAACATTTAAATATTTATTTATATAATATTTGAATTTTGAAGTGCTGGAAAAAGATGTGTGAAGTACTTGAAAGCATTTCACCATTCCAGCCAAACTGGTTCCAGTTAGTGTTACTACTGTATTAAATCCATGGTGAATGTTGCTGGTCTGTGGACGTAAAGTACTAGTTCATTTACGGCACAATGTTTCTCCTGGTTTCCATGACAGCGCTGTTTGATCTAATTGAGATCTACGGTTAATAACGGAGAAATGTGAATGCTTCTCACTAGATCTCGCAGCGATGTTATTACCTCAGTGGAGAATTCAAATCTTTTCTTTACCGGATCTCTTAGCGCTGTGTAGTAACAGTGTTGCTTGATCGAGAACGGCTCGCGCTTCACAGATGTTGCTGGTCCGAACTGATAAATGATCCATGAAGCACATAACGAGTAGTTTCGTTCTGTTTTCATTACGCTTGCGATTTGATGTTGCGCAACTTTGTTTTGGCCGCGTCAGCACGAATTTTGCCGGCAGGAAAAATTGTCAAAGCAATCGTTCGGTTTGTACGCATACCGAACCGGAAGCCTCGAACCGAAACGGTTCAATACGAATACATGTACCGTTACACCCCTAATATCCACATTATGTAAGATTGCCAGATCGGGTCGTGCTTCTGTAGTTCTAATGAGACATAAGAAAACTATAAATTTGACTTGTTTTACGTCAAGCGTTACAATAGTCATTATTTTGTATTTTCTTCGTTTCTGATGTCACAATACAGTACATCATACTTTCATGAAATCATGCAACATACTCTACCTTGTCTGTGGACATCGTTCATTACAAAGCCGGTGCTGATAAACCAACGCTATCTCACGACCAATTCGTACGAGTGATTAAAAAGTGGCTAATTCATACGACCTCACTCGTACGAATTCGTACGATTTGTCTAAACCCACGTGATGGGTAGGTTTAGGGCCGGGGTCAGAGGTAGGTAATTTGAACGAATTCATGCGAATTGGCCAATTCGTAAAATATGTACGATTTAGCAAAAATCTTACTAATTCGTTCGAGTGAGGTCGTACGTATTGTTACGAATTAGCCACCTCATAAAATTTGTACGAATTCCCGTGAGATCGGGTTGGATAAACAGCGAGCGCGCGTGCGACAGTGGGATGCGGTAGGATCAATTATTTACGACAGCGGTAATGGACAATTCCACTTCAAACCTGTAGGGCGACCGCAGAGGAAAAGTTACGTGGTGTTGCTTTAATACATCACGATGTGTTTATCTGTGTAGCTGAAGCCTCCAGGGACTCCGTGCCGTGAATCCAGTAATTCCTGTGACCTGCCCGAGTTTTGCACCGGCGCCGACCCTCACTGCCCTGCTAACGTCTACCTGCACGACGGACACACCTGCCAGGGTGTAGATGGGCACTGTTACAACGGCATCTGCCAAACACACGAGCAGCAGTGCATCACACTCTGGGGACAGGGTGAGTACAGCGCCACCCGCTGGCCTGGAGGAGCCACGACTGCATTTGTGTGAATACAGTTCTTATCTGTGAGAAATGTGTGTGTGCATTTGACAGGTGCAAAACCAGCTCCAGGAATCTGCTTCGAAAGAGTCAACTCGGCGGGAGATCCGTACGGAAACTGTGGAAAAGACGCAAAGGGGTCATTTGCCAAATGTGAAGCACGGTAGGAGAAAATATCAACTTTCAGTTCAGTATTGCTGGAGCAATATTTGAGTTTATATATATATAGAACTAATGAATATACATTGTACATTATTTATAGAAATTATACAAAATATATACAGAATAGAACTTTGTTTTTTACATTAATGTTGCTTTTTATATTGTAGCTGTTTCATAATTGTTTAGATTTAGCCTATAATAGGTATTCCATTGTAAAAACTTGCTTCATTTTGTGTGACAACAGGCCCCGATATTGGCACAAAAGTTCAATAGCTTTTTTGAAGCCAAGACTTTAAGGTTTGAAAAAAAAATCATATTCTTTAATCTTTCATTTGACATCACCACATTTTTATTATTATTTGATTGCAGCAGATTGTTGCTGATTTGCTGCTAAATTATTTATTGTATATTTCAGATTTTTGGAAGAATGTTGCTTTTAGTGAGTTTACTTCAGGACGCCAGAAAATGAAAAAAAGCCTTCAGATCCTCTGAGTGTTTATTTAGTGAGAGTGTTTTTCTCTTAAAATGACTTTTTTAGATTTAAATTACAGTTTAAATGTATTTCTCTCATAATTTTCCTGCACGTCCTGTTCTTAATATTGACTGATAAATCCACTGAGAAATCAAACGCCACAGCCGGACAAATAACAACACGAGCCCTTAAAAGTGGAAGAAAACAGAAGCCCATTGAAAATGTCACAGTAATTTGCATTTGCAGGTAACACCTGTCATACATTTTGTTTTAATTGAGCTCAAATTGCTGCTTCACGGATCATATCCTCGATGGAGTAATTACTGTAATGACTGAAGTGGACAGACGGAGCATCGTATGTGAGTTTCAGACGCTAATGACTCTTTATTTTGGCCAAAAGGACCTGAGCCACGCTCTACTCTTTGTCTGTGTGTCTGTCTGTCTGTCTCTCTTTTGGACTCGGCTGCGTGAGAAACTGCCCTGTGAATGCAGTAATTGGTCTTCATTGGAGAGGATGCCTCATTATTTCTCCATGTTTTGGCTGCATTGGAATCAAAGATGTATGTCCCATTACCATGATCCTCTGTGGAGGAATTACACTTCAGCGCTGTGAAAACACACCATACGTGTCAGTCTGGGAAATTGGCTAATTCATAACACGGGATCCGTTAGCTATGGAAATGTACACGATTTTAAATGAGGGCTTCTCAGCTGTGGGGTCATAACCCAGAAATGGGTCACCGGTCCGTTCAGACAGCTAGGAAAAAACAAGGCTATTTTTAAATATAAAATGCAATATATATATATATATATATATATATATCATCAAATTAAACATTCAAACACCAGATATCATTTTTGAGATTGTTTTACAAGTGGGTGCAGGACACTATAATTTATGTAAGTGAGGATTGTAAAATAAAGTAAACTGTGACATATTACACCCCAAAATTCATCATAATGTGACTACCAGTATAAAGATTTTGGGACCAAAAGTCCTTCAGACACATTGACCTGACCATGGTTTGCTTAAAAAAAACCTTTGCTGATAATTGTCCATGTCTTTCTTTCTTCAGTCGAAAAGAAATGAAGGTTTTTTGCTGAAAACATTCCAGGATTTCTCTCCATATAATGGACTTCAATGGGGTCCAAACGGTTCAAGGTCCAAAAGACAGTTTCAGTGCAAACTGTTCAAAGGGCTTCAAACGATTCTAGACGATGAATACGGGTCTTATCGAGCGAAACGAACGGTCATAAGAAAAGTTTAAGTTTTATAAGCACAAAGGTCGCCTTGCTCTGTTCTGCGATGCGCGTTCGTGACTCTCCTGTTCGAACTCGTTCATCAAAACGAACGAATCTTTTTTCGAGTCAGTTCGGTCATTTTGTTCGTTGAATGAACCAAATGACTCGGAAAAAAGATTCGTTCATTTTGATCCTCTGTGGTTCTTGTCATATTTTTATTACCATTTTCAATATAGCGTCTCTATATACAGTAGCGTCATCATGAACTATAGCGAATAAAAATGTGATAATGTAAATAAAGGTGTCTGAATACATTTTGGTTTGACTGTATATTGAAGCCTTTTTTTAACTAAAAAAAGGTATAGCGAATATGCTTGTGCTTAGATTCTGCAATCTTCTTTTGCCTTTCATAAAGTTTTCTTGCTGTTGTTTTCCAGAGATGCTAAATGTGGGAAGATCCAGTGTCAGGGCGGAGCCAAGCGGCCGGTGATCGGCACCAATGCCGTCTCCATAGAAACCAACATCCCACTCCAGGAGGGCGGGCGGATCCTCTGCCGCGGGACTCACGTGTACCTGGGAGACGACATGCCGGATCCGGGCCTCGTGCTCACCGGCACCAAATGTGGAGAAAACAAGGTAAAGAGAGTATATAATGACTAGATGTTTATTCATCAAATCAGACCATTGCTAAAAACATACTTTAACCCTCTGGGGTTGTTCGGCCCAAATGGACCCGAAGAATTTAAATAACATTTTTTTTTTAAAATCACAGCTTCCTCGGAATGGTCCGAAATTTGGTGACTTTGTTGGTATTTGGTATTTGAACACCCAAAAAAATTGGGGACAGGATGTGAGTAGTTTAAGTGGTTGTAAAAAAAATAGTCACACTTGGGGTGTTCGGGTCCAAATGGACCCGCATGGAAAATGAATGGGAAATTGGCAAAAATGTGAAAATACTAAGTTTTTTTGTGCATACAATCTACAAATCAGCCACGATCTTGAAAAAAAGCACACAACAATGAAGGGGTGAATCTATAAAACATCAAGAGTGCAAAACAGACACACACACAAACACACTTTTATACACAAACACACCAAAAAGTTCAGATTATACATGTGTTTTGCATTTTTAAAATGCTCAGTTTGTCCACCAGATGGCATCCATCTCATTTCAAAAATTGCTTTTATGAGGCCTAGGCTTGACTCTAAAATGAAATACAGCTTTAAAAAAAAAATGTCTTTTAAATATTTTTCTATTATGTTCAAAGGGGGGAAATTTTGTCATAATTATTGCATTAATACTAATTATAAAAAAAAAAAATATTTTTGAAATTTTCTCAAAACACCAAAAAAGAAAATAAAAAATAATATAAAAAACGAGTAAAAAAAAAAATCATAATTTTTAAAAAAAAAATATGAATCCCGCCCTTTGGGTCCATTTGGACCCGAACACCCCGAGTGTGACTCTGAAACAACCCCAGAGGGTTAATTTAACTCAAGCTTATTCAAGTCAGGCCTGTGTGGATCAACAACATCAGGACTAGAGTGGGTTGAATGTTTTTAATTAATCGCCATTGGTGTATTATTTTAAGGGATATATATTACGGGACAATATTTGCTCTGTAGAATTGATTATTCAGGAGCATTTTATTTTTTACCCATAATATGAATGTATGCATGCAATGCAAACTTTGCAACAGTTCAGCTCAAAAACCTGTATCTTATTCATTAACCTCGTACAATCATTTTAAATGCGCTGAATTTCTTTGTCATTCTTTTCAATGCAAAACATCATATTTAAAATGTGAATTAGGCTCATTAGAGATACAAAACTCATGAATAATAGTGTATAATGAGATATGTCAAATGTCACATGGCAAAACAACTATATGATGATCATGCTTTGTAAATATCTTGGGCATTTTTTGTCATTTTTGGTGTCATTTTTATCCCAATCCCCAGTTTAGATCTGTTAACATTAAAATCCATTTCTAGAATATATCTGTAAGAAGTCTTTGATCCCACGCAAAGGCAAGCTGTAATAACTGATCAGGGATGATACTAAGGAAAAGTATTCCTGACATTGCCCTGACATCACAGTATTACAGAAATGAAGTTGTAAACCAGTAAATGTGTGCATGCATGTGACATTTCCTCCGTTTGGATAGATCATTTCAGGGTGACAGTGTGTTTGTGTGGAGTTGAGCTGATGACACAATCATCACTAAATAAAGTGCGTCTGTGCGTCTCCAGATGTGTGTAAACAGACAGTGTCAGAACATCAGTGTGCTCGGGGTTCACGACTGTTCGGACAAGTGCAGCGGACATGGGGTGAGTTTTTATCTCAACGTCTGACTGTCTTTACAACATCACAGTTTCACTTAGAAATATATCTGAATGGTTAGCGAACATCAGAAACTTATCGTGAGAGCTTCATCTCCATAGACTTGCATATCAACTTAAGAAACCCTCCGGATCTTGCCAGGATTACCATAATTACACAATGTCCTCATAAATGAGAAAATGCACTGATAATGCCAAAACGGGGTTAGAGGGCCTTGGTTTGTAATGACGACTCCATTGATTCAAGTCAAAATTATGTGTATAGCACTATTCACAATACACATTGTTTCAAAGCAGCTTTGCATAAAAACATGATAATGTTTATAATATCTTAATATATCATCGTGCTTTAGTCACATAGATCTGGATTACATTTTTGGACGATATACAAGCAGTTGAGATCGCGTTACATGAATATACTGTATATGTAGTTCTTATATATCCAACTTTATATAAAGAGCTGAGCGATGATATAATTACAAAATTATACAATTTGAGATTTGCTTTAGATATTGTATAATAGATATAAATATTGAAGAAATATCGAACAGAAATATGTTGAACGTGCTGTAACCACTTTTAGCATTAACTGCTGACGTTTTTGTTTTTGCATGATGTATCAATGGTCAAAGTCAGAGCTTTAATGACAAAATGTGCTTCCCTGCTCATAATTATGAGTTTGACTATGATGTGGATGCGATTTTAAGTTCGAAACACTAAATTATAGTAATTATGTTGTTGTTGTGAATTATTGAATGGAAAGGCCCAGAGAGAGAATTGAAAATGTCTTGATTATTCACAATATGATTTCAAGAAATAAACTGTGTTATGCTGAACGTAATTATAGTAATTCTGAGTCTGACATGACTTGAATGCAACTAAAAGCCACCTTTTTATTTCACGTCGTTCTCTTTATGTATTATGTTGTAAGACGATCTCTCCCACTGTCCCTCTGAATTGGTCAATCAATCAGCCTCAATAACCGCATTTATGTCCAGCTCAAAGTGCCGTTCATCAGGTTTCTGCTGTGAAACACACTTATGAGCTATGCATGAGGCCTTTTTTTAAAGAGCAGCAAGACATTTATATTATTATCACAAATAAGCGTAATTTGTGGAGCTTGTTAGGAATATTCCTCACATTAAAGGGATAGTTCACTTTGAAATAAATTTTTGGTATGTTTTAGCTTACCTCAAGGGCATCCAAGATGTAGGTGTCTTTGTTTCCACAGTATTTTCAAATTTGATATTTTTAGGTCAAACCGTTCTTGTCTGTCAGTCATATAATGGAGGTCTATGGTCACCACCTCAAAGAGCATGCACAGAGAAGTCCAAATTAAACATGATTTAATGACTCGTAAATGTAAGTACTTATGAGCGGTTTGTGTGAGAAAATTAACAGTATTTATATCATTTTTTACCTCTTGTAATCACAGCCACAAAGCGCATGCGCTCTCAGATCACTTGGACGTGACTGTGGTTAGAAGAGGTAATAACGATATAAATACTATTTTTTTTCCTCACACAAACCGCTCATTTCGTGTCTTAGGCCATCAATGTGTACGTACATTTACGAGTCATTAAATCATGTTTACTTTTGACTTCTCTGTGCATGCTCTTTGAGGTGGTGACCATAGACCTCCATTATATGACTGACAGACAAGAACGGTTTGACCTAAACATATCAAAATTGAAAATACTGCGGAAACAAAGACACCTACATCTTGGATGACCTTTAGGTAAGCTAAAACATATCAAAAATTAATTTCAAAGTGAACTATCCCTTTAAGTCACAACAATACAAATCTGAGGAACAAAATCATGATGCATCTTCATGTTTGTGTGACAGGTGCTTTTTCGCTTTGCCCAGTGACCGGTTTGATAATGTGCATGAAAAGAAAACATCTACAGGCTGGTCTGGGCTTTATGAACTCATGCTGGCAGATGTGTCATGATGGATCCAGTTGGAAAGCCTTATTTCCACAATGTTTCTGGTGATAGTTTTACACGTTAAGATTGCCTGTACGAGTTCCTGCTTTTGAAAATCTTCATTCAATTAGGAAAAGCATGTTTAGATTACTGTAGAAATGAGTCCAGATGAGATGTGTGTAAATATTGGGGGGCGAAACCTGACAGAGCGAATGTGTTTCAGCTCCAGCATTATAACAGATCTCACAATGAAAGCAGTCATCCCGGGGAACAGGTTACATGTTTGTGGGGAGATAGTGAGAAACAGATAGAGGACGTCAATGAATGAGCTCATGAATCTCCAGATTAGATCAAGATGTCCAACATCTGCAGCTCATCAGCACCGAGAGAGAAGAACCAGAAACACATGGAGAAGAAAGGAAGTGTGTGAGTGCTTTGCTAGATGTTGAGGAGGCATTCAGACACACACATATAGATGGTGAAGAGATGTTCCTACCCAAATTGGTCAAAAAGAATTGTATTTTGCATTTAGCAATTGAATTGTTCAAGAGAATATGTCCAGGTAATATTTCATCTTCAATTACAATGACAATCAACCACGTTTAAACTGCAAATTCTCATATATTTAATATATATATATATATATATATATATATATATATATATATATGTATGGACCACAAAAGCAGTCTTATGTGTCCATTTTTTTAAATTGAGATTTATACATCACCTGAAAGCTGAATAATAAATAAAAAAAATAAGGTTTCCATTGATATATGGTTTGTTAGGATAGGATCAAATGTGGCCGATAGACAAGTATTTGTAATCTGGAAAAATCTAGATATTGAGAAAATCGCCTTTAAAGCTTTTCATTTCTGTTGCCGATTGTGCTGCGTCCACTTACAAAAATACAATTTTGATATATCTAATTATCTTCTTGGATCATGATCTTTACTTAATATCCTAATGATTTTTGGCATAAAAGAAAAATTGATAATTTTGACCCGTACAGTGTTTTATTGGCTATTTCCATAAATATAGCTGTGCGAGTTAAGACTGGTTTTCATATATTTATACATTTTATTTTTGCGTACTACTTTGGAACAGGTAGTGGACAAATAATTGCATTTTGACAATGTAGTCTTAAATATATTTCTTATTTTTTATATATATTAGGGCTGTCAAACGATTAATCACGATTAATTGCATCTAAAATAAAAGTTTGTGTTTACATAATATATGTGGGTGCACTGTGTATAATTATTTTATATAATATAAATACACACACATGCTTGTAAATATTTAAGAAATATTTTCATATATATACTGTATATAGATTTATATATAATTTATATTATATATAAATATAAATGTTTTATATATAAATAATTTTTTTTTTCTTAACCTGTTAACTGTCACCCCCCCTTTTTTGAATAGACATGAAAATGCACATTTCGAACTTAAATGGTTGTAATTCAAGAATGCTTTGGAATATAGACATATGATTGGTCTTGTTTTAAAGAAGACATTTGGCAGATTTTTGTAGAAGTGAAATAAATTAAGATAGTGAAACAGAAAAAAAGTTATAGAAGTTTGAGTTTATGGAAATGTACAATGTAAAAATATTAATTATTCATATTTTACATAAAATATATATTTTCAAAACCTGGGCTACTCTAAAATGGCAGAAATATCAAAGCCAAAAATCTGAACAAGTTGTGTTTCAAATTTTAGGTTGATATCTCAAAAAATGAGCTTTCAGTAAGATTTTGTTTGAGCGCAGTACCAAACTTTTTCACTAGGGCACAATCAGACTCCATTACTGCCCATATAAGGGCGCCTGCATATCCATTCGTGTTTTGAGTGATATGAACCATTATTTTCACAATTTTCATACAATTTCTGAAGTAGAGATCCTATTCAGAAGTAGCATGGGAAGTTTGGCAGATTTTGATATGAATTGAACCTCTAAGAAACACATACAAAGAACACGCATGTAAGTCATAGCTAGCTGCCA
Organism: Pimephales promelas; assembly: GCF_988280905.1. Lineage (NCBI taxonomy): Eukaryota > Metazoa > Chordata > Actinopteri > Cypriniformes > Leuciscidae > Pimephales > Pimephales promelas. Next base: position 31,813,432 of record NC_142785.1, read on the forward strand.
CGTCACAAATGGTAAATTTATTATTTTTTTCTTGATATTTCAAACTTTTCAGACCTTTTTTTTCCAAAATAATTGAATGGATTCTATCTTTTGAACTTTTGGCATGAAAAAAAACTGAGGTATCTACCATTTTTTCATGATTTTTCATGTTTACTGCTATTTTAAAATAAAGGTCTGAACACGCCTTATGAGTATGAAAATATTCTTGTTTTATATTGATAAATTATGGCTCCTCTGTAATATATTTTGAAAATCAGTCACCAAATATGGAAACTAGAGATTGTAAGCTTTCAAATGATATATAGTTTGTCAATATTATTTAAGGTATTTACTAAGATATTATTGTTTTAAAAATATAGTGGCAAACGTCCCACCTGTGGGACGGTGACAGTTAAGTGGTTAAATATACATGCATGTGTGCATGTGTGTGTATTTATATATATATATATATATATATACAAAATAATTATACACAGTGCACCCACATATATTATACACACAACAACACACAAACTTTTATTTTGGATGCGATTCGTTTGACAGCCCTAATTATATATATATATATATATATATATATATATATATATAATCTTTAATAATTGACAAATACTTGTATATTTACATGAATATTCTTACCTTTATTCATTTTTTATTTTGATATAATAACAATTGTCTTACAGCTTTGGCAATATTGAAAAAATACTTGCATATTTACATAAATACTCTTTCTAAACCAGAATAAATGATAGTCAATCTGTATAGTGTAATCCTTGAAACTACTGTATATGTTTCTCTTATTTACATCGGTAGGTGTTCTTATATCTGTTAACTAACTCTATGCTCTTTATATTTTCTGTAATGTAAAGTAGATGGATCTTCGTATTAATACAGGTGTGACGTGACTGCTGTGCTATTGTCTCATGCGCAGGTGTGTAATAATAATAAGAACTGTCACTGTGAGGCTCTATGGGCTCCTCCGTTCTGTGATAAAGCTGGATTTGGAGGAAGCATGGACAGCGGCCCGATGAGACCGACAGGTATTAAACATGTGTGTGTGAGTGTTGTCCTGCTCTTCAACAGTGTCTGTTCACTTCATAGATGTGTGTGTGTGTGTGCAGACAGCAGCAGTGTGACGGTGGGAATCCTGGTGGCGTTTCTGTGTCTGCTGTGTGTTGGTATAATCGCGTGCATTAAGAGGAAAACTCTGCTCAGTCTGTTCTTCAGCAATAAGAAGAACACCATCGAAAAACTGAGGTAAAAAACCCGCACAGCTCAAATAAACCATCACCCATGCTAAAATATAAAAGGATATAGCAGTATTTTGTTTTATTCCCGTTGAAGTCCACGTTAACACTTTATTTTGTTGGTCCACTTTAGGCATTGTACTAATTATAAGTAACTTCGCAACTACATGTCAACTTATTCTACTAAACCTACCAAACACTCTCAGAAAAAAAGGTACAAAAGCTGTCACTGGGGCTGTACCTCTTCAAAAGGTACACTTTTGTACCCAAAGCCTGCATATTGGTACCTTAGTGGTACATATTAGCACCTAAAATGGGCATATTACCACCTAAATGTATATATTAGCACCTAAAATAGACATACTACCACCTAAAAAGGACATATTAGCTCATGCAATTGACATATTAGCACCTAAAATGTACATATTAGCAACTAAAATGTGCATATTAACATCTAAAATGTACATATTAGTACCTAAAATACATATTACCACCTAAAAAGGACATATTAGCTCATGAAATTGATATATTAACACCTAAAATATGATATTAGCAACTAAAATGTACATATTAACACCTAAATGTATATATTAGCACCTAAAAGACATACTACCACCTAAAAAAGGACATATTAGCTCATGAAATTGACATATTAACACCTAAAATGTACATGTTAGCAACTAAAATGTAAATATTAACACATAAAATGTACATATTAGTACCTAAAATACATACAGTATTAGCACCTAAAATGGACATATTAGCTCATGAAATTGACATATCCTGAAATGGACATATTAGCACCTAAAATGTACATATCAACACTTAAAATTTACATATTAGCACCCAAAATGTACATATTAACACCTAAAATGTACTTATTAGCTCATGAAATGGACAAAAGTTTACCTTTTGAAAAGGTACAGCCCCAGTGACAACTTTTGTACCTTTTTTTCTGAGAGTGAACCCCTAACAGTCTATTAATACTTTAATCAGAGTTATTTGACATGTAGCTGCAAAGCTACTTATAATTAGTAGAATCACAAAAGTGGACTATCAAAATAGTGTGTGACCCATAAATTTGTCTTTCAAGACCATTTTCTGACCCTGTTTCTGCTACTCTATCATCGAGATTTCTATATGCAAATGAGTTGCATTGTGATTGGCTAAACTCTGTGTACTGCCATAGATTATGACGTTATTTTACAGTTCACAAATTCTGAATATGCACTGATATGTAAATGTGGGTTAATTTGCACATGATTAATTTGCAATGCCATAAACATCCAAATTTCCATTTTGCTGTCTGGGAATGGCTTCACATTGTTAATGTTACAATAATGCACAACTTGTCACTCTTAAAAAAAAAAAAAAAAAAAGGTTCATACGCATATTGTTTTTTATCACTAGAAAAAAACAACAACCCATTAATATCAAAGTATTATACAATCACTCCTTATAGAATGTTTTTGGCATAATGTGTTCTTTAAAACACTATATAAAGAGCCTAAGTCCCTCCTTTTCCGGTCGACCACGATCATGGGACCTTATTTCGGAAAAATATTAATATTATTATTAAAAATATAATGATCTCGTTTGAATTGTGCCCTGAATTACACATGATGTCTGTCAATTAAAAAGATACATTTTTTAAAGTCAAGAAAGTCGTAGTTTGATGTAAAATTGTTGAGGTATAAGACAAATTAAGTGAAAATACGTAATCACAAAGACTACAAACCCCAAAGGCGCACATTTCTCTCAATGAATGAAGCTAACTTTACTGAAGCTTACGTTTCTATAGTCTTGCGTTATAATCGTAACGTTACGAGTGTTTTGTTCCACACGAGCAGCGGATCTCGCTCGTTGTTTCGCTTCTCGGAAGATGTAGTTCATTGAGTGATTTTCACGTAAAACTAAATGTTACTCTTCTGTTTTATGACAAACTGCGACTTTCTTGACTTTCAGAATTATCTTTGAAATTGACAAACATCATACGTGTAATTCAGGGCAGAGTTCAGACTGAATAAAGTCTCTCGCCATTGACTACCATACATATTTTTACGAAAGCTGGAAGCGGAGAGGAGGGGCTTAGAGCTCTCTATAGACCTTATGTAGCCCCGCCCCTTTTCAGCTCTGCACTCGTTGTCTTTTGTCTTCCTGTCTTTTCACAGTGATCTTGCCTATTTATGAATGAATGAACGGCTCGTTTTAAAATTTTCCCGGGCGACTGACATTTTTGTTAAGACATCTGCTTTAAACATTACAATCCTCATGATAACTTTCGTTAACTTTGCATAAGTAAATCCACTTAATCCTGGACAGCGATGCCATAGAGATATACAGAGCGACCGCAAAAACAGAAGTTTAAAGACAATACTGATGATGGCGCCCTTGTTTCTCTGTCGAAAATACATCTTTATTTCTTTCTTATTTCTGTTTTTACTTTGCTGCAGGTCTGTGGGACCCAACAGGCTGAACAGTCCAGCTCACACACACTCGATGTACAGAGCGTCTCCTCAACGTCAGACTACAGCTTTACCACAAAGTGCCAGCATATATAAGGTGTGTGTGTGTGTGTGTGTGTGTACCTCCCTGCTCTCCTTCCTCCTCACTCATTTGCATATATCATACGTATACATACTCACACATAGAGAAAGATTGAGGGAAATGCATATGTCATCCATATACTGACAATTGACACTCATTTCAAGCTCCAGAGTTTTGTTTAACAAAAAGCACAACAAAGATGAATTGAGCGTTCAGCGTTTGAAACCGGCTCTTTAGCTGTCAGACCACACATGCTCGATACAGCAATTCACAAATTGTTGTGAAATCAGTAGAGACGCCTGTCAGCCAGATGGATTGTAGATGCAATTTTGATCTCAGAGCTGTTGTTGAGATCTGTGATTAGAGGATGTGTAAAGTGCCACGACTGACCCTGGTGCAGCGGATGCCCTGTGCTGCGAGTGTGTTCAAACGTTTGGGGTCAGTGAGGTTTTTTAATGTCTCAAATGCACATTAAAGGAGTAGTTCACTTTTGAAAAAAACTTTTGCTGATAATTTACTCACCTCCGTGTCATCCAAGATGTCCATGTCTTTCTTTCTTCAGCCGAAAAGAAATTAAGGTTTTTGATGAAAACATTCCAGGATTTTTCTCCATATAATGGACTTCAATGGGAACCAAACAGTTCAAGGTCCAAATGAGAGTTTCAGTGCAGCTTCAAAGGGTTTTAAACGATTCCAGACGATGAAGTCGTTTAAAAAATAAATAAAGTTAAAAATAAAATAAATAAAAAGTTTTATGAGCACAAATGCTCGCCTTGCTCTGTTCTGTGATGCACGTTCGTCACTCTCCTGTTCACACTTATTCATCAAAATGAACAAATAATATGAAAAAAAGATTCACGAGAGAAGATTCACAAAAAGATTCAAGACAAGAAAGATTCAAAAGATTCACATATGAAAAAAACAGTTCGAACAAGAGAGTCGCACAGAACAGAGCAAGGCGAGCATTTGTGCTTATAAAACTTAAACTTTTTTATTTATTTTTTAAATGAGCGATCGTTTCGCTTGATAAGACCCTTATTCATCATCTGGAATCGTTTAAAGCCCTTTGAAGCTTCACTGAAACTCTCATTTGGACCTTGAACCGTTTGGTTCCCATTGAAGTCCATTATATGGAGAAAAATCCTGGAATATTTTCTTCAAAAACCTTAATTTCTTTTCGACTAAAGAAAGAAAGACATGGACATCTTGGATGACAAAAGGTTTTTTTTTAAAGTGAACTACTCCTTTAAGGCAGCATTTTTGATCAGAAATACAGTAAAAAAAAAAAAAAAAAACATTGTGAAATATTATTCGTTTAAAGGGGTGATGAACTGAGAAATCAAATTTTCCTTGAGCTTTTGACATCTAAGAGGTCATCATATTATAAGAATATCCTGTAAGTTTCAGAACTGAAAACGTCCTTGTTAGTCCAATAAAAGCTTTTATTGACACCAGGCTCAGCAAACGACTCGGGGAACTATGACGTCAAAGAGGATAAAGCCCCACCCCCTCAGAAGAAGATCAACGGCTACTTCAACACGGCCGGTTTAGCCCCGCCCACTGATCCACACATTACACGCATAGTTAAATAACATAGATGCCTACCTCGTGATGACAAACTGGATCGAGCTACCGAGCAATAAACATGCCGTTTACAAAATATTGTGCACTGATTGGTTGTGGAAGAAGACAGTCGCTGCATCGACGGGTGAGTCGAAATTAATTATAATATACAAAACGGTTCTCCACTCACAGCAGTGGGCGTTTACTTCCAAGTCTTCAGCGCGAGACACCCATAAAAACCGAGCGTTTTTGAGCTAGGATCAAAACTAGGGTAGAAAATAGCCTATTACTTAATAATTTTGATGCAAAAACCAAGCGAACGTCATAAGTTGACCTCAGACAACAATATAATACTATTTAAAAAGCCAGTTCACGACCCCTTTTAAATTTACTGTTTTCCATTTGAAGATATAGTAAACTGTATTTTATTCCTGTGATCAAAGCTGAATTTTCAGCTTCAGTCGTCAGTGTCACATGATCCTTGTTTTTTTGGTGTACTGTTCCTTTAAGAGCGACTGCAGTATCTGTGTGATGGTTACTGGATAGAGGATGTAGGTCTGTTTGATGTTAGGCAAGGTGAGGTTAAACAGACACACACACACAGTTTCTGTCCATCATCTCCTTTTGTTCTTGTCACATCTGGCGTGTGTGTGTGTGTGTGTGTGTGTGTGTGCTCATATGAGACTCATTTTTATAATTTAAGAGGATAGTTCAGCCAAAAATGAGTCATCATTTACTCATTTACTCAGAAAAGGAGATGTTAGACAGAATGTTCACACCAAACATTATTGGATGCATGTGTGACATCATGAATCCTTTGTGAAGTGTGTTCTCTCTCTCTCTCTAGCCTCAGTCTCCTCTCCAGACGGTGGGATCTGTGGTCCCGTCTCATGGTCTCCGCCGACTGCCCCAGTGCCCTCCTGTACACCTCTCTCACCCGCTGCCACTGACGCCAACACACACACACTCGTCTCCACCCAGAGCCCCCGCACCAGCACTCGCCTGCCAGAATGTCTGCAAGATCGCATTGGTGAGTGTGTGTGTGTGTGTGTGCCTGTGATAATTACAACGCTGCAGAAACTGCGTATATAAAACTAGTTTTTACTGTGAGTGCGAGGGTGTTCTGAGTGGTTGCTAGAATGTTGCTAAGTCAAGTCACCTTTATTTATAGCGCTTTGTACTGTACTGCTTTGTACAGCAGATCTAGAAGAGAATAGTGTCATTGACCAGCTTAAGTAAGATCATCAGTGATGTTTTTTTTTTTTTTAATTTTTTTTTATTAATTTAGTTAATATATCTATACAGTTCTGATTGTGTCAATGTAGGCAGATCAATAATATTGTTGAATATATCGCTAGGTGGTTGCTGGGGTGTTCTGGGTGATCGTGTAGCCATTGTTAGTGTGGTTGTTTGGGTGGTTTCTTGATAGGGTGTTGCTAGGTGGTTGCTATGGTGTTCTGCATGCTTGCTAAGATGTTTTTGGTTCCTAGGACATATTCTGTGGTTCTGTTTGTTTGCTAGGGTATTGTTGGGTGGTTTCAAGTGTATTCTAGATGGTTGCTAGGGGGTTGCTAAGATGTTGTTGATTGCTAGGACGTTTTCTGTGGTTCTGTTTGTTTGCTAGGGTATTGTTGGGTGGTTTCAAGTGTATTCTAGATGGTTGCTAAGGGGTTGCTAAGATGTTTTTGGTTGCTAGGACGTATTCTGTGGTTCTGTTTGTTTGCTATGGTATTGTTGGGTGGTTTCAAGTGTATTCTAGATGGTTGCTAGGGGGTTGCTAAGATGTTGTTGATTGCTAGGACGTTTTCTGTGGTTCTGTTTGTTTGCTAGGGTATTGTTGGGTGGTTTCAAGTGTATTCTAGATGGTTGCTAGGGGGTTGCTAAGATGTTGTTGATTGCTAGGACGTTTTCTGTGGTTCTGTTTGTTTGCTAGGGTATTGTTGGGTGGTTTCAAGTGTATTCTAGATGGTTGCTAGGGGGTTGCTAAGATGGTTTTAGTTGCTAGGACGTATTCTGTGGTTCTGTTTGTTTGCTAGGGTATTGTTGGGTGGTTTCAAGTGTATTCTAGATGGTTGCTAGGGGGTTGCTAAGATGTTTTTGGTTGCTAGGACGTATTCTGTGGTTCTGTTTGTTTGCTAGGGTATTGTTGGGTGGTTTCAAGTGTATTCTAGATGGTTGCTAGGGGTTGCTAAGATGTTTTTGGTTGCTAGGACGTTTTCTGTGGTTCTGTTTGTTTGCTAGGGTATTGTTGGGTGGTTTCAAGTGTATTCTAGATGGTTGCTAGGGGGTTGCTAAGATGGTTTTAGTTGCTAGGACGTATTCTGTGGTTCTGTTTGTTTGCTAGGGTATTGTTGGGTGGTTTCAAGTGTATTCTAGATGGTTGCTAGGGGGTTGCTAAGATGTTTTTGGTTGCTAGGACGTATTCTGTGGTTCTGTTTGTTTGCTAGGGTATTGTTGGGTGGTTTCAAGTGTATTCTAGATGGTTGCTAGGGGGTTGCTAAGATGTTTTTGGTTGCTAGGACGTTTTCTGTGGTTCTGTTTGTTTGCTAGGGTATTGTTGGGTGGTTTCAAGTGTATTATAGATGGTTGCTAGGGGGTTGCTAAGATGGTTTTAGTTGCTAGGACGTATTCTGTGGTTCTGTTTGTTTGCTAGGGTATTGTTGGGTGGTTTCAAGTGTATTCTAGATGGTCGCTAGGGGGTTGCTAAGATGTTTTTGGTTGCTAGGACGTATTCTGTGGTTCTGTTTGTTTGCTAGGGTATTGTTGGGTGGTTTCAAGTGTATTCTAGATGGTTGCTAGGTGGTTTCTGAGATGTTTTTTGTTACTAGGACAAATTCTGTGGTTCTGTTTGTTTGCTAGGGTATTGTTGGGTGGTTTCAAGTGTATTCTAGATGGTTGCTAGGTGGTTGCTAAGATGTTTTTGGTTGCTAGGACGTTTTCTGTGGTTCTGTTTGTTTGCTAGGGTGTTGTTTATGTGGTTTCAAGTGTATTCTAGATGGTTGCTAAGTGATTGCTAAGATGTTTTTGGTTGCTAGGACGTTTTCTGTGGTTCTGTTTGTTTGCTAGGGTATTGTTGAGTGGTTTCAAGTGTATTCTAGATGGTTGCTAGGGGGTTGCTAAGATGGTTTTAGTTGCTAGGACGTATTCTGTGGTTCTGTTTGTTTGCTAGGGTATTGTTGGGTGGTTTCAAGTGTATTCTAGATGGTTGCTAGGGGGTTGCTAAGATGTTTTTGGTTGCTAGGACGTATTCTGTGGTTCTGTTTGTTTGCTAGGGTATTGTTGGGTGGTTTCAAGTGTATTCTAGATGGTTGCTAGGTGGTTGCTAAGATGTTTTTGGTTGCTAGGACATTTTCTGTGGTTCTGTTTGTTTGGTAGGGTATTGTTGAGTGGTTTCAAGTGTATTCTAGATGGTTTCTAGGGGGTTGCTAAGATTTTTTTAGTTGCTAGGACATTTTCTGTGGTTCTGTTTGTTTGCTAGGGTATTGTTGGGTGGTTTCAAGTGTATTCTAGATGGTTGCTAGGTGGTAGGTGCATGATTGTTTTTAAGTTGCTAAGATGTTTTGAGTGGTTGCTAGGACGTTCTGGGTGGTTCTTTGTCTTTGCTATGGTATGAATGGTGTTGTTAGGTGGTTGCTAGAGTGATAGGGTGTTCTATGGTTGTTAGGTGTTTTTTTACTGGTTCAAGTGAAAAGCTGACTTGGTCCCTCCTACAATGTGCGTCTATGAAACATTTTTCCTTCCACCTGTTTTATGGTCCAGGAGGTGAAATCTGTAAGTGTGATGCTGAGAAAAATAATAGCACACCCAGTTTGATGCTTACAGTTGGGGGCTTGTTCAAATCAATGAGCAACAGCACCACTGATAAGAACATGGACACTTCTATACATGTCAGCAGGTACATTGTACTTTTCTTATGGCATTTATTTTCATTGTTCTCTCATTCCCCAGCAGTGTTGCAATGGCGAGTTGGAGATCATTGTTCGTGCAAACTTTAATATTTTAGAATAGATTTACTGTTTAATGTTGGAGCTCCAGTGGTGTGAACAGGCCTCTTTCATTAGACCACTGTGTCGTAGTAAATCTCAAGTGTTTTCAGAGGTTCATGCAATCCAAAGAAAACGCAGAATGAAGCCAATGGAGACCGTGTGAGTCGAACTCAAGGTTTGACGTGGCTTAAAATAGTCTGCCTCAGACAATTTGACTAAACTCAATTGAAAGGTAGGGCAAGTTTGGAGAGGCTAGTCATAGCAAGCTTTAAAAGCATAAGATCCCCCCCTTAGTACCTCCAAAGTCACGCCTTCTTTAACACACATGAACAGCAAACCAGTGAGACGGTGTTAAACTACCTAATTTCTCATAACATTAATAATAATGAACATAAACAACTTAAAGAGCTTTGACCTGTATCACCCGACTACTGCAGATTCATTTCAGTGTTGATATTGTAAGCCCGTCTCAATGGCGCTATCCGATAGAACGGTTGTTACTGTCTTTACGCGTTAAAGTAATTTAATTGCATTTAAGCTTTTATCTGACTCCATTTTATCACGACCTCGAATTTAGGTTAGATTGCCATTTGGTTAAGGTCCGGCTGTGTAACCTTTTGGTTTACGTCTTTGGGAATTTCAAATGATAGGCTACCAAACATATATAATGCTGTATGATAATTGTTCATATTAAACCATAGAGGTTTGTGGGTGAATTCAGGTAGGGATGGGTAAAGGGATGGTCCTAAACCTTCCACAGACGATATAGTTTGAGAAAAGCGCTATATAAATTCAATTTATTATATATATATATATATATATATATATATATATATATATATATATATATATATATATATACTGTGTATATATATATATATATATATATATATATATATATATATACAGACACTATAGCAAATCATCATATTAGAATGATTTCTGAAGGATCATGTGACCCTGAAGACTGGAGTAATATTAATAACAATAATAAAGTAATATTACTGTTTTATTGAACTAATAAAAGCAGCATTAGTCAGCGTAAAAGACTTCTTTCAAAAACAAACAAAAAAGAAATTATTAATATGCATAAAAATTTAACCATAAAAATAAACATTAATTAATTGTACTAAATGTATAATAATTTAGTTATTTAGTTTACATAAATTAATTTAGAAACAAATAAAATACAGGTTAAAATTTGAACCAAACATTGTGTTTTAGTGTCTGTTGCTTTAAGCTCCATGAAGAACTTTTTATTCTATATAGTATAAAAATATAGTGTATACACTATATACTATATCCCCCCCCCCCCCCCCCCCCCCCATATATGTGATGAGGCTTTCAACCAGCTGAACAAAAAATGTTTATGAAACAACAATCTCCTGCTGGAAATACTGCTGGCATTTACTTAAGAAACTCCTGATGGAAATGTAAGTGAGCTGAATCGTTCTACCATTTGTAAAAATCTCATTAAATGTGGCTCTTTTTTACAATCAGTGACAACAAAGACAGTGTGCATTAAATAACACCGACTAGAATGGAGTTGTTTGGTTGAAGTTAATTCCCTGAGGATTATGTGTGGACGGGTGAAGATGACATGGTCCCGTCTGTTGTTTGATAAATTGTCGCAATTTGTTGGTTTGCCCCATAAAAACCTGCTAGTAAAAGGAGAGTCTTTGTCTTTTTTATGAAGCCCTGTGAGAGGCCGATAGCAGAAAGAGGAACTGGATAGGTGAGGATGATCTGCCTCAAGAGAAAACAACACAAACCCTCATTAAAACAGCCAAAACACACTAACACTTCTACAAAAGTGACTTACATTTACATTGCATGACATACATTGCAAGTAAGTAAGTAAGTAAGTAATAAAGTAAGTATTCATGGTTTACATTTTATCAATTATACATTGCCTGGAAATTGAAACCATGGCCTTGACCATTTATTTATTTCCATATCTTATTATTTTGTTTGTTTAAATAACCAGAGAATAAAAAGTTCTTCATGGAGCTTAAGCAACCGACACTAAAACACAATTTTTGGTTAAAATTTTGAGCCTGTATTTTATTTATTTTTAAACTAATTTATGTAAACGAATAACTAAATTAGTATACATTTAGTAAAAAAAATGTATAGTTTAATTTTTATGCAGATTAGGAATGAACCTTAGTTACACTTTCTTTTTGCTGTCTTTTGAAGTCTTTTATGCTGACGAATGCTGCTTTTATTAGATCAATAAAACAGTAATATTATTTTATTATTGTTATCAACAATACTCCAGTCTTCAGTGTCATTCTAATATGATGATTTGCTGCTCAAGAAACATTTCTGATTATTATTATCAGTTTGTGCTGCTTCATATTTTTGAGGAAACCATGATGCCTTTTTTTCAGGATTATTTGATAAATAGAAAGTTGAAATTAACATAATGACATAATTTGACATAATACATGTCTTTAATGTCACTTTTGACCACATCCCTGCTTAATAAAGTTTTAATTCCTTTAAAATAAATAAAATCTTACTGTCCCCGAACTTTTAAAGTGTAATGTTTAAACTCAAACACAATATCCTGAGTCATTTTGGGTGATTTGTGTGTTCGTGTTCTGGACATTCATCCCTGATGCAGCTCTTCAAAACTTTCCATCAGGGAAGCGTTAGCCATGAGAGACTCACCCCTTTGCAAGGTTTCTCAAGAGCTTTATATCAGCCACTAAACAACTCTCTGTCACTAGCAATCATGCAACGCTCGAGATATGAGCACTTCAGAGCAATGCAGTCCTTTATTACATTTTAAAGAACAGGGGGAAGTGAGCAGTGAACTCATGTTTGGGTCTCTGGAGCTGAAGCAAGAGGAAGATGATGATGAGGAGCAGATGGAGAGCAGGTTATAGCGTGTGAGCATGTCACATGACCTCTGGAGAGCGTTGCTATGGCAGCAGTGAAGCCACACACAGCAGTGAAGTTTGATTAGCTTGTACTGCCCTCTGGAGGATGCTCTAAACAAGAGAAAGTGTATAACTTATTAACTAATATATTTAATAATTATAATATTTTTATGTTCATTATTGTATTTATTTTATTCTTTTGTTCATTTAGCCTTTTTTCTGTATGACTTTATAATTTAGACTTGGGTAATGTGAATCCAAATTGAATCTTTTCTCAAACTCGGACACACGATTTAATGCAGTATTATTATGTTTTATTATTATTTGTTATTATAGTATTTATTAATAATATAACCTATTACTATAGTATTTATTAATATCTCAAATTAGCTATTATTTTAATATTTAAAATTTTTACTTTAGATTTAGTTTCAATTTTATTTAGCTTTTTTTTATTACTATTAGTTTAGTTATAGTCATTTTAATACTTAAACGTTTACTTTTTTTAAGTCTTCCATCTAATATTTATATTTTATATTCATTCAGGTTAAAAAAATAATTCCGAATAGTTTCCTTTTTAGATCACGACAGTGATTGTTTTACATGTAATATTTTATTTCAGCTCACCAAAAATGATTTAAAAAATGATCAATTATATGATCAAAAATATTTTTTACAGCTTTTTATAAATATTACTAACATTTTATTGTATTTTAGCTTTATTTCAATTACCGAATAGGATTCTTTTTTTTTTTATTCTTTTTTTTTCCATCAAATTTTCATTTTATTTCAGCTTTATTTAAATTAAAAAAAAATAGTTTTGATAGTTTTAGTTTACAATAACAGAACCGATTTACTGGAATCTTTTTACGAAAATCTCATTGCAGTCCTGGAGAAAGATCTCATCTGTCACAATGATAATCATGCTTGCTAACTGAATACATATACCCCGTGTGAGACGGTGTCCTCCCTCATGTCCACCACAGGCGTTCGAGAAGCCCAGTCCGCCTCAGAAGCCTCTCCCCGCTGACCCGCTGGGCCGAAACATCCGGGTGATGCGTAACCCTTCTGCGGTCCGACTCCCAGCTCCTATCCCGCCCCCGGCCGCCCCCCGTCCCGCTCCAGCTCACCCACAGCCCTGCAGGTACACACACACACACACACACACACCTGACAAACATCTCAGGTCATCAGGGGCTGCTTCCTACAGTCTGCTGGATAAAACATATTTTACATAAAATGTTAATCAGCTTTCACGTGGAATAGATGTACCCCGTTAACACAGTCAAGTCAAATCAAAAACGAATGGCACCTAAGAAGAAAAAAATTAAAATTGAAGCACAAATCCCGTCACAACTCTCCAGGGAGTTTTGCACCCCTGGTCTGAAACATAGACAGTAAAATAAATGGACACGGCGACCCCATTGATTTCAACGGAGAAAATTGTAGCCTGTTTAAAGCTGTTTCAAAAGGTTTAATCCGGATAAAATTGATCCGGATTTAGTAATACTTTTTTTCGATCCGTGATCATGTAATCCATCTTACTTTTGAGATAACGGATGCATTTTATGATAAGATAAGATAAGATAAGCTTAATTTGTCCCACAGTGGGGAAATTACGGTTTACAACAGCAGTATTACAAAGAAGTACCGTTCTTCAGAATTACTGTACAATAAATAAGACTAAAATAGACTATGCCTTATACAATGTCCTGTGGCATAATAGATAAATAAACACTAAATGATGAACGTTTTGTTTAGCAGGCCTCCTCCGAAACAGCCGCCCACGCTGCCGAAGCCTCAGTTCCTGTCCGGAGTGAAGTTCAGCAGCTGAGAGACCTCGCTCGGCCCTGGAGACACTCGCTTTTTGCACTATGAACCTCTGCGGGACACGTGGCGTGTCAGAGTCCTGATGTGAGGGGTGACCTTTGACCCCCTCAAAACGGTGCTATGAGTCCAAGCTCAGGTACATGTCACGCGTTATTTATGTCGGTTACGAGCGTATTTATTTGAGCACAGTGCACTGTGGATGACACTTTCTCAATCGTAGCAATCGGTGGTTCGCCCACGTTTACCAGATTGACCTTTTGTTGTCGTTGCTGTTGTTGTTGTTCGGACCTTTTTCGACCGTGTACCAGCGGAGGAAGGAGAAGACGTGTTATCTGTGAACATGAACCACATCACGTGGACACTAAACTGGACTGAAACCAGATTGAAATGCAAACGTGAATTTGGATTTGTACTTTGCTTATGGTTCTGAGTCTGTGATGTCTTTTGGTATATATGAAAAGGGCTTTTTAACAATTTAATATGATTTAATAGCCACTTTTATTGTCTATTTCAGACATGATTAAACCTGATTGCAGTGATACTTAAGGGATGTTGAAGGAACTTGCATTAAAATACTTTGAAATGAAGTTAAATCTCACTAAAACATGTCCGGGTCACATTTCACCCCAACGTAAAAGAAAAACTAATACATTTTGCATTTACATTTTCTTTTCTGTGAGGTTTTTACTGTATTTTTACTCTCATATTCTCATTAATGTAATGCATCTAAATATTTTTTTATTCCAATTATCATCTATGTATTATCACTGATATAAGAATCATCATAATTAGAATTGAAAAAAAAAAGATACGAAATAGTTTTTTGTATTTAAATCAGAACAATTTATCATAAAAAATGATCATGGTGTATTAATATTACAGTTTAAAATATATTATTATTGTGATTTATTTTTTTTTAAACTAGGCTTCTTTTTTTTCAAGTCAGCTTTATTTATACAGTAGATAATAAACAGCAAAGCAACAGATTGATTTAATGTAAATGTGAACATAAATGATTTAATGTAAATGTAATGATGCAAACTTCATCAAATATGAGACTGATTTAAATTCCACTACAAAATATATCCAATATATAAATATATTTATGCTAAATTAAAACAAAATATCTGGAAAATGATCATTTGGGGCAGGATGATGTTCATTACTGTATTGCAATAATGAGAAATTGGCCAAAAAAATGGGTTTAAAATATCACTTTTAAAGGGTCTTTAAAACAATCTGTTTTAATTTTTTGCATATTCCTTTTGATTTTGAGGTGAAATGTGAGCTGGACATGCGCAGAGGGAAACGAGTCTTGTTTCTCTCTCCTTTTTTTGTGAGGATGAAAACATTTGCAACACGTTTAATGCAGCTTTTGTTGAATTCGAAGCTCACGAGGAAGAGGAACAGATAGACGTTCAGCTTTGAGACCTGTACTGACCGCATGTGTTTACTGGACAGATCTGAGACACAGAAAGACAAACCGGCCCTGATTTCATGGCCATGCAGTCATATGCTCATACTGGATGCTCTTTAAAAAATAGTTATTGTGGGGAAATGAATTACATAAGGACTTTCTGTCTCATCAACCTAAATAAGGGAGCATTATAACTGGATTGTGGATAATGAAAACAGACATATGAATCCTTCTCTAAATATTCCCATAATCCCTGTGGTCTCCCTCAATCAAACACGCTGTGGTCAGTGGGGGTTTGAGATTCATGGGCGATTTGTCAGGGTAAATGAAAACACTGCACTAAAGGAAGTGCACAAATGATTTAAAAATAGGAGTGATTATGTTCATGAATTACTATCAACATTGAAACCAAGCACAAAATTGGCTTTGGTGAGTAAATACTTTTCCGGTAACTGAAAACTTTTTGAGAAACTGCAACATAATAAATGGTTTAATTGAATAGCAAGAATGATGAACGCTGTTGAATATTGAAATGCAAACATCTTTCATTACTCTTGTGTCCTGATGTTTCACCGAGAGAACATATAAACACTGCTGTTCAAAAGTTTGGGGTTGGTAAGAATATTTTAGTTTATCTGCTCACTGTGATCAAAAATACAGTAAAAACTGGGAAATATTTTTTCAATTTAAAATAGCTGCTTTCTATGGACGCTTGTTTTCACCACAGAATAAAAAAAAAATGTAATTATGACTTTTTATCTCAGAGTTGCGTGATATAACATCGCAATCGCGAGTTATAAAGTCAGAATTGTGTGATATAAAGTCGCGATTCTGAGTAAAAGTCTTTTTTTTTTCATTAGTATTTCATTAGAATAGAACTATTACTCCAGTTTTCAGTGTCATGATCATTCAGAAATCATGCTAATGATGATTTGATGCTCAAGAAACATTTTGGATTATTATCAATGTTGAAAACTGCTTCATATTTTCTTCATTCTTTTCAGGATTCTTTGATGAATGGAAAGTTCAAAAGAACAGCATTGAATTGAAATAGAAATATGTTGTAACATTATAAATGTCTTTACTGTCAATTTAATGCATCCTTGCAGAATAAAAGTATTAAAATCTTACTGACCCCAACGTTTTGAACAATGGTGCACTTTAATAAGAAATACTGCAAAGTTAAATATGGAAGCTTGTTTCCGCCACTGAATAAAAAAAATAATAATTATTGCGACTTTTTATCTCACAATTTCAAGATATGAAGTCAGAATTGTGAGAAATAAAGTCGCAATTGCGAGATATAAAGTTGCAATTCTGAGAAATAGTCACAATTGCGAGATATAAAGTCGCAACTCTGAGAAATAAAGTCGCAATTGTGAGATTTAAAGTTGCAACTCTGAGAAATAAAGTCGCAATTGAGAGATATAAAGTCGCAACTCTGAGAAATAAAGTCGCAATTCTGAGAAATAAAAGTCACAATTGTTAGATTTAAAGTCGTAATTCTGAGAAATAAAGTCGCAATTGTGAGATATAAATTCGCAATTCTGAGAAATAAAGTCGCAATTGTGAGATTTAAAATTGCAATTCTGAGAAATAGTCACAATTGCGAGATATAAAGTCGCAATTCTGACAAATAAAGTCGCAATTGCGAGATATAAAGTCGCAACTCTGAGAAATGGTCACAATTGCAAGATATAAAGTTGAAATTCTGAGAAATAAAGTCGCAATTCTGAGAAATAAAGTCGCAATTGTGAGATTTAAAGTCGCAGTTCAGAGAAATAAAGTCGTAATTCTGAGAAATAAAGTCGCAATTATGAGATATAAATTCGCAATTCTGAGAAATAAAGTCGCAATTGTGAGAAATAAAGTCGCAATTGTGTCCCGCAATTGTGTCCAATTGTTATAAAGTCAATTCTGACTTTATAATAAATAATTGCGAGTTTATATCTCGAAATTCTGACATCTTTTCTCAGAATCTCTGTGCCCCCCCCCAGAATGGTTTTATCTCACAATTATGATTTTGACTTTATATTTTGCAGTTCTGACTTTATATCACTCAAATCTGACTTTATATCTCACAATTTCAAATTTATATTTTGCAATTCTGACTTTATATCACACAATTGCGACTTTTTATCAATCAATTCTGACTTTATATCACGAGTCTGAGAAAAAAAGTCGCAATTACCTTTTTTATTTTTCATTCTGTGGTGAAAACAAGCTTCCATACAAAATAGTTGAAATGGATGGAAATAAATAAATACGTGTGGGATATTTCAGCCTCCAGTTGATGTTTGGCACTGAAACTGGTATTTGAGCCATTTATGATCTCAAGTGTGGGTCTTTTATGCCTGGACACCTGCCATTATTTCTCACTGTTTACATTGTAAATTCATCTTCACTCACTGTATTAGCAGACGTCACGACATCTGAAGTGTCCTGTTGCCTTTTTACAGTTAAACCGCACAGTGCATTACAGTAGCGACTGTTCAGATCTAGACGCTGATTGATTATATGAAGATCACGTGTCTCTAGGTTAACTGCCTTTTGCTTGTTTTAATTACAGTTATCATTTACTATTCAATCATGTTGTATCTCAGTAAACCTACTCATGTAACGCCCTTTTTATTCAGTGTCACGGGTGTAAACTGCTTTTTTTATGACAAATCTTCAATTAATCAAGAAAGGTGAAATAAGATGCTGTACGTTGATGTCTGCAACACACATACGGTCGGCATAAAGTTGTTTATGAAACCCATGTGTGGTTCGTCTCATTTAGTCTCTGCCTCTTCCAACAACAGACTGAGGATGTTCTGAAGGAAATGATAAAGAAATATGATCAGTGATTTAAGTACTTGCTCAAGTTGTGTCAAGAAGAATGGCGTTTACCTCTCTTTCAAATGCTTTGGCCATTTCCAGAGCGCTAACGCCAACCTAAAACCAGAGAGAGAGAGTCACAGATGAATCCACAACATCTGCTTCATGATGACGACAAACTCAGGAGACGTAATGGAGATTCATTTCAGTATTCAAGTCTTACACAATGATAGTTGTTTTCTTGAAATAAATGTAAATTGTAGCTCATCATCATGAGATAATTTGGTCTATGAAAGAGAAATAGGAGTAGTTCACTTTAAAAAAAAAACTTTTGCTGATAATTTACCCATGTCATCCAAGATGTCCGCATCTTTCTTTCTTCAGTAGAAACGAAATTAAGGTTTTCGATGAAAATGTTTTTTCTCCATATAATGGACTTCATTGGGTACCAAATGGTTCACGCTCGCCTTGCTCGACTCTCATGTTTGAACTCGTTCATCAAAATGAACAAATCTTCATTCGAGTCATTTGGTTCATTCAACAAACAAAATGAACGAAATGACTCTAAAAAGATTAGTTCATTTTGATGAACGAGTTCAAACATTAGAGTTACACAGAACAGAGCAAGGCGAGCATTTGTGCTTATAAAACGTAACATTTTTTATTTATTTTTTATTTATTTATTTTTTTTAAGTATTTTTATTAGGATTTTAAATTTTACAAAAAAGCAAAAGAAAACAAAATACATTTAGATGTATACAACTCAATGAATGATAATATCAGCAGAAACAACAGAATGAATAATTATTAATATCATCCACCATTAATAACAATAATATAGAACTAAAATAGAAAATAAATTAAAAAAAACGAATAAAAAGGAATCAACTGATAAATAAAAGCAACCAGGACATATACAATTTCAGTAAGGGAGCACAATAAAAAATTGAGTGGAGGGCAGAGCATACATTACTGATCAGAGTTTGCGTTGAACTGGGTAAGATGATCCAGAAATGGTTGCCATATGTTGTAAAATTTATCAAGGTTACTCATAATTCCATACCGTACTCTCTCCATGTGGAGTATTCCAGTGAGTTGAGTCAACCAGGCCTTGAACTGAGGAACAGTATCTGATTTCCAGAGTCTTAGAATGATGCTCTTGGCAATAATCATTCCATAAATAATAGTGCTTTGTACAGAGACACTATGGTCTGACAAAGAGAGAGAATATCCAAATAATGCAATCTCTGGATCAGGGTTAAGCACAAAACCATACATGTCAGAGAACCACTTAAAGACCTTACACCAAAACTCGTAAAGCTTAGGGCATGTCCAAAAGAGATGGGTAAGAGAGCCTTCTGCAGATTTACAACGGTCACATGTAGGAGAAATAGTGGGGAAAATTCTGTGTAATTTAGATTTTGAATAGTGCAGTCTATGCATCACCTTAAATTGAATTAACTGATGTCTGGAGTTAATAGAACAAGAACGAACCCTGCTAAGGCTTTCCTCCCACACTTCAGCCCCAATCTGAATACCCAGTTCCTCCTCCCAAGCATTTTTTAAGGAATGTGTAGAACAACTAATTTCTTCAGAAAACACAGTAACAAAATTTGAAATCAAATTTTTGGAAACAGGCGATCCCAACAACAGTTTATAAATCCTCTTTTCCTCTGGCATAGATTCAAAATTAGGCACTGCGTGGCGTACATAATTTCTTATCTGCAAATGTCGAAAAAAGTGTGTTGCGGGAAGAGAAAACTTCTCTTTTAATTGAGAAAAAGAAGCAAAATGTTTATTAATGTACAAATCCTCCAAGGTAACAATACCATTCAGCCTCCACATATTGAATGTTGCATCTGATAAAGAAGGGGGAAATGCGTGATTTCGATATACAGGTGCGAAAATAGCAGTGTTGGGTAGTCTGCAAACTTTCTTAATTTGGCGCAATATCTTCAAACAGTTTGAGACAATAAAATTATCCACCTTAACAGATGTAGGCAATATGGTGTTTGTAAAGAGAAGTGCTGGAAGTGAACTATTTTTAACACCGTTTTTTTCAATGGAAACCCAGGGGGGAGTGTCAGTTGAAATTTCTGTTTTATAATCCCCCTGCCAATAAACAAGGGCCCTCGCATTCGCTGCCCAATAATAATGTAGGAAGCAAGGTAACCCTAGCCCGCCCTTATCATTTTTTATTTATTTTTTTAAATGACCGCTCGTTTCGCTCGATAAGACCCTTATTCATCGTCTGGAATCATTTAAAGCCCTTTGAACAGTTTGCACTGAAACTCTCATTTGGACCTTGAACCGTTTGGTTCCCATTGAAGTCCATTTTATGGAGAAAATCCTGGAATGTTTTCATAAAAAAAAAAACTTAATTTCTTTTCGACTGAAGAAAGAAAGACATGGACATCTTGGATGACATGGGGGTGAGTAGTTATCAGCAAAAGGTTTTTTTTTACTCCTTTAAATAATCTCAGATAGAAATGATGAGCAAATTGAGACTTTGAACAGAGATGTTTCAGATTCAGTTTGCTGTGTGTTTGGTCTGGTTTTGGTCATGGGAGGTTCAGATCTTGTTCTGGATGTTCAGATCGGCTCCTTTCTCCAGAAGCATTTTCACAACCGACAACACAACAAGCTCTTCCCATAACTGTAAAATAAATCTAAATGTTTACTTTAACGTTATATAATAGCGGTCCATTGAGAGGAATGGCGAGATGGCCTCACAATATGGCGGCGCTACCCATCAGCCACTGCGGTGCTCTGTGGCTGACGTCACGTTGCCAAGCGTGTGGAACGCTCTTGATGATTATGATCTTTAACATTTTATATAATGCTGGGAGGCCGGGGCTAGTTGTCACACTTTTTAGTGAACATTTCTTATTGACAGATAAAGTGTATTTGTTATAGTCAGTTAATATACAGCCAATATATAAAATAAAAGAACTGTTTATGATGGTAATAATGACAGTATCATGCTCTCATTCACCTGTGGTTGTATGTATCTGTGATCATGCGCAGCTGCAATGTGAATTAACTGGATTAACTGGGCAGGTCACGCGCCCGCGGTCACGACAGCGTCCCTGAGCGCGCGCACGAGAGCGCACCAGCGTTTCCACACAGACAGTGCTGTGAGATTTCCAACACGAACCTATCCAATAATAGCGAGCTTTTGAGCGTGTTTAGGACACATGCACGAGCACAGAGGTGTAAAGCATCCGATCGAGTGAGTTTATAATAACCACACGTGTCCAGCATGGCTGGCAACAGTGAGATATCAGAAGGAGAACTCAAGAGAGAGGAGGAGGAGGAATCTGACTGTGATCTGTTCGAGTTTGGAGATGATCTGGAGCTCAATCAGTTTGATGGGTTGCCATACTCGTCCAGATACTACAGACTCCTGCAGGAGAGGAAAACTCTGCCTGTGTGGAAATACAGACATGAATTCATGACTCTGCTGGAAAAAAATCAGATTATTATAGTTTCAGGAACAACCAGGACTGGCAAAAGCACACAGGTGAGCATGCTTATTTATCACGTGTTTACACATCACTTTGTTCTCTTTTTAAATGTCAAAATGCTAAACTTTTTAATGGGTTGTGACGATTTGTATAAGCCTATTTATATGTTTCTTACTGTCTAAATGCGTCATTGATTTTACATGTGGCTGTTGTTGAAGTTCACACTTCATTCACATTTGAGTAATGTAAATATAGCATCAGTTTTAACTTCAGCACATTAATAAGAAGCACTAAAAATAGTCCAGAGAAACATAAAGCCTGCACACTGCCATGAGTTTGAAAGGTTGAACTACTTGCTTTACTGTCGTATAGTGTGTCAGTATTAATAAGTATTGCTTTATTATTGGCACTTTATGGGAAAATTAAAGTGTCGGTTAATTGGTTTGATAGTGTTTTATGTCTAAGCAATTGAGAAAAGGCCCTATTCTACATTTCTTGGCATAATAACTATGCATAATGAGTCCAAATCAATGATGTAATGTCTTATATAAAAGCTTGTATTTTGACTAATGAGCAGTATTTCAGTTATTTTTTGTTTTAATTCAGTAAATCCCTCTTCCAGTTTAAAATCCTGCAGGTTGTGGCCAATTTCATTTAGATTCCAGACATTCTAGAACATAATAGATAAACACTGTTTCTCCATTGCATGATATGAGTCTCAGACCTGCTGTTTGCATTTGGCCTGATCGTGATTCTTAAATCTGAGCAAATATACTTTATTAATCATTTTAAATGAGGTCATCAGTTGTGTATCATGAGAATGTTTGCTGTGGAGGGAGTCAGTCAATTACAACCATTGTGTTTGAACAAATAGTGTTCATTCAGCGGAGGACAAAACTTTGTGTTTATATAATAAATAGGCGTGTATCATGTATGCATGTATGTATGTGTGTGTATATGTATATTGATGTGTGATATATATATATATATAGACGCGATTAATTTGGTGGCACTATAAATAATTCAGTGTTCGGTTTAAAAACAAGACAAAAATCTATCAATAGAACCAATCAAAATACTTTTCTCTGAAAATATGAATATCTTATCATGAAGTCTTTTAATCTTGTGCAATTTTTCTGTTTTAAGAATAATTGAAAATTAAAATATTTTTATTTTTGTCTGACTAAACTTTTTTGTCTTTTCATGCCCTAATTATGAGTCCTGAATCTTTTAAATTATTAAATTAAATGATTAGATTATTATTAAATATTATTCTTTTTTTGTCCTTGAATGGATTCCACTGTTTCTAAATGGTGAGATATATACTTCATCTTTACAGTTGTCCATTTTATCTTCTGAAAGATTACAAATGTTTTGATTTGTTGATTTTGCATTAATGCATATATTCTGGCATTATGATTTTGCAGTTTGTAAACATCTATTGAGTAGAAACAGGAAGCCGTGCATCTGTTAAGTTGACCTGATCTGTCCTTAGCAGATGCCCAGACATCTCAAACCCGCAGCTGTTACACAGTTGAGGACAGATTTTAACATCGACCTCCGGAAGAGAAAGACTGACACCAAAGCAGTGTGTGTAGCACATAGAGAGAGGAGAGTTGTCATAATTGTTACCTGAAGGCTTCCACATGCACTATAATGCGTTTCCCCTGTCCCGTAGATCCCTCAGTGGTGTGCAGAGTTCTGTCTGTCTGCGCAGTACCGGAACGGTGTGGTGGTGTGCAGTCAGATCCAGAGACGCCAGGCTGTAGATCTGGCCCTCCGCGTCGCAGACGAGATGGACATCAACATCGGCCACGAGATCGGATACAGCATCCCGCTGGAGACGTGCTGCTCCAACGACACTATTCTCAGGTCTGTGTGAAAAACCACACTGAAATGCTGGGTATTTTATGTTTTGTGGTTTGGTTTGCCCAGTTAAAGTATGAGGAGAATATGAGGCCTTTTTGCTTTATTAAACGGGTCACTGGAGTTCAGGAAGGCATTTGTCTGGCTATGACTTCTCTATGGAGGACTTCTGAATAATCTGTGCCAAGATTTTCTAACTTTTTTCATATAGATTTGACCAAAATATAATGTTTTGCTGCATGCTTTATAATAATTCTATTTAAAAATTTAATTTAAAAATAAAAAAAAGATCAATAATAACTTAAATTAATTTACTGAGATTGAATCATGTTTAACCTGTCAGATGATAAAACGCATGGTAAAATATGTATTTAAATATGTCTTATTTATTATAGAAATGTGCCTTGTTAAATATATCTAAAAATCTATTAATAACAAATAATAAAAGAATTAGGCACATTTTATTTTAATTTATAAAGCAATGTCTAATCATGTCTTTTATTTTTTAGTTGTATTTTATTATAGGAAAAATCTAGTCAAATGTTTAAAACCTAGTGCTGTCAAATCAATTAGTTGTGATTATTCGCATCTAACATAAAATGTTGTATGTATATATATATATATATATATATATATATATATATATATATATATAAAAATAAATTTTATATGCACACATATTATATAAACACAAACTTTTATGTTAGATGCAATTAATCGTGATTAATTGATTTGACGGCACTACTAAAAACCTATTGATAAAAAACATTAGATAAAAATCCATATATTATTTTATTAAAAATTGTCTAATCAAATGTCTTTTTTCATCAGTCAAACATGTCTAAACCTCTTAATAAAAAAATATAATAAAAGAAAAATCAATATTTTCATTTATTTTGTCTAGTCAAATGTCTCAAAACCATTTTATAAAAGCATATATTAAAAGTTGTTTTTTACACATATTTTTGTTGAACAGGCCCGGATAATGCTGATAATGCATTATTGCACCTATTTTTTATCATATTTATCTATAAATGTCAAAATCCAATGTACGTGGTTTGTTGCAGGTACTGCACTGATGACGTACTGCTGCGTGAGATGATGTCAGACCCGATGCTGGAGCATTATGGGGTGGTGGTGATAGACCAGGCCCACGAGAGGACCGTGAGCACGGATGTTCTCCTGGGTCTGCTCCGAGAGGTGCTTCTCCAGCGGCCCGAGCTGCGAGTGGTGGTCCTGTCCGCGCCGCCGGCCGCAGACACCCTCTTCACACACTACGGGAACGTCCCACGCCTGCAGGTGGAAGCCCCGGGCGCCGGTGAAGTGATCCACAGCAACAGCAGCGGTTCGGAGAGCTTCTATTCGGCTCTGAGACTCGCTCTGGAGGTCCATCGATCCAGAGAGCCTGGAGACGTGGCAGTGTTTTTAGCTTCTGAGCAGGTGAGGTGACGTGCGCTAGTGCATTGCAACAGCTCATGTACTTTTATGTAATGCATGTTATTGGAGCAAAAATGTGGGAAGTTGTTCCAGAGTTGTTGCAAATTCCACCCTAAGCAGGGATGATTCAGGAACTGGAGATCTCAAGTTTAGTCTCCTAAATATTCTCACTGACCAATTAGGCGGGAGCATTTATGTGCTGACTAGTACACTTCCTTTTTAGATTTTTTTTAATGTTTTTGGACCGAAATCCATTTACTGTACACGAACAAAAATACAGTAATATTGTGAAATATGATTACAATTTAAAGCATGGGTTTTCTATGTGGAAAAATATAATGTATTCCTGTGATCAAAGCTGAATGTTCAGCATCATTACTCCAGTCTTCAGTGTCAAAAAAAATCTGTAAAAAAAAACTAGCATTTTGAGATTAATCTCGAAATGTTTCGAGATTAATCTCGAAATGTTTCGACTTTAATCTCGAAATGTTTCGACTTTAATCTCGAAATGTTTCGACTTTAATCTCGAAATGTTTCGACTTTAATCTCTAATCTCGAAACGTTTCGACTTTAAATTTCAAAACGTTTCGACTTTAATCTCTAATCTCGAAATGTTTCGACTTTAATCTCGAAATGTTTCGACTTTAATCTCGAAATGTTTCGACTTTAATCTCGAAATGTTTCGACTTTAATCTCGAAATGTTTCGACTTTAATCTCGAAATGTTTCGACTTTAATCTCGAAATGTTTCGACTTTAATCTCTAATCTCGAAATGTTTCGACTTTAATCTCTAATCTCGAAACGTTTCGACTTTAATCTCTAATCTCGAAATATTTTGACTTTAATCTCGAAATGTTTTGACTTTAATCTCTAATCGTGAAATGTTTTGACTTTAATCTCGAAAGGTTTCGACTTTAATCTCTAATCTCAAAATGTTTCGACTTTAATCTCTAATCTCGAAATGTTTCAACTTTAGTCTCGAAATGTTTCGACTTTAATCTCTAATCTCGAAACGTTTAGACTTTAATCTCGAAATGCTATTTCTTATTTATTATTAAGAAATGTATTATTTTTATAGATTTATTATTATTATTATTATTATTATTATTATTATAGATTTATTATTTTTTTTTTTTTTTTACAGATTTTTATTTTAATGCTGTGGTTCAGGGCTTCCGTAGCAATGTTTTAGTGTAAACAGTAATACTTTTTTTTAGAATGCTTAGAGTAAAAAGTTTAAAAGAACAGCATTTATTTGAAATCGAAACCTTTTCTTGCAATACAGATGTATTTACGACTTTTTTTTAAAATCAATTTAATGCGTCCTTGTTGAATAAAAGTATGCATTTATTTTTTTAAATGACAGTAGTGTAGGTTTCAAGCTCAAGTATCTATGATAATCTGGTCTGTAGAAATAGCTTGAGTCCCTCCTTCAATGTTATGTTTCATTCTTATTTGGTGCCATGTGGAAAAAGTCGGATCTCATTTTTAAGTCTGATTGCTTAGAAAAGTAATAGCACACCAACAAGGCCAGAAGTCAAACACAGAAGATGTGTTCGAGTTTGTTCAAATCCGTTATCATAATGTTTAGCAATAGCAACAGTTGCTACTGTAACAGTTGACGCAGCACACAATGTTCTGCATGATGTCAATGACACTGTTGTGTTCAGCAGAATCAGCAGCGTCTGAATGAATGAGTCCACTCAGCTCTTCCACTGTTACTGACTCTCTGCTCCGTCACAAATCTAATCTGTGTTTGCTCATATTTGGGGTTTGTGAACTTGAGTATTAAACTATGTCATGCATTTTGCATTTAGATGGCATTTGTGCTACGGACAGACAGGAATGTTACCGCGAATCATATGTCTTATTGACTTCAGGTGTTACTTTTCTAACACATTTTGTGTTGTTGATGATTGTGTGTGTGTGTGTGTTTCAGGAGGTTGCGTGTGCCTGTAATATTCTCACTAAAGAAGCGTCCAGAATGAGTGCATCTCTGGGAGAGCTGTTAGTGGTTCCTCTGTTCCCCGGACACACAGGAATATGTCCACCAATCACAGAAAGCCTACAAACAATTAGGCGGGTCTTCATTTCCTGTAGCCAATCAGAGGATCTCTTCTGGCCGGTGGACACCATTAGTTTTGTCATTGATACTGGAGTAGAGAAGAGATTCGTGAGTGTGCTGAAAACCAATGAATTGAATTCAGCAACAATATGAGTGAAAAGTCTTGTAAGAATAGAATCATATTTTCTGTGTGGCAATGTTTTTGTAGGTATATAACCCACGAGTGAGAGCCAGTTCAGAGGTCACCCGACCCATCAGTAGATGTCAAGCTGAAATCCGCAAACGCCTGACTGGATCAACCGGTGCGTTAACTTTCAGCAAAATCTGTGCTCAAGCAACGGGTTCTTTAAAGGAGTAGTTCACATTTGCTGATAATTTACTCACCCCCATGTCATCCAAGATGTCCATGTCTTTGTTTCTTCAGTCGAAAAGAAATTAAGGGTTTTGATGAAAACATTCCAGGATTTTTCTCTATATAATGGACTTCAATGGGAACCAAACGGTTCAAGGTCCAAATGAGAGTTTCAGTGCAGCTTCAAAGGGTTTTAAACGACACCAGACGATGAATAAGGGTCTTATCTAGCGAAACCATCGGTCATTTAATAAATAAATAAAAAAGTTTAAGTTTTATAAGCACAAGTTCGCAATTTTTAAATGGAAACATAACTATTGTCAGTAGTGAATGGATGTTGAATCTGTTGGTTTGAAGGGAAGTGCTTCTGTTTGTATCCTGAGGACCTTCAGCTGCCCGCTGAGATCCCTCCTCGGATCCTGGATTCAAACATCACGTCCACTGCGCTCTTCCTGAAGAGGATGGAGGTGGCCGGCATCGGGCACTGTGACTTCATTAGCAGACCTGGTGGGTGAGATTTCACTTCTTTTAGACTAGGATCTCACAGTGGCATAAGAGAGGATCTTAACATTTACATGTATGCAGTTGGCAGACACTTTTATCTATTGCATTTCAAGGTACACATTTTTACACTCTTATCAGTTCTTGCTTTCTCTGGGAATCGAACCTATGACCTTGGCATTGCAAGCGCCAACGCTCTCCTGTTTGAGCTACAAGAAATCTTCAACATCTAACTTTACAGATTTTGTTCGTAAAGTCACACCAGTTCGTTCTTCGATTTCATTTTAAAGTAAATTGGCCTTTATTTTTATGTAATCTAGAACTGTTGCTCATGTCATATGAGAAGGTGTACTGTACTGGTGCACAGACGGGTTTGCTGGTTAGTGTTCAGTCATGCGTGCATTTGCTGAACTGACAACTCTGTGTGTGCTGGTTTTAGACTCATTGTTTCTGGTCACTGTTTGGATTGCGGGAAGCTCAGAGGAGAAAGAGAGATGTTCATTAGTGTCATAACAAACAGGAAGAGAAAAGCTCAGTGAATGTGGAAACATGGAGAACCGCTGCTTACTCGCCCACTGAAGTGCCTTTGAAATGGGCAGCGTTATTTAATGTTTCGGTGTAATTTCCACTGAAACAGGAACATCGAAAAGCTCCTCCCTTTTTAAGATAGTCAATAGGGTTTTATTTACCAGATAAACAGTAATTCTGAGGCACTCAAAAGGAAAATAAATATAAAAAGCCTTTATTTAAACTTGGCTATCCATTAAAAACATATGCCAACATGTTTCGGCCTCATTGGCCTTCTTCAGGGCAAATTCAAAATGGCAGTCAGTAGACTGCAAGCTATATATCTGCATGTAGTCACATGACCTAAAGTCACAGGTGCTCATCTGCACATATCACCTGACCAAGAGCAATAGGGACAACTTACTCTAGATAAGACAGGTCACATTTACATATCAGGATAGTTTAAAATATCAATATAAATGGATACATATAACAAGAGGTTACTTTATATGACAAATTACAGAAAAAAAATATATTATTTATGTACAGTCTCAGATGTTAAATACCTTTACAATTTCTATATTTTACCTCTTTTCACATCAAGATGCAATATCTATATAGACTGATACATAAAGCAAAACATAAACTTATTTTTTAAGTTTTATTTACATGTAATTTCCTCCTAATCTCGAACCGTTTCTCCCTTCTAATCTCCTCCATATCGCTTTAAAATACAGCATTCAGTGCAGAAGTCAAATGGGTCTGAAATGTTTTCTGGTCTGCCGGACTCGATCACATGATCGTGTCTCTGGACCGAAGCTGTGGCGCTTCACGTGACACTTACTTTATTCTCGCCGATGGAAAATGTCTGAATTGTTCCCTGTCCCCTGTATAGTGCACTATGTGCGCTACGTAGAAAATAGTAAATGTGTGAATGCGTGACCGATTTCAGTTGCAGCTTCAGCGTCTATTTATAATGTAGGGGGTGGAGCTTCAGATCCTAGAGAGTATTTGATTGGACAGAAAATCTGATGAGAAGCTGATGTGCAGAGTGATGTCATCAAAATCATTGATTCATATTGGCAGAAGTGAGAGACTAAGTTTTGAATGCTTATATCTTTTAAATGTGAATCTTGGAACACACTAGCCTATAGATAACACTAGCTTAAGGCTAACATATTCATACTAAATACTAGCTTAAGGCTAACATTCATACTAAATACTAGTTTAAGGCTAACATATTCATACTAAATACTAGCTTAAGGCTAACATTCATACTAAATACTAGTTTAAGGTTAACATATTCATACGAAATACTAGTTTAAGGGTAACATATTCATACTAAATACTAGTTTAAGGCTAACATATTCATACTAAATACTAGTTTAAGGCTAACATATTCATACTAAATACTAGCTTAAGGCTAACATTCATACTAAATACTAGTTTAAGGTTAACATATTCATACTAAATACTAGCTTAAGGCTAACATTCATACGAAATACTAGTTTAAGGGTAACATATTCATACTAAATACTAGTTTAAGGTTAACATATTCATACGAAATACTAGTTTAAGGGTAACATATTCATACTAAATACTAGTTTAAGGCTAACATATTCATACTAAATACTAGTTTAAGGCTAACATATTCATACGAAATACTAGCTTAAGGCTAACATATTCATACTAAATACTAGCTTAAGGTTAACATATTCATACTAAATACTAGCTTAAGGCTAACATATTCATACTAAATACTAGTTTAAGGGTAACATATTCATACGAAATACTAGCTTAAGGCTAACATATTCATACTAAATACTAGTTTAAGGCTAACATATTCATACTAAATACTAGTTTAAGGCTAACATATTCATACTAAATACTAGTTTAAGGCTAACATATTCATACTAAATACTAGCTTAAGGCTAACATATTCATACTAAATACTAGTTTAAGGCTAACATATTCATACTAAATACTAGCTTAAGGCTAACATTCATACTAAATACTAGCTTAAGGTTAACATTTCTAAATACTAGCTTAAGGTTAACATATTCATATTAAATACTAGCTTAAGGCTAACATACTAATACTAGCTTAAGGCTAACATTCATACTAAATACTAGCTTAAGGTTAACATATTCATACTAAATACTAGCTTAAGGCCAACATATTTATACTAAATACTAGCTTAAGGTTAACATTCATACTAAATACTAGCTTAAGGCTAACATATTCATATTAAATAGTAGCTTAAGGCTAACATTCATACTAAATACTTAAGGCTAACATATTCATACTAGCTTAAGGCTAACATATTCATACTACATACTAGCTTAAGGTTAACATATTCATACTAAATACTAGTTTAAGCCTAACATATTCATACTAAAAGCCAAAAAACTTCATTTTGATTTCATGGGGACTTTAAATCAAGTGATTTATTTTTTTTTAAGAATTGCTAGAGAGACTTTTTTTAACACTTGAAGTACATTTGCATGACGTTCGTTGCTTTACACTTTTTCCCTTCCAGATCCGGAGGGGCTCATGCAGGCGTTGGAGGAGCTGGATTATCTTGCTGCTTTGGACAATGATGGAAACCTCTCTGAGATGGGCATCATCATGTCAGAGCTTCCTCTGGATCCACAGATGGCCAAAGCTTTGCTGGCGTCCTGTGAGTTTGACTGTGCCAGTGAGATGCTAACCATCGCTGCAATGCTCACAGGTAATGTTTTAACTCTTACTGGGGGGAAAAATAGTATGTGTTAACATATATTACACAGCTCTGTGGAATACTTGATTCTTATCCCACTCATGTACTAATTTCCATCTGTTTCCATCAGCACCAAGCTGCTTCATTGAGCCTCCTGTTGGCATGGTAACAGAAGTCATGCGGTGTCATATGAAGTTCCAGCATCCCGAGGGCGACCACTTCACCCTGATCAACATTTACAACACCTTCAAACGCAGCCAGAAGGAACCATGTGAGCGACACGCTTTGCCTCATGAATGCTCAGGTGGAGGAGCGAGCCCTTGTGACAGGTTTGTGTGTGACAGATTTCAGCCAGGAGCAGTGGTGTGAGGAATATTTCCTGAGCTGTGCCTCGCTGCAGACGGCAGACGCCATCAGAGCCCAACTCACTGACATCCTGAAGAGGATCGAGCTTCCCCTCTCCGAACCGGCCTTTGGCACCAAGACCAACGCGCTCAATATCAAGAGGGCGCTGCTCGCCGGCTACTTCATGCAGGTCTGAGGAGAACATTCATGTCTTGTGTATGTTTGTTAAAATACACATATTAAACCCATAAACATTATATATGTATTATACATTTTATTTATTTCCCTGAAGTCTTTTTTTACATTTTTTAACATTTATTTTTGAGCTAAATTTTTTATTTTAATTGTATTTTTTATTTTAGGTTTATAACCCTTTTTCTATAAATGAATACACTGATGTACAATAATAATTATTTAAATTAATATTATATATTTTAATCATTAATTCACAGTTTAAATTTTATTAGTTTTTATTTGTTTTATTTGATTAATTTCCCTGAATTCCACTTATAATGTTAGGAAAGTTTCATAATCATGTTTTCTGTAAATAAATAGAGAAATAAATGTTTTTTAATACATATTATATATATATATTTTATTCATTTCCAGTTATCTTTTTGTTTTTATAAATGTTTTTCCAAAGGTCCACTTTTTTTCCCAGTTTACCAACCATTTGTTCAAATGTTTTGAGTTGTTTACAGTTGATCTAAAAAGAAGTTTATTTAATTTAATTCATTCATTCAAAAATTTCGCTGATGTCCACTTATAATGTTAGTGAATTTTATTACCAATTTTTATGCGTTATTTATGTACATATTTAAGTTTAAAAAAGTGTTAATTAATTCACTGTCCATTTACAATGTTAGTAAAATGTCATTATATATGTGTGTATATATATATATATATATATATATATATATATATATATATATACACACCAAATTTGTTTTTACACTAATTTCATATCCCTTTCACATTATAATTCCAGAGCCCTTAAAGTTTTAAGGCTGCTTGTTGTGGCATTTCATGGCAATCAGTTTCCACTTATGAGATTAGAATTAACACAATTATATCTTTTTAATCTGGATATTTCTTTATCTCAGGACTGAATGTAGTTTTTTGCTTGAATGTGAAGTGTCAGTCATTTTTTTTTTCATTCAAGTGTCATGTTTTGCTCTTGTTCATCCGTCTCCCGTGTTCTCCAGATCGCCAGAGACGTGGACGGCTCGGGGAATTACTTCATGCTGCTGAATAAACACGTGGCTCAGGTTCACCGTCTGTCTGGTTACGGAGCAAAGGCTCATAAACTGGGTCTGCCGGAGTGGGTTCTGTTCCACGAGTACAACCTCTCCGACAACAACTGCATCCGGACCGTCACACACATCTCGCCGCAGGCGTAAGTATTCCTCCTATCCATGTACTGCTCTTTCTTTAGTCCTCAAGCTTGCCATTATTATGCCACGTCATGCAGAGTAATCCTGTTTTTTGATGTGTCATCATTAGTAATCTGGATTTACAATAGAGAGCTTTTCAGATTACACATCCCATGATATAAGGATTAAACCTGATCAGCTTCAGCTCACCTGTGCTATTCTTGTACATTATTCATTTAGCAGATAAAACACCACCATTGTGATTGTGAACGTCCTGGATATTATTATAAATGTTGCAATTCTGCTGTCCAGAATGCAATACTAGCTTTTTAAAGGTGCTATATGTATTTTTTAGCGGCCTCTATCGGTGATGTTTCATATTGCAACCAATTTTTACAAGAGCTCGCGTGCTCGAACACATGAGCAAACACTCATGATACACGGCCACACTGAGACTTTACACACACCGGAGAAAGCATCACACAACATGCTGGAAACTCGTGTAAATTCCCACTGCAACGTTACAGTAATAGGCTACTGTTATCAGCTTGACTGAACTAATGCTCCATGCTCGTACCATGATAACACTACATGTGTGGTTTTTATCTAGCATAAGGCATTTCACTAACTATTCGTGTATCTTTCACAATCTACAATATCAACATCGGTGAATGTATAATATAATAAGGAAAACGGTCTGAACTAGCCCTAAAACCGTATTCTGGACAAATGTGGGCAAAATAGTTTTGATTTATTTTTAAAAAATACTTCCCTTGATCTGAGCGGTACACGACTTGACTACTTTTCCTAAGTTTGCCTCCTGAACACACACTTTTTTTTTTTTTTTTTTGACTCAATTGTACAATGTTAAGAAGGTGAAAAAAAACAACTTAATCTTGTATTTGGGACAAAAATGGGCACCCATAGAAATGAATGGGAAAAACTGTAATTTAGAGCATTCTGAAATAAGCCAAAATAAGACACCAGGTGACAGCAAAGTCACTTCATCTTTAGGTTTTAGCTCTAAGAACTTATTGGAATGATATTTTAATGTAGTTAAAAAAATAAATAAAAAAATAAAACTACATAGTAATTAATTTACATATAAAATATGGTACTTTTTGAAGTAAATAAATTCAAAAATACCCCCAAAATAAAATAAAACACCATAAATGGATAGACAAAATGGTAACGCTTCCTTTTACAGTCCAGTTACCCATGTAAATGCTATGTACTTATTTTAGTAACTACAATTACTGGGTAATAACTAGTACTAACCCTGAACCTACCCCTGTTCCATGTACTTACCTTATATTAGCCAGTACTTTCTAGGTAAGTACTGTACTGTAAAAGGAAGCGTTACCGACAAAACTTTATCGAAGACAGTGATGTAACATTTATAATAAATAAAAATTAGGATCACACCTGAGTCCTCTGTGCCCACATTTGTCCACAATTACAGGATCAAGGGCTATAAGGTGAATACGGTTTGAGGGCTAGACTGAACAGTTTCAGTGTAACAGTAAGATCGTAGGAAGTAACATTACTGTACTGAACGTAGTTGGAAATGTGTATTATAAACAATATGATAGTAGTGGATGAGTGACGTTAGACAGTAGATCTAGTACATAAAATAAAAGTTACATCCTAAAGCACCTACTGTTTGTTATCCTGAAACAGTCTTTTGTTTTCATTTCACGTTTCATATATGTTGTAGTTTACAATTATTTCAGCATATCTGAAAACTTAAAATTTATCACAATAAAGTTGTGGAGGTCTCTCCATAAAAATTCAGACGCTCTGCCGACGTTGATCCGTGTTTTCGTTCTAAATCGATCCGATTCACGTTTGGCCTGACTAGCTTCAGCAGATACATTTTGTTTTGTTTGTATATTTTTGTGGAGAGTGTGTTGTGCTGGACACAGGAACGTTTTGGTGTTATCAGACTCATGTCGTTTGCTGCAGTGCGGTCGCATACTGTATATTAAAAGAGAGAGGCTCAGGAGCGTGCATGCACATCACTTCCGATTGATTTCGCAGGATAAAAACTGGCAATAAAAAAATGATTCATTTTAGAAGAAAAGTTACATATAGCACCTTTTAATTAATGAATTCAGCACAATGAACACTGACAAAAAAATTAAACCCGAACACTTAATCTGGATGTCTCAAGTTGCATGTTTAATTCAGCCAAGGTGTCTAGTTATCATCTTTGGAAATAAAAACATATTATTTTAGTACCTCTAATCATTTTATGTTTTTGAAAGAAGTCTCGTCTCTCTCTCTGTGCACCAAGGCTGCATTTATTTGTTCAATTATACCATAAAACCAGTGATAGTGTGAAATGTGATTCAAAATAGCTGTTTTCTATGTGAATATATTGTAAAATATAATTTATTCTTGTGATCAAAGATGGATTTTCAGCATCATGTCACATGATCCTTCAGAAATCATAATATGCTGATCATGAAACACGTCTGATGGAAACATTTTTTCCCCCCCAGGATACTTTTGATGAATAGAAAAATGTCCCTGCTTAATTACAAATTTACCTTTTTTTAAAAAAAAAAACAAACCCATATTTTCTCGTTCCCTTCTGTGTTTTCAGGTTCACTCAAATGGCACCACAGTACTTTTTCTGTAACCTGCCCCCTAGTGAAAGCAAAGAGATCCTGCAGCTTATTCTGGACAGCGACAGGACGGGGCGCGTGAGAGCGAAGCCTCAACCAGCTGTGCCACAGACGGAAGAGGCCGAATCACATGACCGATGTGTCATACAGTGACCTCATCACTTGTGTAAATAGAGCTCAAACGTTTTGTATTGTTCCTTTTGAAAAAGACACTCAAGAATCCTGTTTGGGTCATTTACTTTATGGGTAACTTCAACTGATTATGTACAGAATTAATAAATGATTTCACTGGTTGGGGGTGATTTGTTATCAATCTGTTTTGGGGTCAGTTTAAACATTTCATTACGACCTTGAAAACTCGAACTGGGACATTTAACATCATTTCTTGAACAACGCTTAAAAATACACCACAAGAGGAGCAGAGTTCAGTTTAGACGGTCAGATATTCAGTCATTTTATCGATGATGGTTCCCATCCTGTCCATCGGGATCACCATCACGGTCCGGAACGGTTTCAGAGGCACGTCGTCATACGACCACTTTCCGGTCGCGCAGGAATCGGCCTCGTCCTGAACGGAGTAGCTGAACTTCAGCGTGGCTTGCTGTGAAAGTGTTTAAGAAAAATGAGTCATTCCCAATTGAACCATTAATAAAGCAAACGTCAATTATGCTTTCATATTGACTACCTCATAGAAGAACTCCTCCTCATCGTTCACAAACCGGATCTCTTCTTTGGGCTGAGCTTGACCCGATATGCTCTTCTTGGCTGGTTTACAGGTTTTGCTGATCATCAGATAGAACTGGCATTTACCGCTGGGTTTATTGGTCCTCTGTGCTTCGGCCATTTCCTTCCTGTAAAACCAAACCGCAGCATTTTTACCAACATGCGCTAAATTAATCAGACACAACTCAAACTAGTTCTGTCAAGCAGATATTAATGTTTGAATCATTTCAGAAAACATTGTATATCTGTGTTCACAGTTCACTTGGCTCAATTTTTCCAGATGGATACAGGGATTTGGTCTCATCTACGTGCTGACCCACATAAGAGACACTGTTACATAAGATCCTTAAAAAGCCATGTGATGGTATTAGTGCCGCCCGCAAACAGTCAATAACATCAAAACACCTTCAGCCGGACAACATGAGAGTATCAGCAACAGTGATCTGCTGGTTGGATGACAGTGGAAGTTTGTTTCCGCAGTATTTTCAATTTTGATATTTTTAGGTCAAACCGTTCTTGTCTGTCAGTCATATAATGGAGGTCTATGGTCACCACCTTAAAGAGCATGCACAGAGAAGTCCAGATTAAACATGATTTAATGACTTGTAAATGTAAGTACACATTGATGGTCTAAGACACGAAACGAGTGGTTTGTGTGAGAAAACTAACAGTATTTATATTGTTTTTAACCACAAAGCGCCTGTGACCTCAGATTGGACGTGGCTGTGGTTTCAAGAGGTGAAAACGATATAAATACTGTTAGTTTTCTCACACAAACCGCTCGTTTCGTGTCTTAGGCCATCAATGTGTACTTACATTTATGAGTCATTAAATCATGTTTAATCTGGACTTCCCTGTGCATGCTCTTTGAGGTGGTGACCATAGACCTCCATTATATGACTGACAGACAAATATCAAAATTGAAACTACTGCGGAAACAAAGACACCTACATCTTGGATGCCCTTGAGGTAAGCTAAAACATACCAAAATTTAATTTCAAAGTAAACTATCCCTTTAAAAAGTGTGATAATTGCTTGTTGAGATTTTGATAAAATATTTTTTTTGGTTCATTCACAACAGTATTAATTCAATATTTCAATCACCTTTTTAACAATATGAATGGTTTAACCCTTTGTCATGCTGTTTTTGTAACATCATTTTCAGATCCACACACTCCCTCTGCTGGTTAGATCTATCGAACACTTACTGGAGTTGTTTGTGCATCGGTAGGGCGATCTGTGGCGGGACGTTGACGAATCTCTCGCTCAGCAATAGCCCGACTGAGGGTCCGTTACCCGACAGAAGCTGCTCGAACCTCTCCTGAACATCCAGTGAGCTTGAGTTCACACACTGCTCTATAATCATGTCCTTCAGCTTCTCCAGACACTCCACACCCTGTTCAACACACACACAGCCATCAGAAAACAGGAAGATAAACAGATTGTTGTACATTCCAGATCCCCAAATAAAGCATATTCATGCTAGCATTCATAAATATGAGTATTATCAGTCTCTCACCTGTCTCTCTGTGATGTTCACCATGCTGATGAATCCAAACACCTCGTCTGGGTCGCCCTCGTCATCACTGTCCTCCAGAACCTCAGCTTGCTAGAGCGAAAATATAGAAAATATTAAAAAACATGCATTTGTAATATGATCATTATGGACACAGCCACGTTAATCCAGATGTTCAATACATTAAATGAATCTTATTATAGTTATTAAATATTATTTTTAAAAACGTTAATGTTAGCTGTGATTGATTACACAAAAATTTGGTTAGTTAATTTTTTAATCACACTATTGTTTTATTTTTCTTCATTTTATTTAAAACTTGTTTTCTTATTATAAGCTTATTTTCATATTTTTCTCTAAACCTTTCCACGGACCACCCTGATTAATGAATTTACTGTAAATCTACAGTAATGGACAGTAAAATTATATTATTATTTAAATGAGTCTCACCCTGATGACACTGCCAATGTGATTCTGCTGAATGATGATGTCAGTGAGATCAGAGATGTTCACGTGAGACTTCAGGAACAGCTGGAAAAACAAAAACATGCATACATATATAAATATAGATTTAAATAATGTATGTTGTGTGTATCTAACGTATAGAGATATTCGTTGTTGCGATTTTAATCTCTGTTGAAGAGCAAACTTCTGTTTATTTAGTGCAATACAAACACTGACATCCGTAACGTTACCTGTTGCAGAAGGGTTTTAATGCCATGAAAGTCGTTGTCAGATATCGTGTGTGCTTCAAAATCGACGACGACCTCCTAAACACAAATAAAAATACATATTGCTCAACAGCGTGTTTAAACGCAAAACCAGCCTGGCCTGCACATCACGATATTTTTTGGTTGCAACGACAATTAAAATTTAGCAACTTACCTCGTTTATTTCTTCTTCTGAATCTTCACTTCCTTCGTCCCCAGAGTCTTCCAGACCCTCGTCCGAGCTTTCATTGCTGTCTTGGGGGTTTTGACCCGTTTCAATAGCTCGCCGCTTCGCAGATGAAGCCATGCTGCTTCACTATAGCACACGCAGGAAACAGACACGAGTTCACGCACAGCGACGTTTTGTGTTATCCACATGTTAGGAAACTGACGAGTCTTGTCGGCCATCTTGGCTCACAGTAGACGTATGGGAACATGCACGATACCCCTGCACAAGATCCACAATGGCGTCTGTTTCATATCACGGTGTTGGGGAAACAGAAGATACCATATTTTACAGAGGGGGTGCTCCGTGAAAATCATTTCTTATTTATTAGGAAAGCAATGACGCTGAATCAAGTTTTAAATAATACTGTTTGGCCTATTTAGACATATTAAAATTGGCCCGATATTTTACGTGGTTAAGTTTTACCACAGCATTGAGTTTGGGTCATTTTACAAAATAAAAATATCTATCTATCTATCTATCTATCTATCTATCTATCTATCTATCTATCTATCTATCTATCTATCTATCTATCTATCTATCTATCTATCTATCTATCTATCTATCTATCTATCTATCTATCTATCTATCTATCTATCTATCTATCTATCTATCTATCTATCTATCTATCTATCTATCTATCTATCTATCTATCTATCTATCTAAAATAAGATTAGATTAGACTAGACTGGACTAGATTAGATTAAAACAAACTGTTTATTTGAGAACAAGAAGGTTCGGGAAATTTCTCAAACTAGACTCGATAATGATGTCACCGGGGGGCGTGACCTATGGCGGAAGTGCAGGTGGATCATTGAGCTCTGCTCGTAGAATGTAGAACGTCAATTTTACGCAAACAGAAAACAAACATGGCCCTTAACAGCAATAATTCTGAATCTGGAGGAGTTATCATCAACAACAGCGAAAGGTATTGTCACGAATTCAGACTCAGTGATTGTTATTGCGTTATTATTTTTTCTGGTACTGTGTTATTTCACGGATTTGGCCTAAATGACCTATTGAATTGATTATTGTATGTTATGTGTTCTTGTATGCACACTAATATGACTAACTTAGTACAGTTTGTGTAGTGTCATGTGTTGAATAACATCGCGTCAACCGTTAGATCACACACCCATTCTATTCAATTTGCAATGTAATCACATTGTCTGCCGTTTATATACTTATTATATGTAATAGTGTGTTTAAATA
Source organism: Pimephales promelas (assembly GCF_988280905.1). NCBI lineage: Eukaryota > Metazoa > Chordata > Actinopteri > Cypriniformes > Leuciscidae > Pimephales > Pimephales promelas. Next base: position 31,853,376 of record NC_142785.1, read on the forward strand.
ATACAAATTAAATTCATATTCGGTTAGATAAGTTGCTATCTACATAAAACATGGATCTTGCGTATCTTTCAAATTCATACTATGGCGAAATCTGAGCCTATGAATATTAATCTAGTCAAGCCCCCTCTTATTTTTCAGCCAATCACAACCAGTCTCACGAGTCTACGAATTCTACGTTACGTAATTAATATTAATAAGCTAAGCCCTCGTCATAGTAGGATTAGTATTTCTGCTTTGAACAAGTGCTGTGTGTAGTTCAACAATAATCTTCTTAACCTTCTTCTAAAAGAAATGACATGCTCTTACACTGTTTCACAATAGATTGATCTTATTACACAACTGAGATTATAGCTAACTCCAGGAATGACATCATATCTCTAACATTTCAAAAATAGTAAATTGAATAGGCTGAATAGTCTTTTTCATTTATTTTAATTTCCTCTACATTACGTTATTTCTTCATTACTCTTAAAATAACCGTCTTCATTATACTTAAATAAATCTTAAACTGTATTTCTTTAATTACTCCACAATATTAATTCACTCATATAATTATTATTACTTTTATTATTTGAATGTATATTTTCAATAGGTAATTTTATATATGTATGTATTATATATGTATTATTTATAGTTAACTATTTTACCACTAAAAGCAAATGTCCTTTGTTTGATGCTGGTATTCTTGAAAACTATAAACAAAAGTCAAGGACAAACAATTTGGATAAAAATTTTAAATCTTATTTCAGCAGAACCACTGAAGGTGGTTAAAAAAAGTGTTGGATTGACTGAATTTCACACAAATAATTACAAAGAAACGTGAAACACATTGAATTAAACGTGAAATAGTAAAGACTGAAATAGTGTTTTATTGTAAAATGCACGCAGTCCGCTTGTTTTATTTACAACTTTGTTTACAGTGTATTAGCGATGGCAGAGCTGGCTTTGATCATGCTGGCACAGAAAGTGCTGACTGTATTCAACCGAATGTGTTTTCCTACAGTGTCTTGATGTCACATGAGAATGTGGAGCTGGTGTTCAGTGACGCAGAACGCTTGCCAGAACCCTTCAGAAAAAGCAAGAAGGGAAGCATCTACCTGACACCTTACAGGGTATGTGATTCACGAAAAAGAGTTCAGATCATCATGTTTGACATTTATTTTATTGTGTGGAGGAATAAACCTTTGAGATGAGCCATCTCGTTTTCGAGGGGGTGCTCGAATCTATATACAAAAATTGACCTTACAACAGCTGTCAAGTAAAACATATCACCAAAAAAAAAAAAAAATACTTTACAAATAATAGTAAGTACAGAAATATATAAACAAAACCCATACAAACAAGACATTCACTCATACCCTACTCTCTAAAGGTGACACACTCATTCCTAAACAAAGTAAACACATATAATATGTACCAAAACACACTTCTAGCCGCAAATAAACTCATATGCAGACAAAAATGTATGTACCATGCCAAAAATAGGTTACAATGAGTGTAGACACTGTAAATTGCATAGTGACCATAGATAATCATACCTGTGCTCTTAAAAATAATAATAACAATAATATATATATATATATATATATATATATATATATATATATATATATATATTAGGGCTGTGCAAAAATGTAAAGTCTGTGTTTACATAATATATTTGCGTGTGTTGTATATAATTATTTTGTATATATAAATACACACACATGCATGTATATATTTAAGAAAATGTGTTATTCATTTATAAAATATTTATATTTATATAATATAGATTATGTATTTATATATATATATATATATATATATATAGAATTTAAGCGCAAATATATACATGCATGCATAGGTATTTATATATACAAAATAATTATATACAGCACGCACAAATATATTATGTAAACACAGACTTTTATTTTTGATGCGATTAATTTTTGATTAATTTAATTTAAAGATTAATTTTTGCACAGCCCTAATATATATATATATATATATATATATATATATATATATATAAAATATTAAAATAAATATATATATAAAAATAACAATACACATACACATGTTCATCATGTTACTTAAAAACAACAATAGTACATAATCTTCTTTAAACAAATGTTAATATGGTAAACCCCAAAACCAAACCTGAGCGATCCATTGTGGAGTTGATTGGCCTTTACAGTTTTGTGATTGGCTGTAGGATGCATCTGATACACACACAGTTTTGATGGTCTTGGTTTGTAAGTAACCTCAGTTCTCCACACTATGATCACTATTGTAACTGCTCATGTGGTTGGGTCTTTAGGTGATCTTCTTGACTAAAGGGAAGGACCCTCTGCAGTCTTTCATGATGCCCTTTTATCTTATAAAGGGCTGTGAGGTCAAACAGCCAGTGCTTGGAGCAAACTACGTCAAGGGCACAATCAGCGCCGAGCCTGGAGGTAAGAACACCGAACCTAAATATAACACCACTGCTGTGACTCAATCACAGTCCAAAACTGGAGCGAAATAAATAAATACGCCAACGCCGACAGACACCAGATTACAGCAAGTCACTTCTCAGATATTCTTATTCTGATTCAGCATCTTCAAGCTCCAAACGAAGCCAACACTGATCCGACAAAATGTGTCTGTCAGCGTCTTCAAAAAAAGAGTCAAGTTTCAAATCCAAGACTCTTCTTGAGTTTCCACTTGGATAATCTGAAGAAAGTATATGAAGAGTCCTGGGTTCAAGTTGTGTACTCGTGGCAAAGTAAAGAAGACTATGGGCTTACAAGTACACTAAAGTGTGTAGGGTTGACTTTTGATATTTTAATGATTCTGATTCGGCTTATCGATTCCTAATTTCGATTCCAATGAGGTAAAAATAAAAACTTAAAACTTAGTCTTGTTGCAAAACATTTAATTGTATCTGAATACTACACTGTAAAAAAATATTGATGGTTTAACTTAAAAAAGTAAGTAACCTGGTTGCCTTAAAATTTTAAAATTCCCAGTTCTTTGAACTGGAAAAAGTGAGTTAATACAATGGAGATTAATTTAACCATCAGAAACTCAAAATTATATGTTATCTGATCTAAATAAATTATTTAAGTTGATTTGACAAAAGAAAAAATGTTGTGATTACTACACTGTGTAAAAAATATTGTTGGTTTAACTCAAAAAGTAAGTAACCTGGGTTGCCTTAAAATTTTAAGTTGATTGAACTGGAAAAAGTGAGTTAACTCAATGAAGGAGATTAATTTAACCATCAGAAACTCAAAATAATAAGTTATCTCAACTAAATAAATTATTATAAAGTTGATTTGACAAAAGAAAATAAGTTGTGATAACAAATCTTGAAAATATTTTTTACAGTGTATGAACAAAAATCAAACACCAAAAACACTTTTGCCTGTGGTTTAAAAATACCATAGTAAAAACAACTAGCCTAACTAAAATGCATTTCAAGCATTATTAAAGACAAGTAAACACTCAATAATTAAAAAAAGAACAAATAAAAAATTAGCAATCGCACAAGAAATAACAACTCAACAAATATACGATTGAAATTAACCGTGTTTTAAGATGGTCAGGTACAGAAACTGCAATCAAATGTAAATTAACACTGCACTTTATTAAAAAAATGCATTAGAAATATAGTTAGAGAAGAATTTTCTCTCTTTTGTTGTTTGATTAATGTTACTATAGAGACGGCTGCAGGGATATTAGGCTGCTGTCACTTTAAGAGCTGCACGGGTCCAGTATACAGTACTATTACACATGTGTTTTCTTGGTCAACGGTTTACGTTTACTTAAGAAATAACTGTGTTTACGAGGCTATTTTGTAATTTTTTTGTGTACAGAATGAGAGGCAGTTTTCTCTGCGCACGTCATTTTAGATGTGTACTAGAACAGAAAACTGTGCGGGTCTTCTTGCGCCTGAATGGATTAAAGTCAAATGAACAAATGAATCGATAAGATGAATCAAAATGCACGTGTCTTATCGAATTCACAGTTCTTGGAAATGTGGAACCAGTTCTTGATATCTAACCCTAAAAGTGTGTTTCCATCCCCGTTCCAGGTGGCTGGGAAGGTTCTGCAACCTTCAAGTTGATCTTCTCTGCTGGAGGAGCGATTGAGTTTGGACAGTACATGCTACAGGTGGCATCCCAGGGTACGTTTGTTTTGGACATTTTAACAGTTTTAAAATATAATTTGATTTAAAAAGACACTCTTTTGTAGCCTGGATGCCAGCCCGAATCCACAACAGTTTTGGTTGGGAAGTTCGGTTTGGACTCGATCCATTGAGGAGTAAATATGATTGGTTCAGAAATCGTCGGGCCAATCAAATTGCCAGGGCGGGCTTTATATGATGATGGAGAGCAACAAACACGAGTCGCTCAACATACGTCACTTACTGCGTTGCTCTGTCCAATTGAGTGCAGAGTTATTGTTTTTTTCCTAGTTCGGTTAAGACCATAGACTGTAAAAAAATATGGACGTAGTATCCGTGACGTCACCCGTAGGTTTCTGAAGAGCGTTTTTGAAGCCTAAAGTGGGCGGGGCCAAAACAACTATTTGCCACCAGGCTGTAAACATGTTTTTTTTCTGCTGTGAAGTTAGGCATTTTAACATGGCGGAGATACAGATTTGACTCCCTTTTGCAGCCAGCCTCAAGAGGCCACTCGATGAATTGCAGTTTAATTCACTTCCGTGTTGGGTTCAAGAGAGAGACGGGGAGGTTGCCGCTTGGTTAAGACACGCCTCATAATCAAAGCCTTATGGAGCCGTATCAGACTCACAGTCTGACTAGAATATCAGGCTAACTCTTTTTAGCATCAAACTGTTGAGTCTCTCGTTCATTTCAGCATCCAGAGGGCAACCAGTGACGGGAAATTTCGGCTGTCCTTACATGGCGAATGGGGCGTACGCTTACCCTCCACCTCCTCCTGCTAATGGCATTTATCCCGGACCCGCTCCTCCTGGATATGTCTTTCCTGGACCTCCACCTCCAGGTAATAACACACCTTATCTATTCATGCCGATACACTGCTAAACAGTGCGTTTAAACACTTGGGTCCTGTAGGTGGCGCCTGGTTTGATGGACCTGCAGCCTACATGCCTCCTCCCCCATATACAGCTCCAGCGGACCAAGCTCCTCTCGACCCAGACCTGCCCAGGACCCCTGCAGGTATGAGCTAAAACTAGCTTTTGCATTAGCTAAAACTCCTCCGAGCCGCCGAGCCGTTTAAAGGGGCACTTGGCAACTATTTCAACTTAATAAAACCCTTTAGAAATCATTTGAATGGATCTGGAGAGAATGGTGACTTTCCCCCCAGTGTTCCCAGGCGGGAAACCAACCTTGCAACATGAAGACTAACGTCCCGGTAAGTTGGAAACCGAAGTCTCGTGAGAACCAAGAATGAGCGAGAACGAGTGAGAATCACAAACTGCTTCATGGCTATTCAACATAATTCTATGATACTGTTTATGATGTATTACCCTCTCTAGAGCCAGACTGATATTATCGGCCGATATTAGGTATTTTCCAAACTATCGGTATCGGCAGTTATAATGGCTGATAAATGAATATTTCAAAAAAAAAATAAAAACGGACGAAACACGCTTGAACCATGTCATGAGTGTTGGAGTTGTATAGTTTGTCCACCAGAGGGCGCTCTACACCGTTCCTGAGTTGGTCACGAGACATACGTTTCTTGAATAACAATTAAAAGAACGTCCCCATCAGTTCTCTAAACTCAAATAAGCATGACAAAATTTGTGACTATCATGTGCTGCTGTTAAATAAGCCGAGAGTGAAGCAGAATTAGCTAGTAATAATTATGTTACGTTGTTACAGTGTAGTTGACTGACTGTCCTTTTAACCTTTCGACTGAAGTATTTCTTTAATAGCGCGTGACAGTTATAGCAATGAGACGTATCATCTCTCCTTGGCCTGTTATATTGAAAATGTATGTTTTACAATTTGCAGAATGACGTTATCCATTGCTAAATTATGGCTCATCATAGACTAGCTAACCACAAAGCTAGCTAATACCACTATCATCAGTCTGTTCTGTTGAGACAATAAAAGAAACAAGTTTCTTTTTAAAATGCATTATCATATTATTTTAGTTAAAACTCATAAATAACTACAAATAACTAATGTTAGGGAAATCTATTAATGTTTTGTTGCGCGTTTCTGAAAAATAATAATAATATCGGCCGATATATCGGAATATCGGATTTTAAATCCAACAAAAATTTGTATTGGTAATTCGGTATCGGCCTTCAAAATCCTTTATCGGTCGGGCTCTAACCCTCTCAGTAGACATAGCTCCACACGCTAAAGTTGGCCGGCTCCAATAATAACAGAAGCACATGAGCAGCGGTAGAAAGCGCGAGGAAGGAGCCGCAAGTTAATTTTTTATGAAAATATACGCCGCACAACTGTAGGGGGCGCTGGTGAGAAAACATGCGACAACAAAAGTAAAAATCAGCGAAGAAATGACTAGAGTTGCCAAGTCCCCCTTTAAGATTTCACTACTATTTTACTGTTTCTTGTTAATTAATGTTTGTAATTATTGTTCTAGCGGAGGCAAAAGCAGCTGAAGCTGCAGCAAGTTCCACTGCAACTACTTATGCTCCGATGCGGGTCTACCTGCCGGAGGTGAGTTCACCAACCTGTTAACCATGCTTTTTAAGTTCATGTAACCAAGTTAAAGCTGTCAAAGTCCATATATAACTAGGTCCAACCAGTTTACCGAGTCTAAGTCCCCCTGTAGTAAATCATTTTATCCATTAAAACTCATCTTAGAACAAAATATTGTAAAGTTTTTTCCTTCATGCCTTAACATAGCTTGAATGTAACTCGATACCCTTGCCTCATTTAGTATACGCGGTTCTATGAATATGCAAATGAGCCCCACCTCCACTCACTCAGCTCAGAGATCCACTGGTTGACGATCACACGTTGATCTGATTGGTTACAAGGTGGTTTGTGACGTCAGAAACACCAGCGATTTCAAAGCGTGCTTTTGAGACTGTCTTTGGTTCACTGCAGTTTTAAGCAGAAAATACTCAGCAATGCTGTCCACTTATGAATTTACACATGGTTTATCTTAAAGCACGTTAAACATATTACATAGACACATAAACAACATTAAAAGCTTGATTTTCATCACTGGGGGATTTTAGCAATCCATATATAGCCAGGGCCAACCTTTTATTAACCTGTTAGTAAAGTTCATATGCACCAAGTTAAATGTTTTAAAGTTTGTATATAACTAGGTATCTGTTAACCAAATCTATCCTGTTAAGTCATGTATAACCAGGTCCAACCTGTTAATCAAGTTCATATGCCCATATATAACTAGGTTCGACCAGTTTACTAAGTCTATCCTGTAAACAAAGTCCACATATAACCAAGTTAATTTTATAATAAAGTTCATATGTAACCAAGTTAAATGTGTTAAACAAACTCCATATATAACTAGGTTAAATCTGTTAATTGTTTATATATAACCAAGTCCAACAAAGTTCATGTATAATAAAGTTCATATATAACCAAGTTAAATGTGTTAAACTCCATATATAACTAGGTTAAATCTGTTAACCGCTCATAACCAAGTCCAACCAAGTTCATATATAATAAAGTTCATATATAACCAAGTTAAATGTGTTAAACTCCATATATAACTAGGTTAAATCTGTTAACCGCTCATAACCAAGTCCAACCAAGTTCATATATAATAAAGTTCATATATAACCAAGTTAAATGTGTTAAACTCCATATATAACTAGGTTAAATCTGTTAACCGCTCATAACCAAGTCCAACCAAGTTCATATATAATAAAGTTCATAGTAACCAAGTTAAATGTGTTAAACTCCATATATAACTAGGTTAAATCTGTTAACCGCTCATAACCAAGTCCAACCAAGTTTATATATAATAAAGTTCATAGTAACCAAGTTAAATGTGTTAAACTCCATATATAACTAGGTTAAATCTGTTAACCGCTCATAACCAAGTCCAACCAAGTTCATGTATAATAAAGTTCATATATAACCAAGTTAAATGTGTTAAACTCCATATATACCTAGGTTAAATCTGTTAACCGCTCATAACCAAGTCCAACCAAGTTCATATATAATAAAGTTCATATATAACCAAGTTAAATGTTTTAAACTCCATATATAACTAGGTTAAATCTGTTAACCGTTCATAACCAAGTCCAACCAAGTTCATATATAATAAAGTTCATAGTAACCAAGTTAAATGCTTTAAACTCCATATATAACTAGGTTAAATCTGTTAACCGTTTATATATAACCAGGTCCCACCTGTTAACCAAGTTCATACAGTATGTACCCAAGTTAAACATGTCAACGTCCATATACGTTATACCTGTTGCTCAAGTCCAGAGTCTAGAGATGCATCAAAGCAAAGAAAATATTAACTTGGGTTATAATGTGAGGATACTGTTTTGTTTTTTCCCGAAGGACAAACCCCCACCCTACTCCCCACCGGATGACAAGAAGAACCAGTAGACGCGTCTGCAGCGAGCGAGCGCACATCCTCTCCTCTCTCCGTATTCTTCATTTCATCCTCTCACCGTCTCCCGCCACAGTTAACGCCCACTTGACCAGACTCGCGGCGACTGGGGCTCCAGTAGGGGGCATTAACATGACCTGGCCTGTGTAGAGGGACGAGAGAGACACGCCAATAAAACAACTAATGAATTCATAGCTCGTGAATGAAAGGGACCTACAATCCGACAGTAAATGATTGAGCTTTTCTAAATTTATTTATGACCTGATTTTGTATAGATTGAGAAGTATTTTGCTAGTTGCACAAGAGTTACGGACAAGTCCCAAAAACGTGGATGTTCTCATTAACCCGACTAATATTAGATGCAGGATCACATGAGCTTCACTGGCTGTTGCTGCTCACTTGTTAAACACTCAGTCGTCTCAAACGCCTTTAAAAACCAAACACTTCCGGATACTTATTCGCTGCTAATCAATGTGAACGCGTAATCCGTCAAATGCATCGCTTAGCTAAAACTTTTATTGTGCAGCGAGTTTCACTTTTACGGAGGCGTATTGCATTCACTTGAAGAAAAAAAGTCAAGTGTTTTTCTGAATTAACGAGTTAATTTTTCATGAGAAAAAAATGTTTTGCTCTGTTTTTTCTGAATTAACGAGTTAATTTTTCATGGAATTTTTTTTTTTGCTCTGTTTTTCTGAATTAATGAGTTAATTTTTCATGAGAAAAAAAGTTTTTGCTCTGTTTTTCTGAATTAACGAGTTAATTTTTCATGGAATTTTTTTTTGCTCTGTTTTTCTGAATTAATGAGTTAATTTTTCATGAGAAAAAAGTTTTTGCTCTGTTTTTCTGAATTAACGAGTTAATTTTTCATGGAATTTTTTTTTTGCTCTGTTTTTCTGATTTAACGAGTTAGTTCAAAAAAAATTCTCATAAAAAATTAACTCATTAATTCAGAAAAACAGAGCAAAAACTTTTTTTTCTCATGAAAAATTAACTCATTAATTCATAAAAACAGAGCAAAACAAACATTTTGTCATTAAAAATTAACTTGTTAATTCAGAAAAACTGAGCAAAAAAAAATTTCTCATGAACAATTAACTCATTAATTCAGAAAAACAGAGAATTTTTTTTTCTCATGAAAAGTTAACTCGTTAATTCAGAAAAACAGAGTAGATTTTTTTTCTTCAAGTGAATGCAATACGCCTCCGTACACTTTGGAATAATTTTCAGAAATGTAATCAAAACAACTGAGCATACTGTGTCTAAAAATCACCTACATGTTCACTGCTAACTAAGTGTATCCTGATGAAGCTGTGTGTGTTCTTGTCTTGGCGTGTCTGTAGCATGCAGCAGTTAGACTAAAGATGCACTTTAACCCTTCGGTCTTGTTTATCGAATAATCTTTTCCATGATTTATTTAATTATCCAATGAATCAGTTACGCATGGTCTTGACTGTATTGTTATTTGAAGTGTATTTTATTAAAGTAAACATGTACACAAGTGGAACGATGCATTTCATTTGAGAATCTTTTATGAATGTCTTGTGTTCATCATTTATGTACCTAATGTCCAGGGTTTCAAAAGCAGGCAAAGGCGGTCACGTTAATCGATAAAGTCTCAGCGGGACCAGACGATACAGAATGACCTCATTATTCCCAAAGGATGGATGTGCTTTTCCAGTTTTCCATTCACTCATGTAGCCAAAATGGCTTGTTCAAGCAAGTAAATCATTTTTCTCATATTCAAACAATCTCCCAGTATTAAGCATAATTCTACCTTATACTAGTAGTTATAAGTGCATAAAGTCAGACGTCAAGTACGCTATAACAGGAAGGAGTTCACTTAATTATGATCCCATAACGCACACAGTGCTTCCTTATAGATTGGCTGTGTTCAGAATAGCATTATGCATTATATATACTGTGCACACATAAGTTTGCCAAAAAAAAAAAATTTTATACAACAGAGTAAACTGAAAAAAAACCATACTTTCAATTAAAAAGTGATAAATGAACTGCAATCAACTGTGTTTTTAATAAAAACAAATAAAACCTCATTTCATTTATGTGTGAGATAACTAAGCAAAGAAACAAATAATTATTTTTAGTATATGGCACATAGTGTGTAGTATGCAAGTACTATATTCTGAACACAGCCAATGGCGATGAAATTAGAGTTTCATAATTTAAGATGTCGGCATCTGAAATGTTAAGCGATAATGACCGAAAGATAAATAAAAAACTGATACAGTAGAAATACATACAAATACAATATAACTACTACGAGAATCCTATCCAACATGGAAATGAACACAACATAGATGTTTGCAGGCGAACAGATCTGACTCTCTAAAAATTTGAATCCTATACTAGAGCGGATACAGCAGACAATAATTGTGATATCTCTTGAACACAAAGTGCACATCTGGCCCTTAAATGCAAACTCAACTTCTACTTCTTAAAAGATCCATAATTTGGCCACAAGTAAGAATATGCCTGAAACACACCTCACGAAGTACGTGAACACAGATGCCAGCAGATTTACAGTAACACTGTGAAATATTATTACAATTTAAAAGAACTATAATCTAGTGTAATATCTTTTAAAATGTCATTTATTCCAGTGATCAAAGCTGAATTTTCAGCATCATTACTCCAGTCTTCAGTGTCACATGATCCTTCAAAAATCACTCTAATATGATGAGTATGAAATATATGCAAATAGAAAACAGTTATTTTAAATTGTAATATTTCACAATAATACTGTTTGGTATTTTTGATTAAATAAATCCAGTTCTAAAACACAAACCTGATTATTCCAAACCTCTGACCGGTGCAGTATATTGTGCAGTATGCATATGTACATATTGTTATAATATATATGTATATACATGATGTATATATGACTAAGAGGAATATAATATATATATATATATATATATATATATATATATATATATATATATTAGGGCTGTCAAACGATTAATTGTGACTAATCGCATCCAAAATAAAAGTTTGTGTTTACATAATATATGTGAGTGAACTGTGTATAATTATTTTATATATATATATATAAATACACACACATGCTTGTATATATTTAAGAAATATTTTCATATAGTGTGTATATATATATATATATATATATATATACTATATGAAATTATAAGTCAAATTTAATAAGTCAATCAAATTTAAATATACAAGTGCTGTCAAATCTAACATAAAAGTTTGTTTACATAATATGCCTGTGTGTGTGTGTGTGTGTGTACATATACACAGACAAGCACACACACACACACACACATATATGGTATATATAAATTTAACAATATATATTATACACACATATTATGTAAACACATTTACATGTGTACACTTTTATGTTAAATACAATTATTCGCAATAAATCAATTTGACATTATATATATATATATATATATATGAAGAGTTCAGATGCAAAAGCCTCTAAGTGCCATTTGAAATTTTCTTCTAAAATGATCATTTTTATCAAGCTCGTATATGTAAGTTCAGTAATTTCACTTAAATGGCAATGAAGATTACCTATTAATTGTCATTTAAGTGAAATTATTGAACTTAAATATACAAGTTTGATAAAAATGGTAATTTTAGAAAAAAATTTCAAATGGCATTTAGAGGCTTTTGCATCTGAACTCTTCATATATATATATATATATTTATATATTACACAACTGTCATTGACTATTCTTTAGGAAATATCTTAACTTATGACTAACACATCAAGCCAGTGCAGCTAAAAGCATCTGTGTTCACGTCCTTGTGTGAAGCATAACTCTCCACAGATCACCATCCCAGAGTAAATCCTGAGCTCATCAAATCTCATCACAGCTCAAAAACACGAGGAGTAAATGATGGTGAAGGAAGGCCACGCGTCTCGGGTCCGGCTACAGTAGGGATGCATGTATTTCCTCGGGACCAATCCTGTCGGGGACAAACGTTCAGGCTCTCGGTTCACAGAGCGTAACGGTGACGCCCTCCCCGATCCAGCAGGCGGGGAGCAGGGCTTGTGTAAACGCGCAGTGGAAGGCGTGCAGCCGGACCTGTCCCTCGCCGTAGTAGGTCAGCGTACCGGCCTCGTAGTCCAGAAGCATGCCGATGCGCAGCGGCTGAGCGTTTAGCGGCAGCTGTCCCGCGACGGACTCCTTGCAGCCGGCGTGCCACGCGCTCAGCTGCCGCTCGTCCAGCTGGAGGCTCCACGACAGCTCGTTCATCCCCACCATGCAGCGCTTGCCCTTCTCTTTGCGCGGTATGTTCGTGTACGTCACGCCCACGTAAGCCCACGGTTTGGACACCTCCAGCTCCCAGTAATGCTGTCCGCGAGTGAAGCTCTGGAAACACAACACCTGCCAGGTGTGGTCGAAGCGGGACTCGTCGGCCGGGACGGGGCGGGGCCCAGAGGTCAGATGCTCCGCCCTCCTGTTGCTCTGGGAAAGGCGTAAGTGAGCGTTGGCGGTGCGAGGGTCAAAGGTCAGGTTGCAGCGGTCTGAGTGAAGAGAAGAATTGCAATATGAGACTGAGAATAATATAATACGTATGATATGATATATGATATGATAGGAGCGTACATGCGTTTAGCCCCTCCCTCTCTGCTGGATATGATGGAGTTGCAGGACTGGGAACAACAGCCAGAACTGGCCTCTTATCTTGAGGAGAGCCTGCGAGAAAGACAAAGAAAAAGCAATGCTGATCAGATTTTAAGCCATCGTTATTTTTAAATAATTACTTATTTATAAATGTAAATATATAAAAAAAATATATAAAAATTCTAGTATTACTTTGGAAATTCTCGCAAAGAACATACTTTTTTAAAATAATTACTTATTTATAAATGTAAATATATATTTTAATAAATATATATAAAAATTCTAGTATTACTTTGGAAATTCTCGCAAAGAACATACTTTTTAAAAAATAATTACTTATTTATAAATGTAAATATATATTTTAATAAATATATATAAAAATTCTAGTATTACTTTGGAAATTCTCGCAAAGAACATACTTTTTTAAAAATAATTACTTATTTAGAAATGTAAATATATATTAAAAAAAATATATTAAAAATTCTAGTATTACTTTGGAAATTCTCACAAAGAACATACTTTTTTTAAAATAATTACTTATTTAGAAATGTAAATATATATTTAAAAAAATATATAAAAAATTCTAGTATTACTTTGGAAATTCTCACAAAGAACATACTTTTTTTTAAATAATTACTTATTTAGAAATGTAAATATATATTTTAATAAATATATATAAAAATTCTAGTATTACTTTGGAAATTCTCGCAAAGAACATACTTTTTTAAAAATAATTACTTATTTAGAAATGTAAATATATATTTAAAAAAATATATATAAAAATTCTAGTATTACTTTGGAAATTCTCACAAAGAACATACTTTTTTAAATAATTACTTATTTATAAATGTAAATATATATTTAAAAAAATATATTAAAAATTCTAGTATTACTTTGGAAATTCTCGCAAAGAACATACTTTTTTAAATAATTACTTATTTATAAATGTAAATATATATTTAAAAATATATATAAAAATTCTAGCATTACTTTGGAAATTCTCACAAAGAACATACTTTTTTTGTATTTTATAAAATGTATTTTTCAGTCTCCATAAAAATGTGTATATTGAGATAAATCAATTTTTTTTATATATATTGTGATGTATTATTATCTATCTTTATAAATATATATAGATTTTTTTTCTTACATCACACACCTCAGTTTTCATAAACTTAGATTTTGTGTGTGTGTGTTTATGTTCCATTTACATGTAGTTTTATCTGATATTGGATTATATGTTACATAATTTTTTTTTAAACAGGTGTAGATTAAACAGTATATTTTATAATTACTATGTTCATGGCAGTTTTAATAAACAAATTCATCAAATTAGTAATAGGTCTACTATTACTTAAAAAATTTTGTAGTTTGTTTTACATGACAATTAATTTCATTAAAAAGTTTATGTATTGTGAATGATGCACAGCATTATTAACCAAAAGTATAAAAATATTGTGAAATAAAGGTTTTGTTAGATTATAAAATATACAGTTCTGCTTCTAGTTTACTTGCTACTAAGCACCTGAAACTAAACTCTGAATATCTTATGATGCTACTAACCAGGCTAACTTTGGCAAATCCACTGGTAGCTTGTAAATACTACAGATTTTATTTAGTGTCAGCCAGTGAATAAAATGTCAACCAATCAGATGTTAGCCATTTCTGTGTGTAACATGCATCAGACGGTCAGTGTGATCCCAACTCACCCTCTTTCTCCGGTCCTCCGGACACCAGTGTGGCTCTCTCCAGATCCTCACACACCAGCTTTGACACGCGGGACAGGACATCTGTGACAGGGGTCAACTTCTCCTGAGTGCTTACAAGCACATCCAGAGGAACGTCCCTGAAGCGTGGGACCTCTATGAACCTGGAGTCCTGCATGAGCACACAAACAGGTACATAAACAAACATGCAACGTGCATCTGTGGAAACCATTAACAATAACTCGTAACACTTTAGTTTAGGGTGCAATTCTCACCATTAAAGGGTTAGTTCACCCAAAAATGTAAAATTCTGTCAGTATTTATTCACCCTCATGTTGTTCCAACCCCGTAAGACTTTCATTCATCTTCAGACACAAATTGTACATCAGAACGTAGGCTTACTATTGGCCAGCATCACATGTATCACACACATGACCAGCGTCGGCCAATAGTGAGCCTACGTTCTGACGTACAACCCAGAAACGCTGCGCTGTTACACTACATTAACTCACTCACAGGTCCACACACAAGAAAATTAACTCTCCTCAGCTCTCAGATTTAATCAAAAATATAATTTGTGTTCCAAAGATGAACAAAAGTCTTACAGGGTTGAACAACATGAGGGAGAGAGATTACTGACAGAAGTTTCATTTTTTGGTGAACTAACCCTTTAACTAGTTGCTTATTAGCATGCATATTACTAGGATATTGGCTGTTTATTAGTACTTATAAAGCACATATTAATGCCTTATTCTGCATTACCATATTCTACATTCCTTATCCACCCAATACCTAAACTTAACAACTACCTTACTAAGTATTAATAAGCAGTAATTAGGGCAAAAGTCCTAGTTAATAATGAGAATTGGACGCTAATCTAAAGTGTGACCCAATAAATAATAATAAAAAAATATATACAAATTAAAAAGCAACATTTTTGTAAAATAATTCATAAAATAACAATAACAAGCCAAATGACCTTAGTAGCATCAATAGAAAAACAAATGGGGCCATTTATTATCATTTTTATATTTAATTATTAATGTATTCTTTGTTTTATTTTGTGAGCCACGTCTCTCATTTATAAAGTTAACCTTGATGAGCTGGCATGAAGGGAGGGAACACAGGCTGCTGATCTCCTCCTGAAGGGCGACGAGCTGCATGGTTCTCTCCTCCAGCGCAGCCAGCCTATCCTCAGCCTGCATCACGGTCACTTCCTGCTGCTGCTCCACAAACAGCTGTGTCACTTCCTGCTTCTCTGCCAACACCTTTATCAGCTGTGAGAACTTGCTGTTCACCCACTGAGACGTCTGCTGGAGTGAGACCTGAGAACAACATGCCATGAGCGGCGATTATATCACGCATCCTTCATCTACGCCTATTGTAACCACCTAATGACCTAATGCCTAAAACACCTAAAAGCCTAAGGACCTTCAGATTACTTGGACGTCACTGTGATTACAAGAGGTAAAACGATATATAAATACTGTTCGTTTTCTCACACAAACCGCTCGTTTCGTGTCTTAGGCCATCAATGTGTACTTACATTTACGAGTCATTAAATCATGTTTAATTAGGACTTCTCTGTGCATGCTCTTTGAGGTGGTGACCATAGACCTCCATTATATGACTGACAGACAAGAACGGTTTGACCTAAAAATATCAAAATTGAAAATACTGCGGAAACAAAGACACCTACATCTTGGATGCCCTTGAGGTAAGCTAAAACATATCAGAAATTAATTTCAAAGTGAACTATCCCTTTAAACTTCATCTGGTTTTGGAATGATATGAGAATGAGTGCATTTTTATGGAGTTCATTGTTGGATAAAGTCTCTAATGAAGATGGCAATGATAGGAGATGCCTTGCCTTCGCTTTCTCCATGTTTTCCATGAGCTCCAGACGGTTCCTCTCAGTGGCTTCCTGGAGTTTCTTGATTTCTGCACTCTTTTTCTTTAAACCTGTCTGCATACCAAAA
Source organism: Pimephales promelas (assembly GCF_988280905.1). NCBI lineage: Eukaryota > Metazoa > Chordata > Actinopteri > Cypriniformes > Leuciscidae > Pimephales > Pimephales promelas. The sequence continues at coordinate 31,870,214 of NC_142785.1, forward strand.
GAAAAATGTGAAATATATGAATGTTGTCTCATACACTAGCTACAAACATTATCATAAAAATTCATAAAACGGTCAGCAACAACAAATATTTAAAATGGACAACACAAAACCTGAAGATCAAAATATTGCACTCTGAAATTAAAGAAAGGAATAAAAAAAAAACATATTTTGCATAAAGAAACATAGCATTGTGATATTTCCAAATTATTAGTGAAAATGAAACAAATTCGTATTATTGTAATGCATGATATGTATTTATGTATCCTGGTAATGTTTGTTTGTACCTCTCTATTCTTCCGTTCATCTTCCACCAGAATCACATCATGTCCCTTACACTCGATCACAGTGCACTCATAGCACACACACATGCTGTCGTTCCTGCAGTAGATGACCAGAGGCTTCTGGTGCCGCTCACAGATCTGCTCCGGCTCCGAGTGGACCGAGGCCCCTGTGCACAAGTCTCTCTTTGCTGGAGGGTGTGTGGCGGCCACCTCCGATAACACTGACAGAGACACGTTACGATTCAGCTGAGGCCTCGTGGCGAAGGTTTTGTTGCAAACAGGGCAGTGAAAGTCTTTGTCCTTGGTCTCCCAGAATTTGGAGATGCAGCCCTTGCAGAAGGTGTGACCGCACGGGATGGTCACTGGGATTTTAAAGGAATCTAAGCAGATTGTGCACAGCATGTGATCCTCCATCATAAAGCTGGAAGCCTGAAAAAGTATAAAATAAACGAAGCAACAATGTTAACGACTGCAGGGAAACACTATTGGTTCATGTTGTCACAGAAGAAAGAAAGAAAGAAAGAAAGAAAGAAAGAAAGAAAGAAAGAAAGAAAGAAAGAAAGAAAGAAAGAAAGAAAGAAAGAAAGAAAGAAAGAAAGGTGATAGATAGATAGATAGATAGATAGATAGATAGATAGATAGATAGATAGATAGATAGATAGATAGATAGAAATAAAACAATAGATGGGAGGACAAACAGGTGATAGATAGATAGATAGATAGATAGATAGATAGATAGATAGATAGATAGATAGATAGATAGATAGATGATAGATAGATAGATAGATAGATAGATAGATAGATAGATAGATAGATAGATAGATAGATAGATAGATAGATAGATAGATAGATAGAATTTGAGCACCTATATCAGTGTTCATGCTGAAGTACAACTGCTATATATAATGTATAACTGAATAAAATACATTTGACTCATGAATTATAGTCAATATGAATTGTTAGGTCAATAGATGTGCTGGAAACATCGAGACACAGTAATAAACAAACTTCACCTGTACCTTCATGACCACTTAATAACATCGATTTTTAAAGCAGAAGATTTATTTAATATTTATCGACAAACTCCTTTCTATAAAACTCACAGGATTGTTTACTCATTAGATGCGAAGAAACGTAAAATCCCGATTCCTGCGCGCGCTGACTTTCTCCTGGGCGAATCTCGTCGCCTTCCATAGACATACAGGAGCGCACAGACGCGATGACGTGTACGCACACACGTCACGTTTCTGTGTGTGGACGTCACTCTCTCGGCGTCTCTAGTCTGCTGCCGCGGTCCATCATGGCGCTGCGCGGAACGGTGTGTGTTCTCCTGCAGGCGGCCGGTGATGTGAGCCTGAAACATCATGTGAGGGGTCTTTGGTCCACCGGTGAGTGGTCCTGGAGGATATTTGCCGTAATTTGCAGTTAATTAGTTAAATAATCAGCAGTGCGACTGCTGTAATGTTATGTGTGTGTGTCTGCTGGTCCGAATGACCTTTACATGTACATTTTAACACCTTACATGTACAATATGTATTGATTTTGATATGTCTACTTATTGATTAGTCTGTATTTTCAGTCAAACCTTTCTGTCCTTTATCTATTTTTCTTATCTTTTTGAAGCACTTTGAGTAAACGTCTTTCTTGAGATGCTCTAAATTAAAGTTAATTTATTATTATTTTATATAATATTTACTATTGTATTGTTGTTGTTTTTATAATATATATATACTGCAACATGTGTTATAATTGGTGTTTTTATTGTTACATTTACGTTACAATATTTTCCTCTATTGAATACAAATCTTCTATTGAATCTTCTGTAGGTTTTCTGTGTCACCGGTCCCGTCCTCTGGGTCCGATGCCCAATGAGGACATGGACAGGACCCAGCTGGACTCTCTGGAGAAATATCGCAGTTACACTCGCTATGTGAGAGCAGCGGAGGAGGCCGACCGGAAAGACGTTTGGTGGAAGACCTACAGGCAATACAGAGAGGAGGAGACGAAAGAAGGCAAGCCATCTCGGACGAACTTGAGCCACTGTGCTATGAATACACACCCATTAAATCCATAGTTGTGAATTTAACCTAAAACACCATGATAAAACCTATTAAATCAAATATCAATGCAATTGTGTGGGTGACATCATTGATTTCTGTCACCTGTCATGAGGTTTTGATTGTTTTTGTGAGCAGCCGTTGCACCGGTCAACATCGGCCTCCCGTATCAGCGTCCCTCCAGGAAGACAGAGGTGAAGGAGAGGAAGAAGATCATTCAGGAGAACAAAAAGAACCCAGAGATTGAAAGAGACACTCGACTACGAACATGTGAGTGACTCAAGCATCAATGCGTCATTATGATTGACCTCTGAAGAGGACAGATATTCAAATGCAGAATGATGCCAGAATTATGATGAAAAATACTTACAGTATCTGAACATCACACAGAAAGCGGGGTTCAATTGCTAAGCATATATTATTATAGGGTTAGTTCACCCAAAAATCTCATGTTGTTCAACCCCGTAAGACTTTCGTTCATCTTCTGAACACAAATGAAGATATTTTTTATTAAATCTGAGAGCTGTCTCACTCCTCCAAAGGCTTCTATGTAATTGAAATTTGCCGGTCCAGAAAGTTATTAAAGACGATGTTTAAAATAGTCCGAGTGACTACAGTGGGTCAATCTTAAGCTTTATCAAGCGGCGGGGATACTTTTTGTTACATACATACTATCATTATGTATACTTAGAGTTGTACAATACAAATGCAACTTTTTTGCATTAATGTTAAAACAATGTCACAATGAAAAAAATGAAGAGTTCAGATGCAAAAGCCTCTAAATGCCATTTGAAATTTTCTTCTTTAATGATGATTTTTATCAAACTTGTATATTTAAGTTCAGTAATTTCACTTAAATGGCAATTAATAGGTAATTATCATTGCCATTTAAGTGAAATCACTGAACTTAAATATACAAGCTTGATAAAAAATTATCATTCTAGAAGAAAATTTCAAATGGCACTTAGAGGCTTTTGCATCTGAACTCCTCAAATATTAAAATTAGTGATAAAAATGTAGTTTTTTTTCTTTTAAGTGTGAATATATAAATGTTTAGTGGTGTAGAAAATACTGCAAAGGCTGCCTATCTAGACATTACATCATGTGAATCAGTAGAAGGACATTTAATGTTACCTTTTCTTATTGTATGGTTTCCAGTTCGCATTTCCCTCGACAGAGTAAAGAGTCAATGGGAGAAGACAAACGGGCCGTTCCACATCCAGAGGCTCGCCAAACACTACCGGATCTACCAGGACCTCTTCCCCATGGCATATTTTGTTCCTCGGGTGATGCTGCATGTGGCTTACGGAGATGACAGCGATGAAGTCGTGCATTTTGGGAATCACTTAACGCCGAGTCAGGTGAGGCGTCAGAACATGTGAAGACTGTTTCTGTTTGAAATATATGAAAAAGGCTTTGATTTCCACAGTTTGTGTGAAATCCACAGGCGGCACAAGCACCTCGGATACAGTTCGAGGCAGAAGAGAATTCACTCTGGACGCTGTTGTTAACCAGCCCAGGTACATCCAATTATTTACATCAAATTCATATTTTGATCTAATGACATCTGTAGTACATATTCTGTATTTTCACTCAGACATATTTGAATGCAGTTTTTAAAGAGTATATTCAAGTATATATATATATATATATATATATATATATATATATATTAGGGCTGGGAAACAATTAATCGCATCCAAAATAAAAGTTTGTGTTTATGTAATATATGTGTGTATCATTAATTTGTATATATAAATACAGACACATGCATTAATATATTTAAGAAAAATGTGTTATTAATATGTCAAATATTTATATATAATATTAATTATGTATAAATTTATATAAAGTATATACATGCAAATATTTCTTAAATATATACATGTATTTATAAATACAAAATAATTATACACATTGCACAGACTTATATTATGTACACAAACTTTTATTTTGGATGCGATTAATCACGATTATTTGTTGCCCATATATATAATTGAATTTTTTTTAATGTTTTTTATTATTATTATTGTTTATTTATAAAGTTTTCTGTTTTTAGTATATTTTAAACTAATTTATTCCTGTGATCAAAGCTGAATTTTCAGCATCATTACAGTCTTGAGTGTCACATGATCCTTCAGAAATCATTAAATATTCTCATTTGCTGCTCCAAAAAACATAAAACAATATTTTTTTTCGGGACTCATTGATGAAAAGATAAATAAAAAAACTGCATTGCTGAATAAATGTATTTCTTTAAAAAAAAAAGAAAAAAGAAATATATATATATATATATATATATATATATATATATATATACTTTATATTAAAAAAAATAATGAATACATATTGTAATATATACAGTATATTATACTAAACTATATTATTTATATATATATATATATATATGTGTATGTGTGTGTAACCATTTATTGACTCATGCTATTATATATAAATTGTTATTATATGATTTTTATGATATTTGGAGGTTTTTTTATTCATTAATTGTCATTATTATAGTTTTTTTTTTTTTTTTGGAGATGTTAAATGCTTTTTGGTCAGTTGACCAGCACTTCAGTTAGCAGTTAGTAAAATGCAGTTGTAAGTTCTTAAGTTCCTCCACTAGATGGAGATACAGTGAAGGAAATCTCTCTCTGTGTGTGTGTGTGTGTGCGTGTGTGTGTGTGTGTGTGTGTGTGTGTGTGCGCAGATGAACACCTCCTGGATGGTGAGCAGGAGTATCTTCATTGGCTCGTGTGAGTATGCCTGCGTTACTTGAGCCATAAGAATTATTATTTCAACAAAATTCAGTACAGCATTATCTGGCATCACCCGGTTGGAAAACCCAGAACTGATTGTTTGATTAAAGTATGTGGTTATGTCAGTTTTTAACTACTAAAACATTACAGTGGGAATATCCCAGGACAGGCTGTGACGTCAGGAGAAGAGATATGTCATTACATCAGCCCTTTCCCGGCCAAAGGAACGGGTTTTCACAGATACGCCTTCATCCTGTTTAAACAAGACGGTCCAGTTGATTTCAGCGCTGAGTTTCGGCCCTCGCCGTGGTAAGTGTAGTTTTACGCTCAGACTTAATTATACGTCTCATGAAGAGAATTCTGGGTACTTTAACACTCATTAAAATGCATTAAGAAAACATTTTGCTTTTAAACAAACAATTAAGCATAATACCCCCCTGAAATCCAGAAAATGTATGCACTTTTATTTTCATTCCTATTATTCTTGAAGTCTGATTTTTTTATTTTTATTTAAAGTTACACTATGTAACTTTTGGCCCTCTAGCGGTTAAAAAAATGAAACCGCGTGACTGCGGATGAATATTCAGGGATGCTTTACGGATTCCTGTATTTTCCAAGCTGAAAAGTATGACCCACCTGAATCATGGCTGGTTATTTTATGCTGTTTAAAATGACAAAATTGCCTTAATTTCTAAACAAACTGCAAAATAGTACGTTTTAAGATATATTTATTTCATGCACGGACCTCAATGGTGGTTACTGCCCTGTTTTTTGGTTTCGTTACTGATGAATATGGTTCTTTCTCATAACTAAAAAAGAGAGAGTGATTATCCTACTACTTACAAAACATTCACTACTAGGCTTATGAGATATAACCAGTTTCGTTAGACAGGATCTCAAGCTGACTGGCTGAAGATGTTAAGTAAATTTACCTGTTAATATACACGGTTCATCCTTGAAAATAAATTCCAGCACTGTGCTACAACAACCATAATGATGAGCCTTTACTATATATATTAGATGTACTCAATTTCCCGGGAAAACCATCCAGACAGGCCTAAAATATAAATGCATAGTGAATCAGGGTAAAATAAAACTAAAATTTGGAAGAAGGATTGATGAGGTATTGATTTTGTATTTTTTTTTTCATTAGCTACATTTAATGTGTACATTTTTAAGTAATATTTTCTTAATTTCTTTGAGAAATTTGACCTGCACGTGTTCTTGAAAGGTTTCTTGAGGTGTTCCTCCCACAAACAAACTAGTTGTTGCATTCAATTCAATTGATTTCATTTCAAAAGCACTGTCCTTCGAAGTTTGTATTTATCTTATGAAATACATCATTTCAGAGAAGTAAACAAAATTAGAATTAATTATAGTAATTATAGAATTATAAACAGATGTTGTTTGTATTTAGATTTAAACTGCTTGAAAACCCCCACAAACAGACCCTTCAACAAAACACAGTCTTTTCGAAAGTTATTTACACCATCTGTTTTCCTGTCATAATTACAGTTACTGTCTCACGCAACGAACTTTCCGAACGTTGGACTTCTACAGGAAACATCAGGATGTCATTACGCCAGCTGGTCTCGCATTTTTCCAGTGTCAATGGGATCAATCCGTCACCCACACCTTTCATGAGTTGTTAAGTGAGTAAATTTAGTTTATTGCATAGATTGTGCAGAAAATCTGCTCTTCAAGTCAGTCTACTATTTTTATGTCTCAAAACAATGTGTCACGTGTACAGAGTTGTACTGATAAACAACTTAGGATTTGTTTTTTTAAGAAGTCATTTATTGATTTGGTCAGTCAAGGGTTGTGTTTTTCGGGGGGGCTTATTTCCTGAATACAGTTGCGTATCCACCTTATTCTGCGCCCGTTCGATTTCCCATGATTCATAGTGGGTTCAACTGAGTCATGGTCTTTCAAAGCGTCATAACCAATCAGATGACGTATGCAGAGTGGCGGCCGGCGGAGAAACATCTCCACGTGTTGTTCTTTGCTCGGTTTTTAACAAATTGGAAATATTCAAATCACTTAAAACGGAGACGATGGCTGATTCGAACGAGTGATGTTCGACGGCGCCATCCATCTTTGTAATGTAGGCTACCAAATCTCCTTCAAAATCCCAGCGCTGTCATCATCGTGTAAACCCGCCCCAGCGTTTCTTATTGAGCTCTTTGCCACACTATGGGTGCTTCTCAATATCCCTCCTCGCTCCTCGTCCTACATCCTATGACCCGGAAACCGATCGAGCTCAGCCATCCTGAAGGACATCCAGGAATGAGGAGACTTCCTGAGGAGTCATGAGCGAGGATTAGAGCCAGACCGATATATCGGCAGGCCGATATTAGGCATTTTCCAAACTATCGGTATCGGCAGTTATAATGGCTGATAAATGAATATTTTAAACACGAAACTTGCTTGAACCATGTCATGAGTGTTGGAGTTGTATAGTTTGTCCACCAGAGGGCGCTCTACACCATCCCCGTTGGCAACACTCGTTGAGTTGGTCACGAGACATACGTTTCTTGAATAACAATTAAAAGAACATCCCCATCAGTTCTCTTAACTCAAATATGCATGACAAAATTTGTGACTATCATGTGCTGCTGTTAAATAAGCCGAGAGTGAAGCAGAATTAGCTAGTAATAGTTACGTTACGTTGTTACAGTGTAGTTGACTGACTGTCCTTTTAACCTTTCGACTGAAGTATTTCGGTAACACTTTACAATAAGGTTCGTTAGTTAACATTAGTTAACTACATTAGTTAATATGAACTAATAATGAATAGCACATATACAGCATTTGTTAATCTTTGTTAATGTTATTTTCAACATTTACTAATACTTGATTAAAATCTTGTTAACATTAGTTAATGCACCATGAACTAACATGAACAAACAATGAACAGCTGTATTTTCATGAACTAACATTAACAAAGATGAACAAATGCAGTAACAAATGTATTGCTCATGGTTAGTGCATGTTAGTAAATACATTAACTAATGTTAACTAATGAACCTTATTGTAAAGTGTTACCAGTATTTCTTTAATAGCGCGTGACAGTTATAGCAATGAGACGTATCATCTCTCCTTGGCCTGTTATATTGAAAATGAATGTTTTACAATTTGCAGAATGACGTTATCCATTGCTAAATTATAGCTCATCATATAATAGACTAGCTAACTATAAAGCTAGCTAATGCCATTATCATCAGTGTGTTCTGTTGAGACAAGAAAAGAAACAAGATTCTTTTTAAAATGCATTATCATATTATTTTAGTTAAAACTCATAAATAACTACAAATAACTAATGTTAGGGAAATCTGTTAATGTTTTGTTGCGCGTTTCTGAAATAAAAAAAATAAATAAAAAAAATATCGGCCGATATATCGCAATATCGGATTTTAAAGCCAAAAAATATTTGTATCGGCCTTCAAAATTCTTTATCGTCGGGCTCTAGCGAGGATATACAGGATATGCATCCTATTCGGAAGTGTTTTACTGACTAAACGTGATGCGCATATCAATTTTCCTCCCCCTTCACATCGGTCACAATCATTTTAATCTATCCTTTACCTTTCCACTTTATATAAACCACAAATCTCACATATTTCAACAGTGTAGCCTATCTTTATTAATATTCATTATGAATTTATTAAATAACCAAACTTCTACAACATAAGGGCAGATCCTTTTAGCACTGCTGATGACAGTGGGGTGACGCTCGAGTGATCAAGTATTCCAAGAAAGCTTTTATTCACTTCCTCCGTCCTTGTTTTCGTCCCTCGGTTCCTTCTCTCGCGTCAGGGGATGGAGCTGAGACGCAAGGGAAGGAAGCGAGGAAAGGAAATACTGGAAGAAATCAGAAGCACCCTACTGTCAGAGCAAATCTAAATTTGCTGGAAATTGTCTGGGTTTTCCTGAAGGCTTCTTTCTCCAGCAAATCTTGGCAACGCTTCACACTTCCCATGATGTCAAATCCTTTCCAGAGTCTATCTAAAAAAAACAGCGTCATGAGTGTTGTCTTTTAACAAATGGTTAGCTCATGTTGTACTTGATCTATTATTTCCACAGATATGAGAGAGCCGGTTTTTGAGTACAATAGACCTCCGGTGTATCACCCACCTCAGAAGAAATACCCTCACGGACAGCCTCTCCGATACCTGGACCGCTACAGAGACGGAGCACAACACACATATGGGATTTATTAAACACATATTCATTTGTTTGCAATAAATTAAATATGTTATCCATTGTGTGTGTGATCTTCCTTTAAAGTCACCATGCAATCAAAATTGATTGTTTTAATTTGTGTTCCCTTAACTGATTACAAAAAGGTGAGGAATTAATTGAAAAAAAATTGTCAGGTTCACATAATTACGCGTGAAGTTTATTTACTTAAAGGGAACGGTTTTCCTCACTTTTATATTATCTGATCACTTTTTGATAATTCTCGTCTCATTTTTGGGTAGTTAGCGTCTCTTCAAGATATCTGATGATCATGGCTCCCCTCCCCAATGCAAGGGTCCAACTAATCCAAACATTATTGGTGTAGTAGATATTCTTTTGTTCTTGTATGGGCAGTTAACCCATTCAGACCCTGTGTCCATCCATCAAAGCCTGCAGTCAATGAGATTGGACGTTTGTCATCCAATCAAATGCCAGTAAAGCTCTGCATGTAGTAATTATAAAAAAACAACTCTACATTGAAGAGAAGCATGGCAGCACTTCACTCCAAACACAGAAGCAAGCAACATATTCTAAGGTGTGTTTACATTTTGTATATATTTTTGCCAGTATTTCATAGTTTGTATGTGAAATTGAAAGATTGAACTTATTAATTAAAGTTAAAAATCGACTGCAGAATTGCACGTTTTAAATCAGGATATTTTTTTTAAATGTGTCTGTCCATTAGAATGGACAGAAGGTTTGAAAGTCTGTTACTGAAGTCACATTTACAGTAATGCTGATTGAAATTTCTTTTATAAATGTGTATGTATATATATATATATATATATATATATATATACACTCACCGGCCACTTTATTAGGTACCCCATGCTAGTAACGGGTTGGACCCCCTTTTGCCTTCAGAACTGCCTCAATTCTTCGTGGCATAGATTCAACAAGGTGCTGGAAGCATTCCTCAGGGAGTTTGGTCCATATTGACATGATGGCATCACACACTTGCCGCAGATTTGTCGGCTGCACATCCATGATGCGAATCTCCCGTTCCACCACATCCCAAAGATGCTCTATTGGATTGAGATCTGGTGACTGTGGAGGCCATTTGAGTACAGCGAACTCATTGTCATGTTCAAGAAACCAGTCTGAGATGATTCCAGCTTTATGACATGGCGCATTATCCTGCTGAAAGTAGCCATCAGAAGTTGGGTACATTGTGGTCATAAAGGGATGGACATGCTCAGCAACAATACTCAGGTAGGCTGTGGCGTTGCAACGATGCTCAATTGGTACCAAGGGGCCCAAAGAGTGCCAAGAAAATATTCCCCACACGATGACACCACCACCACCACCAGCCTGAACAGTTGATACAAGGCAGGATGGATCCTTGCTTTCATGTTGTAGACGCCAAATTCTGACCCTACCATCCGAATGTCGCAGCAGAAATCGAGACTCATCAGACCAGGCAACGTTTTTCCAATCTTCTATTGTCCAATTTCGATGAGCTTGTGCAAATTGTAGCCTCAGTTTCCTGTTCTTAGCTGAAAGGAGTGGCACCCAGTGTGGTCTTCTGCTGCTGTAGACCATCTGCCTCAAAGTTCGACGTACTATGCGTTCAGAGATGCTCTTCTGCCCACCTTGGTTGTAACGGGTGGTTATTTGAGTCACTGTTGCCCTTATCAGCTCGAACTAGTCTGGCCATTCTCCTCTGACCTCTGGCATCAACAAGGCATTTCCGCCCACAGAACTGCCGCTCACTGGATGTTTTTTCTTTTTCGGACCATTCTCTGTAAACCCTAGAGATGGTTGTGCGTGAAAATCCCAGTAGATTAGCAGTTTCTGAAATACTCAGACAAGCCCTTCTGGCACCAACAATCATGCCACGTTCAAAGTCACTCAAATCACCTTTCTTCCCCATACTGATGCTCGGTTTGAACTGCAGGAGATTGTCTTGACCATGTCTACATGCCTAAATGCACTGAGTTGCCGCCATGTGATTGGCTGCTTAGAAATTAAGTGTTAACGAGCAGTTGGACAGGTGTACCTAATAAAGTGGCCGGTGAGTGTATATCACAGTACCGATACTAGACCTGAGTGCAAAAAAGGAGTCTCTAGACCAGGGCTATTCAATGGGCTTTATGCACAGCTGCACTAGCCAGCTCCTTTGTTTCCTGTCTGCCAATTAATTCAGGTGTGTCTGGTTGTTGCCTTGACTACTGAGGTCAGGCACACCTGAACTAATCAATTTGTCCAATAATGGCAGACAGGAGCTGGCTTAAGTTCAGGAAGTAGTGCAGCTGTGCATAAAGCCAATTGGCGGCCCGCCAATCATCTCCATACGGCCCGAGAGCACTCCAACCTCCCCCTCATATTTTCTGGTGGTGCAGCTAAATTTGGTTTGATATGCGCGTGGCCGCATTGCAGCTGGATGACTACACACTGTGTGTGTACCATGAGTACGGAGCCCATAAAGGGACGTGGTGGTGGAAAAAAAAAATTAGGATGGGAGAATTATTTTCTTTTTTTTTTTTCAAAACTTTTGCGTTCCCACTCTCAATTGAATGGCTCTTGTAGACGTAACTTTATTTGTATTGTTTTGAGTTCTGTCTAATCTAAATTAATTTTGTTTCTGAGTAAAAGTGTGTGTTGCTTTGGTTTATGAATATGTACTTTTGTTTTACAAGTTTAAAATCTTTTCTGTGCAAGTAGTTTGTCTATTTTCTTTTTTATTGGATCACTGAACGGTTATGGTTCACTAAACACTGAATGGTTAATATTTGTTTTTCATTGTGTTTGTGTGTGTGTATGTTGGATATTGAGTGTGGGGTGGAAATCCAAAGTGTCTCTTCCAAATCTTCCTCTTTGTTCAAATGGATGGTCTTCAGAGCGCAAAATCATGTCCAGATGTTACCTTTGATCTTCATCCAAACAGACAAACCTATTTACAATCCAGGACAAACGGGTGAGTTGTGAATAACCCTTGGTTGAAGCTATCATCTTCAAATGCATTATGCAATGTGAGTTTGTTGGTGTCTTTGCAGTTAATTTCAGAGTTGTCACCATGGATCCCAAATTTGTGCCTTTTGATCAAATGGTAAGACCAGATGTTTCACCATTTTGAGTGTTCTGGCCATAAATGAAAAGCAAATTAAATGCAGGTTCTTTTAAGATGCAGAAATGTCAACTTTTAAATGTTTATTATTCCTGTCTGTCTTGCAGTACAGTCTGCTCGTGGTGGAGGTAAGTTTGCTTCGGTGTAAGACTTTGAATGGAGCCAATGCAGCTTTTTGCACTTTTCTTTCTTTGCAGATTTACTGTTAATTTGTTTTAATAGGACAAATTTAATAACCGGATTGGTCAGTGGACAAATGTTTCCTCAACGGAGCTGATATTGGAGCTTTCTCTCGAGTTAAACCCAGATGCTCAGTTGGAGATGGACACACTAAAGGCTTTTATTGTTGACCGAGAAGTCTCCCAAGTTTTTGAGGTGAAAAAATACAGTAAGTTAAGTTGTTGTGACAGATCTGAGACCTTAACCTAAAGTGCTTTGTTTCTGGTTTAGTTTTGCCCAAGTCTGACGTGACCGTAAACACACCGCAGACCTACAGCGTTGCAGTTATGGGACTGAAAGTTGAGTCTTGTGCCAAGTGAGTGATGCTTTATTTTCCTTTCTTGTGGTTGGTCAGTTCTTTATCTTGTTTTGACATTTCCCAGATTGTCCGTTCCAGTTATCTCTCAGTGTCGATATGGCTCAAGCAGTGCAGATTCTGGTCTACAGCGTTCTTCCCAGTGAGAATGTAGTTGCTGCTAATGTGCCGCTTGACACCGATATGTGTTTTCAGAACCATGTACTGTATGATGTGGCTATTGGGAATGTTGGTGTGTGTCCTACAGCGTGTTGGTCCTTGTTCCAGGTGTCTCTGCAGTTTTCTCCAGCTACGGCTGTTCCTGCGGAGGGAAACGTTCTGATGGTTTCCGCTCAAGCAGGATCTCTGTGTAGCCTCAGTGCTGTAGATTCATTCCTTAAAAACCAACACATCATGACTTTAGTCTTCTTCTTCTTTAGTCTTTTTAGCGGTTGTTAAAATGTAGTCTTTTGTGTTGTAATGGTCTATACTAGCTTTTGTTGCTGAATGTGATCTTTTAATGTGACGGTCGGAAGGACGGACGGAAGTAAGTCCATCCGTCCAACTATGGACTCAAGTAATCTGTGACCTGAAACTGCATGCCATCCATCCATCCATCTTCTTCCGCTCATCCGGGACCGGGTCGCGGGGGCAGCAGTCTATGCAGAGATGCCCGAACCACCTCAGCTGACCCCTCTCGATGTGGAGGAGCAGCGGCTATTCTGAGCTCCTCCCGAGTGACCGAGATTCTCACCCTATCTCTAAGGGAACACAAAAGACAACATTTTATCCAAGGGACATGGAAACTGCAAGCCGTTGGATAAAATGTAGTCTTTTGTGTTGTAATGGTCTAAACTAGCTTTTGTTACTGAATATATATATATATATATATTTTTTTTTTAAATGGGACCGAAGGATCCGTCCATCCGTGGCGTCTCGTGGACACGGGACCCTGGCGGCGCACGAGACGACCCTTCCGAAAGGGTTGTCAAAAAATCACTTTTTTTATTTGTTTTCATTTATAGAAGCCTCATAAGCTTGGAAAATGTACTTTTATATTTTTTTCAGAAACTTGAAACATAATTCAGGTCTGAGGGGGTTAAAAAGTAATATCTGTTAGAAGTTGAATTTTTTTAACCCATAAATGTTGCTAATACAACTCCTTATATTTCTTACATTTAGAGAACATATTGACATATTATGTTCCATTCGATTTATTACTTACATTTTCTTTACTTAAAAGGGTCTCAAATGTACCTTTATCAAACCCTGCAGAAACCCTGTATACAGTCGGATTAATCAGTGGCCGTGTCTCAAGAAAAGATCCTGCAGGAAACTAAATATCCTCTTCCTCTTACCTGTGTGAGCTCAAGAACTCGCTCTGTCCTGACACTGCAAAATCAGACGTCTGGACCAAAGGCAGGCCTCGTCTTTTCCTTCATGCACTTTGTTTTTCTGTGGTTTGATTCTCTATTATAGTCTCTGTTCACACTTCACATAATTCTTATGTTTTTTTTCTTTCGTTTTTCCGAGAAAAAAAACGACAGTGTTGCCCCTTTCGTTTTTTTCATTTGCGGGCGAAAAATTAAGTTTCTCCAATCTTCTCAAAACTCTGGATTATGATGGAGGGCTGTGAGACTTTGGCCTGAGTGCAAAAATGGAGGTTCTAGACCCTTCCAGAACTGAGATATCGAAATTCAAAAATTTCGACCCGAAAAAAAACGACAGTATTACCCCTTTGGTTTTTTTTCGTTTTTGGGCGAAAAATTAAGTTCCTCCAATCTTCTCAAAACTCTGGATTCTGATAGAGGGCTGTAAGACTTTGACCTGAGTGCAAAAATGGAGGTTCTAGACCCTTCCAGAGCTGAGATATCAAAATTCAAAATTTCGACCCGAAAAAAAAAACGACAGTGTTACCCCTTTCGTTTTTTTTCATTTTCGGGCGAAAAATTAAGTTTCTCCAATCTTCTCAAAACTCTGGATTATGATAGAGGGCTGTGAGACTTTGACCTGAGTGCAAAAATGGAGGTTCTAGACCCTTCCAGAGCTGAGATATCAAAATTTCGACCCGAAAAAAAACCGACAGTGTTACCCCTTTCGTTTTTTTTTTTCATTTTCGGGCGAAAAATTAAGTTTCTCCAATCTTCTCAAAACTCTGGATTATGATAGAGGGCTGAGAGACTTTGGCCTGAGTGCAAAAATGGAGGTTCTAGACCCTTCCAGAGCTGAGATATCGAAATTCAAAAATTTTGACTAAAAAAAAACCGACAGTGTTACCCCTTTCGTTTTTTTTTCGTTTTTGGGCGAAAAATTAAGTTCCTCCAATCTTCTCAAAATTCTGGATTCTGATAGAGGGCCATGAGACTTTTACCTGAGTGCAAAAATGGAGGCTCTAGACCCTTCCAGAGCTGAGATATCAAAATTCAAAATTTCGACCCGAAAAAAAAACGACAGTGTTACCCCTTTCGTTTTTTTCATTTTCGGGCAAAAAATTAAGTTTCTCCAATCTTCTCTAAACTCTGGATTATGATAGAGGGCTGTGAGACTTTGGCCTGAGTGCAAAAATGGAGGTTCTAGACCCTTCCAGAGCTGAGATATCAAAATTCAAAATTTCGACCCGAAAAAAAAAACGACAGTGTTACCCCTTTCGTTTTTTTCATTTTCGGGCGAAAAATTAAGTTTCTCCAATCTTCTCAAAACTCTGGATTATGATAGAGGGCTGTGAGACTTTGGCCTGAGTGCAAAAATGGAGGTTCTAGACCCTTCCAGAGCTGAGATATCGAAATTCAAAAATTTCGACTAAAAAAAAAACGACAGTGTTACACCTTTCGTTTTTTTTTTCATTTTCGGGCGAAAAATTAAGTTTCTCCAATCTTCTCAAAACTCTGGATTATGATAGAGGGCTGTGAGACTTTGGCCTGAGTGCAAAAATGGAGGTTCTAGACCCTTCCAGAGCTGAGATATCAACATTCAAAATTTCGACTCGAAAAAAAACGACAGTGTTACCCCTTTCGTTTTTTTTCATTTTCGGGCGAAAAATTAAGTTTCTCCAATCTTCTCAAAACTCTGGATTATGATAGAGGGCTGTGAGACTTTGACCTGAGTGCAAAAATTGAGGATCTAGACCCTTCCAGAGCTGGGATATCAACATTCAAAATTTCGACCCGAAAAAAAAACGACAGTGTTACCCCTTTCGTTTTTTTTTAGTTTTTGGGCGAAAAATTAAGTTTCTCCAATCTTCTCAAAACTCTGGATTATGATAGAGGGCTGTGAGACTTTGACCTGAGTGCAAAAATGGAGGCTCTAGACCCTTCCAGAGCTGAGATATCAAAATTCTAAATTTCGACCCGAAAAAAAAAACGACAGTGTTACCCCTTTCGTTTTTTTTCATTTTCGGGCGAAAAATTAAGTTTCTCCAATCTTCTCAAAACTCTGGATTCTGATAGAGGGCCACGAGACTTTGACCTGACTGCAAAAATGGAGGCTCTAGACCCTTCCAGAGCTGAGATGTGAAAATTCAAAATTTTGACCCGAAAAAAAAACGACAGTGTTACCCCTTTCGTTTTTTTTTCATTTTCGGGCGAAAAATTAAGTTTCTCCAATCTTCTCAAAACTCTGGATTATGATAGAGGGCTGTGAGACTTTGACCTGAGTGCAAAAATGGAGGTTCTAGACCCTTCCAGAGCTGAGATATCGAAATTCAAAAATTTTGACTAAAAAAAAACCGACAGTGTTACCCCTTTCGTTTTTTTTCATTTTTGGGCGAAAAATTAAGTTTCTCCAATCTTCTCAAAACTCTGGATTATGATAGAGGGCTGTGAGACTTTGACCTGAGTGCAAAAATTGAGGATCTAGACCCTTCCAGAGCTGAGATATCAAAATTCAAAATTTCGACCCGAAAAAAAAACGACAGTGTTACCCCTTTCGTTTTTTTTCATTTTCGGGCGAAAAATTAAGTTTCTCCAATCTTCTCAAAACTCTGGATTATGATAGAGGGCTGTGAGACTTTGAGCTGAGTGCAAAAATGGAGGTTCTAGACCCTTCCAGAGCTGAGATATCGAAATTCAAAAATTTCGACTAAAAAAAAAACGACAGTGTTACCCCTTTCGTTTTTTTTCGTTTTTGGGCGAAAAATTAAGTTCCTCCAATCTTCTCAAAACTCTGGATTCTGATAGAGGGCTGTGAGACTTTGGCCTGAGTGCAAAAATGGAGGTTCTAGACCCTTCCAGAGCTGAGATATCAACATTCAAAATTTTGACCCGAAAAAAAAACGACAGTGTTACCCCTTTCGTTTTTTTCATTTTCGGGGGAAAAATTAAGTTCCTCCAATCTTCTCAAAACTCTGGATTCTGATAGAGGGCCACGAGACTTTGACCTGAGTGCAAAAATGGAGGCTCTAGACCCTTCCAGAGCTGAGATATCAAAATTCAAAATTTCGACCCGAAAAAAAAACGACAGTGTTACCCCTTTCGTTTTTTTTTTCATTTTCGGGCGAAAAATTAAGTTTCTCCAATCTTCTCAAAACTCTGGATTATGATAGAGGGCTGTGAGACTTTAACCTGAGTGCAAAAATGGAGGTTCTAGACCCTTCCAGAGCTGAGATATCAACATTCAAAAAATTAAGTTCCTCCAATCTTCTCAAAACTCTGGATTCTGATAGAGGGCCACGAGACTTTGACCTGAGTGCAAAAATGGATGATCTAGACCCTTCCAGAGCTGAGATATAAAAATTCAAAATTTCGACCCGAAAAAAAAAACGAGTGTTACCCCTTTCGTTTTTTTCCATTTTCGGGCAAAAAATTAAGTTTCTACAATCTTCTCAAACCTCTGGATTATGATAGAGGGCTGTGAGACTTTGACCTGAGTGCAAAAATGGATGATCTAGACCCTTCCAGAGCTGAGATATCAAAATTCAAAATTTTGACCCGAAAAAAAACGACAGTGTTAACCCTTTCTTTTTTTTCCATTTTTGGGCGAAAAATTAAGTTTCTCCAATCTTCTCAAAACTCTGGATTCTGATAGAGGGCTGTGAGACTTTGACCTGAGTGCAAAAATGGATGATCTAGACCCTTCCAGAGCTGAGATATCAAAATTCAAAATTTTGACCCGAAAAAAAAAACGACAGTGTTACCCCTTTCGTTTTTTTCCATTTTTGGGCGAAAAATTAAGTTTCTCCAATCTTCTCAAAACTCTGGATTCTGATAGAGGGCCACAAGACTTTGACCTGAGTGCAAAAATGGATGATCTAGACCCTTCCAGAGCTGAGATATGAAAATTCAAAATTTTGACCCGAAAAAAAAACGACAGTGTTACCCCTTTCGTTTTTTTCCATTTTTGGGCGAAAAATTAAGTTTCTCCAATCTTCTCAAAACTCTGGATTCTGATAGATGGCCACAAGACTTTGACCTGAGTGCAAAAATGGAGGCTCTAGACCCTTCCAGAGCTGAGATATCAAAATTCAAAATTTCGACCCGAAAAAAAAACGACAGTGGTACCCCTTTCGTTTTTTTCCATTTTTGGGCGAAAAATTAAGTTTCTCCAATCTTCTCAAAACTCTGGATTATGATAGAGGGCTGTGAGACTTTGACCTGAGTGCAAAAATGGATGATCTAGACCCTTCCAGAGCTGAGATATCAAAATTCAAAATTTCGACCCGAAAAAAAAAACGACAGTGTTACCCCTTTCGTTTTTTTCCATTTTTGGGCGAAAAATTAAGTTTCTCCAATCTTCTCAAAACTCTGGATTCTGATAGAGGGCCACAAGACTTTGACCTGAGTGCAAAAATGGATGATCTAGACCCTTCCAGAGCTGAGATATCAAAATTCAAAATTTTGACCCGAAAAAAAAAACGACAGTGTTACCCCTTTCGTTTTTTTCCATTTTTGGGCGAAAAATTAAGTTTCTCCAATCTTCTCACAACTCTGGATTCTGATAGATGGCCACAAGACTTTGACCTGAGTGCAAAAATGGAGGCTCTAGACCCTTCCAGAGCTGAGATATCAAAATTCAAAATTTCGACCCGAAAAAAAAACGACAGTGTTACCCCTTTCGTTTTTTTTTTCATTTTCGGGTGAAAAATTAAGTTTCTCCAATCTTCTCAAAACTCTGGATTATGATAGAGGGCTGTGAGACTTTGACCTGAGTGCAAAAATGGAGGCTCTAGACCCTTCCAGAGCTGAGATATCAAAATTCAAAATTTCGACCCGAAAAAAAAACGACAGTGTTACCCCTTTCTTTTTTTTCATTTTCGGGCGAAAAATTAAGTTTCTCCAATCTTCTCAAAACTCTGGATTATGATAGAGGGCCGTGAGACTTTGGCCTGAGTGCAAAAATGGAGGTTCTAGACCCTTCCAGAGCTGAGATATCAAAATTCTAAATTTCGACCCGAAAAAAAAACGACAGTGTTACCCCTTTCGTTTTTTTTCATTTTCGGGCGAAAAATTAAGTTTCTCCAATCTTCTCAAAACTCTGGATTATGATATAGGGCTGTGAGACTTTGACCTGAGTGCAAAAATTGAGGATCTAGACCCTTCCAGAGCTGAGATATCAACATTCAAAATTTCGACCCGAAAAAAAAAACGACAGTGTTACCCCTTTCGTTTTTTTTCGTTTTTGGGCGAAAAATTAAGTTTCTCCAATCTTCTCAAAACTCTGGATTATGATAGAGGGCCACAAGACTTTGACCTGAGTGCAAAAATGGATGATCTAGACCCTTCCAGAGCTGAGATATCAAAATTCAAAATTTTGACCCGAAAAAAAAACGACAGTGTTACCCCTTTCGTTTTTTTCCATTTTTGGGCGAAAAATTAAGTTTCTCCAATCTTCTCAAAACTCTGGATTCTGATAGATGGCCACAAGACTTTGACCTGAGTGC
This sequence comes from Pimephales promelas, assembly GCF_988280905.1. Classification (NCBI taxonomy): domain Eukaryota; kingdom Metazoa; phylum Chordata; class Actinopteri; order Cypriniformes; family Leuciscidae; genus Pimephales; species Pimephales promelas. Next base: position 31,890,005 of record NC_142785.1, read on the forward strand.
AAAAATGGAGGCTCTAGACCCTTCCAGAGCTGAGATATCAAAATTCAAAATTTCGACCCGAAAAAAAAACGACAGTGTTACCCCTTTCGTTTTTTTTTCATTTTCGGGCGAAAAATTAAGTTTCTCCAATCTTCTCAAAACTCTGGATTATGATAGAGGGCTGTGAGACTTTGACCTGAGTGCAAAAATGGAGGCTCTAGACCCTTCCAGAGCTGAGATATCAAAATTCAAAATTTCGACCCGAAAAAAAAAACGACAGTGTTACCCCTTTCTTTTTTTTCATTTTCGGGCGAAAAATTAAGTTTCTCCAATCTTCTCAAAACTCTGGATTATGATAGAGGGCCGTGAGACTTTGGCCTGAGTGCAAAAATGGAGGTTCTAGACCCTTCCAGAGCTGAGATATCAAAATTCTAAATTTCGACCCGAAAAAAAAACGACAGTGTTACCCCTTTCGTTTTTTTTCATTTTCGGGCGAAAAATTAAGTTTCTCCAATCTTCTCAAAACTCTGGATTATGATAGAGGGCTGTGAGACTTTGACCTGAGTGCAAAAATTGAGGATCTAGACCCTTCCAGAGCTGAGATATCAACATTCAAAATTTCGACCCGAAAAAAAAAACGACAGTGTTACCCCTTTCGTTTTTTTTCGTTTTTGGGCGAAAAATTAAGTTTCTCCAATCTTCTCAAAACTCTGGATTATGATAGAGGGCTGTGAGACTTTGGCCTGAGTGCAAAAATGGAGGCTCTAGACCATTCCAGAGCTGAGATATCAAAATTCAAAAATTTCGACTAAAAAAAAAACGACAGTGTTACCCCTTTCGTTTTTTTTCGTTTTTGGGCGAAAAATTAAGTTCCTCCAATCTTCTCAAAACTCTGGATTCTGATAGAGGGCCACGAGACTTTGACCTGAGTGCAAAAATGGAGGCTCTAGACCCTTCCAGAGCTGAGATATCAAAATTCAAAATTTCGACCCGAAAAAAAAACGACAGTGTTACCCCTTTCGTTTTTTTCATTTTCGGACGAAAAATTAAGTTTCTCCAATCTTCTCAAAACTCTGGATTATGATAGAGGGCTGTGAGACTTTGACCTGAGTGCAAAAATGGAGGTTCTAGACCCTTCCAGAGCTGAGATATCAAAATTCAAAATTTCGCCCTGAAAAAAAAACGACAATGTTACCCCTTTCGTTTTTTTCATTTTCGGGTGAAAAATTAAGTTTCTCCAATCTTCTCAAAACTCTGGATTATGATAGAGGGCTGTGAGACTTTGGCCTGAGTGCAAAAATGGAGGTTCTAGACCCTTCCAGAGCTGAGATATCAAAATTCAAAATTTCGACCCGAAAAAAAAACGACAGTGTTACCCCTTTCGTTTTTTTCATTTTCGGGCGAAAAATTAAGTTTCTCCAATCTTCTCAAAACTCTGGATTATGATAGAGGGCTGTGAGACTTTGACCTGAGTGCAAAAATGGAGGCTCTAGACCCTTCCAGAGCTGAGATATCAACATTCAAAATTTCGACCCGAAAAAAAAAACGACAGTGTTACCCCTTTCGTTTTTTTTCGTTTTTGGGCGAAAAATTAAGTTTCTCCAATCTTCTCAAAACTCTGGATTATGATAGAGGGCTGTGAGACTTTGACCTGAGTGCAAAAATAGAGGTTCTAGACCCTTCCAGAGCTGAGATATCAAAATTCAAAATTTCGACCCGAAAAAAAAAACGACAGTGTTACCCCTTTCGTTTTTTTTCATTTTCTGGCGAAAAATTAAGTTTCTCCAATCTTCTCAAAACTCTGGATTATGATAGAGGGCTGTGAGAAATTGTCCTGAGTGCAAAAATGGAGGTTCTAGACCCTTCCAGAGCTGAGATATCGAAATTCAAAAATTTCGACTCGAAAAAAAACGACAGTGTTACCCCTTTCGTTTTTTTCGTTTTTGGGCGAAAAATTAAGTTCCTTCAATCTTCTCAAAACTCTGGATTCTGATAGAGGGCTGTGAGACTTTGACCTGAGTGCAAAAATGGAGGCTCTAGACCCTTCCAGAGCTGAGATATCAAAATTCAAAATTTCGACCCGAAAAAAAAACGACAGTGTTACCCCTTTCGTTTTTTTTTCATTTTCGGGCGAAAAATGTAGTTTCTCCAATCTTCTCAAAACTCTGGATTATGATAGAGGGCTGTGAGACTTTGACCTGAGTGCAAAAATGGAGGTTCTAGACCCTTCCAGAGCTGAGATATCAAAATTCAAAATTTCGACCCGAAAAAAAACGACAGTGTTACCCCTTTCGTTTTTTTCATTTTCGGGCGAAAAATTAAGTTTCTCCAATCTTCTCTAAACTCTGGATTATGATAGAGGGCTGTGAGACTTTGGCCTGAGTGCAAAAATGGAGGTTCTAGACCCTTCCAGAGCTGAGATATCAAAATTCAAAATTTCGACCCGAAAAAAAAAAACGACAGTGTTACCCCTTTCGTTTTTTTTCATTTTTGGGCGAAAAATTAAGTTTCTCCAATCTTCTCAAAACTCTGGATTATGATAGAGGGCTGTGAGACTTTGACCTGAGTGCAAAAATTGAGGATCTAGACCCTTCCAGAGCTGAGATATCAACATTCAAAATTTCGACCCGAAAAAAAAACGACAGTGTTACCCCTTTCGTTTTTTTTAGTTTTTGGGCGAAAAATTAAGTTTCTCCAATCTTCTCAAAACTCTGGATTATGATAGAGGGCTGTGAGACTTTGACCTGAGTGCAAAAATGGAGGTTCTAGACCCTTCCAGAGCTGAGATATCAAAATGCAAAATTTCGACCCGAAAAAAAAAAACGACAGTGTTACCCCTTTCGTTTTTTTTCGTTTTTGGGCGAAAAATTAAGTTCCTCCAATCTTCTCAAAACTCTGGATTCTGATAGAGGGCCATGAGACTTTGACCTGAGTGCAAAAATGGATGATCTAGACCCTTCCAGAGCTGAGATATCAAAATTCAAAATTTTGACCCGAAAAAAAAACGACAGTGTTACCCCTTTCGTTTTTTTCCATTTTCGGGCGAAAAATTAAGTTTCTCCAATCTTCTCAAACCTCTGGATTATGATAGAGGGCTGTGAGACTTTGACCTGAGTGCAAAAATGGATGATCTAGACCCTTCCAGAGCTGAGATATCAAAATTCAAAATTTCGACCCGAAAAAAAAACGACAGTGTTACCCCTTTCGTTTTTTTCCATTTTCGGGCGAAAAATTAAGTTTCTCCAATCTTCTCAAACCTCTGGATTATGATAGAGGGCTGTGAGACTTTGAACTGAGTGCAAAAATGGATGATCTAGACCCTTCCAGAGCTGAGATATCAAAATTCAAAATTTTGACCCGAAAAAAAACGACAGTGTTACCCCTTTCGTTTTTTTCCATTTTTGGGCGAAAAATTAAGTTTCTCCAATCTTCTCAAAACTCTGGATTCTGATAGAGGGCCACAAGACTTTGACCTGAGTGCAAAAATGGATGATCTAGACCCTTCCAGAGCTGAGATATCAAAATTCAAAATTTTGACCCGAAAAAAAAACGACAGTGTTACCCCTTTCGTTTTTTCCCATTTTTGGGCGAAAAATTAAGTTTCTCCAATCTTCTCAAAACTCTGGATTCTGATAGAGGGCCAAAAGACTTTGACCTGAGTGCAAAAATGGAGGCTCTAGACCCTTCCAGAGCTGAGATATCAACATTCAAAATTTCGACCCGAAAAAAAAAAACGACAGTGTTACCCCTTTCGTTTTTTTTCGTTTTTGGGCGAAAAATTAAGTTTCTCCAATCTTCTCAAAACTCTGGATTATGATAGAGGGCTGTGAGACTTTGACCTGAGTGCAAAAATGGAGGTTCTAGACCCTTCCAGAGCTGAGATATCAAAATTCAAAATTTCGACCCGAAAAAAAAACGACAGTGTTACCCCTTTCGTTTTTTTCCATTTTCGGGCGAAAAATTAAGTTTCTCCAATCTTCTCAAACCTCTGGATTATGATAGAGGGCTGTGAGACTTTGAACTGAGTGCAAAAATGGATGATCTAGACCCTTCCAGAGCTGAGATATCAAAATTCAAAATTTTGACCCGAAAAAAAACGACAGTGTTACCCCTTTCGTTTTTTTCCATTTTTGGGCGAAAAATTAAGTTTCTCCAATCTTCTCAAAACTCTGGATTCTGATAGAGGGCCACAAGACTTTGACCTGAGTGCAAAAATGGATGATCTAGACCCTTCCAGAGCTGAGATATCAAAATTCAAAATTTTGACCCGAAAAAAAAATGACAGTGTTACCCCTTTCGTTTTTTCCCATTTTTGGGCGAAAAATTAAGTTTCTCCAATCTTCTCAAAACTCTGGATTCTGATAGAGGGCCAAAAGACTTTGACCTGAGTGCAAAAATGGAGGCTCTAGACCCTTCCAGAGCTGAGATATCAACATTCAAAATTTCGACCCGAAAAAAAAAACGACAGTGTTACCCCTTTCGTTTTTTTTCGTTTTTGGGCGAAAAATTAAGTTTCTCCAATCTTCTCAAAACTCTGGATTATGATAGAGGGCTGTGAGACTTTGACCTGAGTGCAAAAATGGAGGTTCTAGACCCTTCCAGAGCTGAGATATCAAAATTCAAAATTTCGACCCGAAAAAAAAACGACAGTGTTACCCCTTTCGTTTTTTTCCATTTTCGGGCGAAAAATTAAGTTTCTCCAATCTTCTCAAACCTCTGGATTATGATAGAGGGCTGTGAGACTTTGAACTGAGTGCAAAAATGGATGATCTAGACCCTTCCAGAGCTGAGATATCAAAATTCAAAATTTTGACCCGAAAAAAAACGACAGTGTTACCCCTTTCGTTTTTTTCCATTTTTGGGCGAAAAATTAAGTTTCTCCAATCTTCTCAAAACTCTGGATTCTGATAGAGGGCCACAAGACTTTGACCTGAGTGCAAAAATGGATGATCTAGACCCTTCCAGAGCTGAGATATCAAAATTCAAAATTTTGACCCGAAAAAAAAACGACAGTGTTACCCCTTTCGTTTTTTCCCATTTTTGGGCGAAAAATTAAGTTTCTCCAATCTTCTCAAAACTCTGGATTCTGATAGAGGGCCAAAAGACTTTGACCTGAGTGCAAAAATGGATGATCTAGACCCTTCCAGAGCTGAGATATCAAAATTCAAAATTTTGACCCGAAAAAAAAACGACAGTGTTACCCCTTTCGTTTTTTTCCATTTTTGGGCGAAAAATTAAGTTTCTCCAATCTTCTCAAAACTCTGGATTCTGATAGATGGCCACAAGACTTTGACCTGAGTGCAAAAATGGAGGCTCTAGACCCTTCCAGAGCTGAGATATCAAAATTCAAAATTTCGACCCGAAAAAAAAAACGACATTGGTACCCCTTTCGTTTTTTTCCATTTTTGGGCGAAAAATTAAGTTTCTCCAATCTTCTCAATACTCTGGATTATGATAGAGGGCTGTGAGACTTTGACCTGAGTGCAAAAATGGATGATCTAGACCCTTCCAGAGCTGAGATATCAAAATTCAAAATTTTGACCCGAAAAAAAAAACGACAGTGTTACCCCTTTCGTTTTTTTCCATTTTTGGGCGAAAAATTGAGTTTCTCCAATCTTCTCAAAACTCTGGATTCTGATAGAGGGCCACAAGACTTTGACCTGAGTGCAAAAATGGATGATCTAGACCCTTCCAGAGCTGAGATATGAAAATTCAAAATTTTGACTAGAAAAAAAAAACGACAGTGTTACCCCTTTCGTTTTTTTCCATTTTTGGGCGAAAAATTAAGTTTCTCCAATCTTCTCAAAACTCTGGATTCTGATAGATGGCCACAAGACTTTGACCTGAGTGCAAAAATGGAGGCTCTAGACCCTTCCAGAGCTGAGATATCAAAATTCAAAATTTCGACCCGAAAAAAAAACGACAGTGGTACCCCTTTCGTTTTTTTCCATTTTTGGGCGAAAAATTAAGTTTCTCCAATCTTCTCAAAACTCTGGATTAGGATAGAGGGCTGTGAGACTTTGACCTGAGTGCAAAAATGGATGATCTAGACCCTTCCAGAGCTGAGATATCAAAATTCAAAATTTGGACCCGAAAAAAAAAACGACAGTGTTACCCCTTTCGTTTTTTTCCATTTTTGGGCAAAAAATTAAGTTTCTCCAATCTTCTCAAAACTCTGGATTCTGATAGAGGGCCACAAGACTTTGACCTGAGTGCAAAAATGGATGATCTAGACCCTTCCAGAGCTGAGATATCAAAATTCAAAATTTTGACCCGAAAAAAAAACGACAGTGTTACCCCTTTCGTTTTTTTCCATTTTTGGGCGAAAAATTAAGTTTCTCCAATCTTCTCAAAACTCTGGATTATGATAGAGGGCTGTGAGACTTTGACCTGAGTGCAAAAATGGAGGCTCTAGACCCTTCCAGAGCTGAGATATCAACATTCAAAATTTCGACCCGAAAAAAAAAACGACAGTGTTACCCCTTTCGTTTTTTTTTCGTTTTCGGGCGAAAAATTAAGTTTCTCCAATCTTCTCAAAACTCTGGATTATGATAGAGGGCTGTGAGACTTTGACCTAAGTGCAAAAATGGAGGTTCTAGACCCTTCCAGAGCTGAGATATCAAAATTCAAAATTTCGACCCGAAAAAAAAACGACAGTGTTACCCCTTTCGTTTTTTTCATTTTCTGGCGAAAAATTAAGTTTCTCCAATCTTCTCAAAACTCTGGATTATGATAGAGGGCTGTGAGAAATTGTCCTGAGTGCAAAAATGGAGGTTCTAGACCCTTCCAGAGCTGAGATATCGAAATTCAAAAATTTCGACTCGAAAAAAAACGACAGTGTTACCCCTTTCGTTTTTTTTCGTTTTTGGGCGAAAAATTAAGTTCCTTCAATCTTCTCAAAACTCTGGATTCTGATAGAGGGCTGTGAGACTTTGACCTGAGTGCAAAAATGGAGGTTCTAGACCCTTCCAGAGCTGAGATATCAACATTCAAAATTTCGACCCGAAAAAAAAACGACAGTGTTACCCCTTTCGTTTTTTTTCGTTTTTGGGCGAAAAATTAAGTTCCTCCAATCTTCTCAAAACTCTGGATTCTGATAGAGGGCCACGAGACTTTGACCTGAGTGCAAAAATGGAGGCTCTAGACCCTTCCAGAGCTGAGATATCAAAATTCAAAATTTCGACCTGAAAAAAAAACGACAGTGTTACCCCTTTCGTTTTTTTTCATTTTCGGGCGAAAAATGTAGTTTCTCCAATCTTCTCAAAACTCTGGATTATGATAGAGGGTTGTGAGACTTTGACCTGAGTGCAAAAATGGAGGTTCTAGACCCTTCCAGAGCTGAGATATCAAAATTCAAAATTTCGACCCGAAAAAAAACGACAGTGTTACCCCTTTCGTTTTTTTTCATTTTCGGGCGAAAAATTAAGTTTCTCCAATCTTCTCAAAACTCTGGATTATGATAGAGGGCTGTGAGACTTTGACCTGAGTGCAAAAATTGAGGATCTAGACCCTTCCAGAGCTGAGATATCAACATTCAAAATTTCGACCCGAAAAAAAAACGACAGTGTTACCCCTTTCGTTTTTTTTCGTTTTTGGGCGAAAAATTAAGTTTCTCCAATCTTCTCAAAACTCTGGATTATGATAGAGGGCTGTGAGACTTTGGCCTGAGTGCAAAAATGGAGGCTCTAGACCCTTCCAGAGCTGAGATATCAAAATTCAAAATTTCGACCCGAAAAAAAAACGACAGTGTTACCCCTTTCGTTTTTTTTCATTTTCGGGCGAAAAATGTAGTTTTTCCAATCTTCTCAAAACTCTGGATTATGATAGAGGGCTGTGAGACTTTGACCTGAGTGCAAAAATGGAGGTTCTAGACCCTTCCAGAGCTGAGATATCGAAATTCAAAAATTTCGACTAAAAAAAAACGACAGTGTTACCCCTTTCGTTTTTTTTCGTTTTTGGGCGAAAAATTAAGTTCCTCCAATCTTCTCAAAACTCTGGATTCTGATAGAGGGCCATGAGACTTTGACCTGAGTGCAAAAATGGATGATCTAGACCCTTCCAGAGCTGAGATATCAAAATTCAAAATTTCGACCCGAAAAAAAAACGACAGTGTTACCCCTTTCGTTTTTTTCCATTTTTGGGCGAAAAATTAAGTTTCTCCAATCTTCTCAAAACTCTGGATTCTGAAAGATGGCCACAAGACTTTGACCTGAGTGCAAAAATGGAGGCTCTAGACCCTTCCAGAGCTGAGATATCAAAATTCAAAATTTCGACCCGAAAAAAAAAACGACATTGGTACCCCTTTCGTTTTTTTCCATTTTTGGGCGAAAAATTAAGTTTCTCCAATCTTCTCAAAACTCTGGATTATGATAGAGGGCTGTGAGACTTTGACCTGAGTGCAAACATGGAGGCTCTAGACCCTTCCAGAGCTGAGATATCAAAATTCAAAATTTCGACCCGAAAAAAAAACGACAGTGTTACCCCTTTCTTTTTTTTCATTTTCGGGCGAAAAATTAAGTTTCTCCAATCTTCTCAAAACTCTGGATTATGATAAAGGGCCGTGAGACTTTGGCCTGAGTGCAAAAATGGAGGCTCTAGACCCTTCCAGAGCTGAGATATCAAAATTCAAAAATTCGACCCGAAAAAAAAACGACAGTGTTACCCCTTTCATTTTTTTCATTTTCGGGCGAAAAATTAAGTTTCTCCAATCTTCTCAAAACTCTGGATTATGATAGAGGGATGTGAGACTTTGGCCTGAGTGCAAAAATGGAGGCTCTAGACCCTTCCAGAGCTGAGATATCAAAATTCAAAATTTCGACCCGAAAAAAAAACGACAATGTTACCCCTTACGTTTTTTTCATTTTCGGGCGAAAAATTAAGTTTCTCCAATCTTCTCAAAACTCTGGATTATGATAGAGGGCTGTGAGACTTTGGCCTGAGTGCAAAAATGGAGGTTCTAGACCCTTCCAGAGCTGAGATATCAAAATTCTAAATTTCGCCCTGAAAAAAAAACGACAGTGTTACCCCTTTCGTTTTTTTCATTTTCGGGCGAAAAATTAAGTTTATCCAATCTTCTCAAAACTCTGGATTATGATAGAGGGCTGTGAGACTTTGGCCTGAGTGCAAAAATGGAGGTTCTAGACCCTTCCAGAGCTTAGATATCAAAATTCAAAATTTCGACCCGAAAAAAAAAACGACAGTGTTACCCCTTTCGTTTTTTTCATTTTCGGGCGAAAAATTAAGTTTCTCCAATCTTCTCAAAACTCTGGATTATGATAGAGGGCTGTGAGACTTTGACCTGAGTGCAAAAATGGAGGCTCTAGACCCTTCCAGAGCTGAGATATCAACATTCAAAATTTCGACCCGAAAAAAAAAACGACAGTGTTACCCCTTTCGTTTTTTTTTCGTTTTTGGGCGAAAAATTAAGTTTCTCCAATCTTCTCAAAACTCTGGATTATGATAGAGGGCTGTGAGACTTTGACCTGAGTGCAAAAATGGAGGTTCTAGACCCTTCCAGAGCTGAGATATCAAAATTCAAAATTTCGACCCGAAAAAAAAACGACAGTGTTACCCCTTTCGTTTTTTTCCATTTTCGGGCGAAAAATTAAGTTTCTCCAATCTTCTCAAACCTCTGGATTATGATAGAGGGCTGTGAGACTTTGACCTGAGTGCAAAAATGGATGATCTAGACCCTTCCAGAGCTGAGATATCAAAATTCAAAATTTTGACCCGAAAAAAAACGACAGTGTTACCCCTTTCGTTTTTTTCCATTTTTGGGCGAAAAATTAAGTTTCTCCAATCTTCTCAAAACTCTGGATTCTGATAGAGGGCCACAAGACTTTGACCTGAGTGCAAAAATGGATGATCTAGACCCTTCCAGAGCTGAGATATCAAAATTCAAAATTTTGACCCGAAAAAAAAACGACAGTGTTACCCCTTTCGTTTTTTTCCATTTTTGGGCGAAAAATTAAGTTTCTCCAATCTTCTCAAAACTCTGGATTCTGATAGAGGGCCAAAAGACTTTGACCTGAGTGCAAAAATGGATGATCTAGACCCTTCCAGAGCTGAGATATCAAAATTCAAAATTTTGACCCGAAAAAAAAACGACAGTGTTACCCCTTTCGTTTTTTTCCATTTTTGGGCGAAAAATTAAGTTTCTCCAATCTTCTCAAAACTCTGGATTCTGATAGATGGCCACAAGACTTTGACCTGAGTGCAAAAATGGAGGCTCTAGACCCTTCCAGAGCTGAGATATCAAAATTCAAAATTTCGACCCGAAAAAAAAAACGACATTGGTACCCCTTTCGTTTTTTTCCATTTTTGGGCGAAAAATTAAGTTTCTCCAATCTTCTCAATACTCTGGATTATGATAGAGGGCTGTGAGACTTTGACCTGAGTGCAAAAATGGATGATCTAGACCCTTCCAGAGCTGAGATATCAAAATTCAAAATTTTGACCCGAAAAAAAAACGACAGTGTTACCCCTTTCGTTTTTTCCCATTTTTGGGCGAAAAATTAAGTTTCTCCAATCTTCTCAAAACTCTGGATTCTGATAGAGGGCCACAAGACTTTGACCTGAGTGCAAAAATGGATGATCTAGACCCTTCCAGAGCTGAGATATGAAAATTCAAAATTTTGACTAGAAAAAAAAACGACAGTGGTACCCCTTTCGTTTTTTTCCATTTTTGGGCGAAAAATTAAGTTTCTCCAATCTTCTCAAAACTCTGGATTCTGATAGATGGCCACAAGACTTTGACCTGAGTGCAAAAATGGAGGCTCTAGACCCTTCCAGAGCTGAGATATCAAAATTCAAAATTTCGACCCGAAAAAAAAAACGACATTGGTACCCCTTTCGTTTTTTTCCATTTTTGGGCGAAAAATTAAGTTTCTCCAATCTTCTCAATACTCTGGATTATGATAGAGGGCTGTGAGACTTTGACCTGAGTGCAAAAATGGATGATCTAGACCCTTCCAGAGCTGAGATATCAAAATTCAAAATTTTGACCCGAAAAAAAAACGACAGTGTTACCCCTTTCGTTTTTTTCCATTTTTGGGCGAAAAATTAAGTTTCTCCAATCTTCTCAAAACTCTGGATTATGATAGAGGGCTGTGAGACTTTGACCTGAGTGCAAAAATGGATGATCTAGACCCTTCCAGAGCTGAGATATCAAAATTCAAAATTTCGACCCGAAAAAAAAAACGACAGTGTTACCCCTTTCGTTTTTTTCCATTTTTGGGCGAAAAATTAAGTTTCTCCAATCTTCTCAAAACTCTGGATTCTGATAGAGGGCCAAAAGACTTTGACCTGAGTGCAAAAATGGATGATCTAGACCCTTCCAGAGCTGAGATATCAAAATTCAAAATTTTGACCCGAAAAGAAAACGACAGTGTTACCCCTTTCGTTTTTTTCCATTTTTGGGCGAAAAATTAAGTTTCTCCAATCTTCTCAAAACTCTGGATTCTGATAGATGGCCACAAGACTTTGACCTGAGTGCAAAAATGGAGGCTCTAGACCCTTCCAGAGCTGAGATATCAAAATTCAAAATTTCGACCCGAAAAAAAAAACGACATTGGTACCCCTTTCGTTTTTTTCCATTTTTGGGCGAAAAATTAAGTTTCTCCAATCTTCTCAATACTCTGGATTATGATAGAGGGCTGTGAGACTTTGACCTGAGTGCAAAAATGGATGATCTAGACCCTTCCAGAGCTGAGATATCAAAATTCAAAATTTTGACCCGAAAAAAAAACGACAGTGTTACCCCTTTCGTTTTTTCCCATTTTTGGGCGAAAAATTAAGTTTCTCCAATCTTCTCAAAACTCTGGATTCTGATAGAGGGCCACAAGACTTTGACCTGAGTGCAAAAATGGATGATCTAGACCCTTCCAGAGCTGAGATATGAAAATTCAAAATTTTGACTAGAAAAAAAAACGACAGTGGTACCCCTTTCGTTTTTTTCCATTTTTGGGCGAAAAATTAAGTTTCTCCAATCTTCTCAAAACTCTGGATTATGATAGAGGGCCACAAGACTTTGACCTGAGTGCAAAAATGGAGGCTCTAGACCCTTCCAGAGCTGAGATATCAAAATTCAAAATTTCGACCCGAAAAAAAAACGACAGTGGTACCCCTTTCGTTTTTTTCCATTTTTGGGCGAAAAATTAAGTTTCTCCAATCTTCTCAAAACTCTGGATTATGATAGAGGGCTGTGAGACTTTGACCTGAGTGCAAAAATGGATGATCTAGACCCTTCCAGAGCTGAGATATCAAAATTCAAAATTTCGACCCGAAAAAAAAAACGACAGTGTTACCCCTTTCGTTTTTTTCCATTTTTGGGCGAAAAATTAAGTTTCTCCAATCTTCTCAAAACTCTGGATTCTGATAGAGGGCCACAAGACTTTGACCTGAGTGCAAAAATGGATGATCTAGACCCTTCCAGAGCTTAGATATCAAAATTCAAAAATTTGACCCGAAAAAAAAACGACAGTGTTACCCCTTTCGTTTTTTTCCATTTTTGGGCGAAAAATTAAGTTTCTCCAATCTTCTCAAAACTCTGGATTCTGATAGATGGCCACAAGACTTTGACCTGAGTGCAAAAATGGAGGCTCTAGACCCTTCCAGAGCTGAGATATCAAAATTCAAAATTTCGACCAGAAAAAAAAACGACAGTGGTACCCCTTTCGTTTTTTTCCATTTTTGGGCGAAAAATTAAGTTTCTCCAATCTTCTCAAAACTCTGGATTATGATAGAGGGCTGTGAGACTTTGACCTGAGTGCAAAAATGGATGATCTAGACCCTTCCAGAGCTGAGATATCAAAATTCAAAATTTTGACCCGAAAAAAAAACGACAGTGTTACCCCTTTAGTTTTTTTCCATTTTTGGGCGAAAAATTAAGTTTCTCCAATCTTCTCAAAACTCTGGATTCTGATAGATGGCCACAAGACTTTGACCTGAGTGCAAAAATGGAGGCTCTAGACCCTTCCAGAGCTGAGATATCAAAATTCAAAATTTCGACCAGAAAAAAAAACGACAGTGGTACCCCTTTCGTTTTTTTCCATTTTTGGGCGAAAAATTAAGTTTCTCCAATCTTCTCAAAACTCTGGATTATGATAGAGGGCTGTGAGACTTTGACCTGAGTGCAAAAATGGATGATCTAGACCCTTCCAGAGCTGAGATATCAAAATTCAAAATTTCGACCCGAAAAAAAAAAACGACAGTGTTACCCCTTTCGGTTTTTTTTTTCATTTTTGGGCGAAAAATTAAGTTTCTCCAATCTTCTCAAAACTCTGGATTCTGATAGAGGGCCACAAGACTTTGACCTGAGTGCAAAAATGGATGATCTAGACCCTTCCAGAGCTGAGATATCAAAATTCAAAATTTTGACCCGAAAAAAAAACGACAGTGTTACCCCTTTCGTTTTTTTCTATTTTTGGGCGAAAAATTAAGTTTCTCCAATCTTCTCAAAACTCTGGATTCTGATAGATGGCCACAAGACTTTGACCTGAGTGCAAAAATGGAGGCTCTAGACCCTTCCAGAGCTGAGATATCAAAATTCAATATTTCGACCCGAAAAAAAAAACGACAGTGTTACCCCTTTCGTTTTTTTTTCATTTTCGGGTGAAAAATTAAGTTTCTCCAATCTTCTCAAAACTCTGGATTATGATAGAGGGCTGTGAGACTTTGACCTGAGTGCAAAAATGGAGGTTCTAGACCCTTCCAGAGCTGAGATATCAAAATTCTAAATTTCGCCCTGAAAAAAAAAACGACAGTGTTACCCCTTTCGTTTTTTTCATTTTCGGGCGAAAAATTAAGTTTCTCCAATCTTCTCAAAACTCTGGATTATGATAGAGGGCTGTGAGACTTTGGCCTGAGTGCAAAAATGGAGGTTCTAGACCCTTCCAGAGCTGAGATATCAAAATTCAAAATTTCGACCCGAAAAAAAAAACGACAGTGTTACCCCTTTCGTTTTTTTCATTTTCGGGCGAAAAATTAAGTTTCTCCAATCTTCTCAAAACTCTGGATTATGATAGAGGGCTGTGAGACTTTGACCTGAGTGCAAAAATGGAGGCTCTAGACCCTTCCAGAGCTGAGATATCAACATTCAAAATTTCGACCCGAAAAAAAAAACGACAGTGTTACCCCTTTCGGTTTTTTTCGTTTTTGGGCGAAAAATTAAGTTTCTCCAATCTTCTCAAACCTCTGGATTATGATAGAGGGCTGTGAGACTTTGACCTGAGTGCAAAAATGGATGATCTAGACCCTTCCAGAGCTGAGATATCAAAATTCAAAATTTTGACCCGAAAAAAAACGACAGTGTTACCCCTTTCGTTTTTTTCCATTTTTGGGCGAAAAATTAAGTTTCTCCAATCTTCTCAAAACTCTGGATTCTGATAGAGGGCCACAAGACTTTGACCTGAGTGCAAAAATGGATGATCTAGACCCTTCCAGAGCTGAGATATCAAAATTCAAAATTTTGACCCGAAAAAAAAACGACAGTGTTACCCCTTTCGTTTTTTTCCATTTTTGGGCGAAAAATTAAGTTTCTCCAATCTTCTCAAAACTCTGGATTCTGATAGAGGGCCAAAAGACTTTGACCTGAGTGCAAAAATGGATGATCTAGACCCTTCCAGAGCTGAGATATCAAAATTCACAATTTTGACCCGAAAAAAAAACGACAGTGTTACCCCTTTCGTTTTTTTCCATTTTTGGGCGAAAAATTAAGTTTCTCCAATCTTCTCAAAACTCTGGATTCTGATAGATGGCCACAAGACTTTGACCTGAGTGCAAAAATGGAGGCTCTAGACCCTTCCAGAGCTGAGATATCAAAATTCAAAATTTCGACCCGAAAAAAAAAACGACATTGGTACCCCTTTCGTTTTTTTCCATTTTTGGCCGAAAAATTAAGTTTCTCCAATCTTCTCAATACTCTGGATTATGATAGAGGGCTGTGAGACTTTGAACTGAGTGCAAAAATGGATGATCTAGACCCTTCCAGAGCTGAGATATCAAAATTCAAAATTTTGACCCGAAAAAAAAACGACAGTGTTACCCCTTTCGTTTTTTCCCATTTTTGGGCGAAAAATTAAGTTTCTCCAATCTTCTCAAAACTCTGGATTCTGATAGAGGGCCACAAGACTTTGACCTGAGTGCAAAAATGGATGATCTAGACCCTTCCAGAGCTGAGATATGAAAATTCAAAATTTTGACTAGAAAAAAAAACGACAGTGTTACCCCTTTCGTTTTTTTCCATTTTTGGGCGAAAAATTAAGTTTCTCCAATCTTCTCAAAACTCTGGATTCTGGTAGATGGCCACAAGACTTTGACCTGAGTGCAAAAATGGAGGCTCTAGACCCTTCCAGAGTTGAGATATCAAAATTCAAAATTTCGACCCGAAAAAAAAACGACAGTGGTACCCCTTTCGTTTTTTTCCATTTTTGGGCGAAAAATTAAGTTTCTCCAATCTTCTCAAAACTCTGGATTATGATAGAGGGCTGTGAGACTTTGACCTGAGTGCAAAAATGGATGATCTAGACCCTTCCAGAGCTGAGATATCAAAATTCAAAATTTCGACCCGAAAAAAAAAACGACAGTGTTACCCCTTTCGTTTTTTTCCATTTTTGGGCGAAAAATTAAGTTTCTCCAATCTTCTCAAAACTCTGGATTCTGATAGAGGGCCATAAGACTTTGACCTGAGTGCAAAAATGGATGATCTAGACCCTTCCAGAGCTGAGATATCAAAATTCAAAATTTTGACCCGAAAAAAAAACGACAGTGTTACCCCTTTCGTTTTTTTCCATTTTTGGGCGAAAAATTAAGTTTCTCCAATCTTCTCAAAACTCTGGATTCTGATAGATGGCCACAAGACTTTGACCTGAGTGCAAAAATGGAGGCTCTAGACCCTTCCAGAGCTGAGATATCAAAATTCAATATTTCGACCCGAAAAAAAAACGACAGTGTTACCCCTTTCGTTTTTTTTTTCATTTTCGGGCGAAAAATTAAGTTTCTCCAATCTTCTCAAAACTCTGGATTATGATAGAGGGCTGTGAGACTTTGACCTGAGTGCAAAAATGGAGGCTCTAGACCCTTCCAGAGCTGAGATATCAAAATTCAAAATTTCGACCCGAAAAAAAAACGACAGTGTTACCCCTTTCTTTTTTTTCATTTTCGGGCGAAAAATTAAGTTTCTCCAACCTTCTCAAAACTCTGGATTATGATAGAGGGCCGTGAGACTTTGGCCTGAGTGCAAAAATGGAGGTTCTAGACCCTTCCAGAGCTGAGATATCGAAATTCAAAATTTCGACCCGAAAAAAAAACGACAGTGTTACCCCTTTCGTTTTTTTCATTTTCGGGCGAAAAATTAAGTTTCTCCAATCTTCTCAAAACTCTGGATTATGATAGAGGGCTGTGAGACTTTGGCCTGAGTGCAAAAATGGAGGCTCTAGACCCTTCCAGAGCTGAGATATCAAAATTCGAAATTTCGACCCGAAAAAAAAACGACAATGTTACCCCTTACGTTTTTTTCATTTTCGGGCGAAAAATTAAGTTTCTCCAATCTTCTCAAAACTCTGGATTATGATAGAGGGCTGTGAGACTTTGGCCTGAGTGCAAAAATGGAGGTTCTAGACCCTTCCAGAGCTGAGATATCAAAATTCTAAATTTCGCCCTGAAAAAAAAACGACAGTGTTACCCCTTTCGTTTTTTTCATTTTCGGGCGAAAAATTAAGTTTCTCCAATCTTCTCAAAACTCTGGATTATGATAGAGGGCTGTGAGACTTTGACCTGAGTGCAAAAATGGAGGTTCTAGACCCTTCCAGAGCTGAGATATCAAAATTCAAAATTTCGCCCTGAAAAAAAAACGACAGTGTTACCCCTTTCGTTTTTTTCATTTTCGGGCGAAAAATTAAGTTTCTCCAATCTTCTCAAAACTCTGGATTATGATAGAGGGCTGTGAGACTTTGACCTGAGTGCAAAAATGGAGGCTCTAGACCCTTCCAGAGCTGAGATATCAACATTAAAAATTTCGACCCGAAAAAAAAAACGACAGTGTTACCCCTTTCGTTTTTTTTCGTTTTTGGGCGAAAAATTAAGTTTCTCCAATCTTCTCAAAACTCTGGATTATGATAGAGGGCTGTGAGACTTTGACCTGAGTGCAAAAATGGAGGTTCTAGACCCTTCCAGAGCTGAGATATCAAAATTCAAAATTTCGACCCGAAAAAAAAACGACAGTGTTACCCCTTTCGTTTTTTTCATTTTCTGGCGAAAAATTAAGTTTCTCCAATCTTCTCAAAACTCTGGATTATGATAGAGGGCTGTGAGAAATTGTCCTGAGTGCAAAAATGGAGGTTCTAGACCCTTCCAGAGCTGAGATATCGAAATTCAAAAATTTCGACTCGAAAAAAAACGACAGTGTTACCCCTTTCGTTTTTTTTAGTTTTTGGGCGAAAAATTAAGTTCCTTCAATCTTCTCAAAACTCTGGATTCTGATAGAGGGCTGTGAGACTTTGACCTGAGTGCAAAAATGGAGGTTCTAGACCCTTCCAGAGCTGAGATATCAACATTCAAAATTTCGACCCGAAAAAAAAACGACAGTGTTACCCCTTTCGTTTTTTTTCGTTTTTGGGCGAAAAATTAAGTTCCTCCAATCTTCTCAAAACTCTGGATTCTGATAAAGGGGCCACGAGACTTTGACCTGAGTGCAAAAATGGAGGCTCTAGACCCTTCCAGAGCTGAGACATCAAAATTCAAAATTTCGACCCGAAAAAAAAACGACAGTGTTACCCCTTTCATTTTTTTTCATTTTCGGGCGAAAAATGTAGTTTCTCCAATCTTCTCAAAACTCTGGATTATGATAGAGGGTTGTGAGACTTTGACCTGAGTGCAAAAATGGAGGTTCTAGACCCTTCCAGAGCTGAGATATCAAAATTCAAAATTTCGACCCGAAAAAAAAACGACAGTGTTACCCCTTTCGTTTTTTTTCATTTTCGGGCGAAAAATTAAGTTTCTCCAATCTTCTCAAAACTCTGGATTATGATAGAGGGCTGTGAGACTTTGACCTGAGTGCAAAAATTGAGGATCTAGACCCTTCCAGAGCTGAGATATCAACATTCAAAATTTCGACCCGAAAAAAAAAACGACAGTGTTACCCCTTTCTTTTTTTTTCGTTTTTGGGCGAAAAATTAAGTTTCTCCAATATTCTCAAAACTCTGGATTATGATAGAGGGCTGTGAGACTTTGGCCTGAGTGCAAAAATGGAGGCTCTAGACCCTTCCAGAGCTGAGATATCAAAATTCAAAATTTCGACCCGAAAAAAAAACGACAGTGTTACCCCTTTCGTTTTTTTTCATTTTCGGGCGAAAAATGTAGTTTCTCCAATCTTCTCAAAAATCTGGATTATGATAGAGGGCTGTGAGACTTTGACCTGAGTGCAAAAATGGAGGTTCTAGACCCTTCCAGAGCTGAGATATCGAAATTCAAAAATTTCGACTAAAAAAAAAACGACAGTGTTACCCCTTTCGTTTTTTTTTCGTTTTTGGGCGAAAAATTAAGTTCCTCCAATCTTCTCAAAACTCTGGATTTTGATAGAGGACCAAAAGACTTTGACCTGAGTGCAAAAATGGATGATCTAGACCCTCCCAGAGCTGAGATATCAAAATTCAAAATTTTGACCCGAAAAAAAAACGACAGTGTTACCCCTTTCGTTTTTTTCCATTTTTGGGGCGAAAAATTAAGTTTCTCCAATCTTCTCAAAACTCTGGATTCTGATAGATGGCCACAAGACTTTGACCTGAGTGCAAAAATGGAGGCTCTAGACCCTTCCAGAGCTGAGATATCAAAATTCAAAATTTCGACCCGAAAAAAAAAACGACATTGGTACCCCTTTCGTTTTTTTCCATTTTTGGGCGAAAAATTAAGTTTCTCCAATCTTCTCAATACTCTGGATTATGATAGAGGGCTGTGAGACTTTGACCTGAGTGCAAAAATGGATGATCTAGACCCTTCCAGAGCTGAGATATCAAAATTCAAAATTTTGACCCGAAAAAAAAACGACAGTGTTACCACTTTCGTTTTTTTCCATTTTTGGGCGAAAAATTAAGTTTCTCCAATCTTCTCAAAACTCTGGATTCTGATAGAGGGCCACAAGACTTTGACCTGAGTGCAAAAATGGATGATCTAGACCCTTCCAGAGCTGAGATATGAAAATTCAAAATTTTGACTAGAAAAAAAAACGACAGTGTTACCCCTTTCGTTTTTTTCCATTTTTGGGCGAAAAATTAAGTTTCTCCAATCTTCTCAAAACTCTGGATTCTGATAGATGGCCACAAGACTTTGACCTGAGTGCAAAAATGGAGGCTCTAGACCCTTCCAGAGCTGAGATATCAAAATTCAAAATTTCGACCCGAAAAAAAAACGACAGTGGTACCCCTTTCGTTTTTTTCCATTTTTGGGCGAAAAATTAAGTTTCTCCAATCTTCTCAAAACTCTGGATTATGATAGAGGGCTGTGAGACTTTGACCTGAGTGCAAAAATGGATGATCTAGACCCTTCCAGAGCTGAGATATCAAAATTCAAAATTTCGACCCGAAAAAAAAAACGACAGTTTTACCCCTTTCGTTTTTTTCCATTTTTGGCCGAAAAATTAAGTTTCTCCAATCTTCTCAAAACTCTGGATTCTGATAGAGGGCCACAAGACTTTGACCTGAGTGCAAAAATGGATGATCTAGACCCTTCCAGAGCTGAGATATCAAAATTCAAAATTTTGACCCGAAAAAAAAACGACAGTGTTACCCCTTTCGTTTTTTTCCATTTTTGGGCGAAAAATTAAGTTTCTCCAATCTTCTCAAAACTCTGGATTCTGATAGATGGCCACAAGACTGACCTGAGTGCAAAAATGGAGGCTCTAGACCCTTCCAGAGCTGAGATATCAAAATTCAAAATTTCGACCCGAAAAAAAAACGACAGTGTTACCCCTTTCGTTTTTTTTTCATTTTCGGGCGAAAAATTAAGTTTCTCCAATCTTCTCAAAACTCTGGATTATGATAGAGGGCTGTGAGACTTTGACCTGAGTGCAAAAATGGAGGCTCTAGACCCTTCCAGAGCTGAGATATCAAAATTCAAAATTTCGACCCGAAAAAAAAACGACAGTGTTACCCCTTTCTTTTTTTTCATTTTCGGGCGAAAAATTAAGTTTCTCCAATCTTCTCAAAACTCTGGATTATGATAGAGGGCCGTGAGACTTTGGCCTGAGTGCAAAAATGGAGGTTCTAGACCCTTCCAGAGCTGAGATATCGAAATTCAAAATTTCGACCCGAAAAAAAAACGACAGTGTTACCCCTTTCGTTTTTTTCATTTTCGGGCGAAAAATTAAGTTTCTCCAATCTTCTCAAAACTCTGGATTATGATAGAGGGCTGTGAGACTTTGGCCTGAGTGCAAAAATGGAGGCTCTAGACCCTTCCAGAGCTGAGATATCAAAATTCAAAATTTCGACCCGAAAAAAAAACGACAATGTTACCCCTTACGTTTTTTTCATTTTCGGGCGAAAAATTACGTTTCTCCAATCTTCTCAAAACTCTGGATTATGATAGAGGGCTGTGAGACTTTGGCCTGAGTGCAAAAATGGAGGTTCTAGACCCTTCCAGAGCTGAGATATCAAAATTCAAAATTTCGCCCTGAAAAAAAAATGACAGTGTTACCCCTTTCGTTTTTTTCATTTTCGGGCGAAAAATTAAGTTTCTCCAATCTTCTCAAAACTCTGGATTATGATAGAGGGCTGTGAGACTTTGGCCTGAGTGCAAAAATGGAGGTTCTAGACCCTTCCAGAGCTGAGATATCAAAATTCAAAATTTCGACCCGAAAAAAAAACGACAGTGTTACCCCTTTCGTTTTTTTCATTTTCGGGCGAAAAATTAAGTTTCTCCAATCTTCTCAAAACTCTGGATTATGATAGAGGGCTGTGAGACTTTGACCTGAGTGCAAAAATGGAGGCTCTAGACCCTTCCAGAGCTGAGATATCAACATTCAAAATTTCGACCCGAAAAAAAAAACGACAGTGTTACCCCTTTCGTTTTTTTTCGTTTTTGGGCGAAAAATTAAGTTTCTCCAATCTTCTCAAAACTCTGGATTATGATAGAGGGCTGTGAGACTTTGACCTGAGTGCAAAAATGGAGGTTCTAGACCCTTCCAGAGCTGAGATATCAAAATTCAAAATTTCGACCCGAAAAAAAAAACGACAGTGTTACCCCTTTCGTTTTTTTCATTTTCTGGCGAAAAATGAAGTTTCTCCAATCTTCTCAAAACTCTGGATTATGATAGAGGGCTGTGAGAAATTGTCCTGAGTGCAAAAATGGAGGTTCTAGACCCTTCCAGAGCTGAGATATCGAAATTCAAAAATTTCGACTCGAAAAAAAAACGACAGTGTTACCCCTTTCGTTTTTTTTCGTTTTTGGGCGAAAAATTAAGTTCCTTCAATCTTCTCAAAACTCTGGATTCTGATAGAGGGCTGTGAGACTTTGACCTGAGTGCAAAAATTAAGGATCTAGACCCTTCCAGAGCTGAGATATCAAAATTCAAAATTTCGACCCGAAAAAAAAACGACATTGGTACCCCTTTCGTTTTTTTCCATTTTTGGGCGAAAAATTAAGTTTCTCCAATCTTCTCAATACTCTGGATTATGATAGAGGGCTGTGAGACTTTGACCTGAGTGCAAAAATGGATGATCTAGACCCTTCCAGAGCTGAGATATCAAAATTCAAAATTTTGACCCGAAAAAAAAACGACAGTGTTACCCCTTTCGTTTTTTTCCATTTTTGGGCGAAAAATTAAGTTTCTCCAATCTTCTCAAAACTCTGGATTCTGATAGATGGCCACAAGACTTTGACCTGAGTGCAAAAATGGAGGCTCTAGACCCTTCCAGAGCTGAGATATCAAAATTCAAAATTTCGACCCGAAAAAAAAAACGACATTGGTACCCCTTTCGTTTTTTTCCATTTTTGGGCGAAAAATTAAGTTTCTCCAATCTTCTCAATACTCTGGATTATGATAGAGGGCTGTGAGACTTTGACCTGAGTGCAAAAATGGATGATCTAGACCCTTCCAGAGCTGAGATATCAAAATTCAAAATTTTGACCCGAAAAAAAAACGACAGTGTTACCCCTTTCGTTTTTTCCCATTTTTGGGCGAAAAATTAAGTTTCTCCAATCTTCTCAAAACTCTGGATTCTGATAGAGGGCCACAAGACTTTGACCTGAGTGCAAAAATGGATGATCTAGACCCTTCCAGAGCTGAGATATGAAAATTCAAAATTTTGACTAGAAAAAAAAACGACAGTGGTACCCCTTTCGTTTTTTTCCATTTTTGGGCGAAAAATTAAGTTTCTCCAATCTTCTCAAAACTCTGGATTATGATAGAGGGCCACAAGACTTTGACCTGAGTGCAAAAATGGAGGCTCTAGACCCTTCCAGAGTTGAGATATCAAAATTCAAAATTTCGACCCGAAAAAAAAACGACAGTGGTACCCCTTTCGTTTTTTTCCATTTTTGGGCGAAAAATTAAGTTTCTCCAATCTTCTCAAAACTCTGGATTATGATAGAGGGCTGTGAGACTTTGACCTGAGTGCAAAAATGGATGATCTAGACCCTTCCAGAGCTGAGATATCAAAATTCAAAATTTCGACCCGAAAAAAAAAACGACAGTGTTACCCCTTTCGTTTTTTTCCATTTTTGGGCGAAAAATTAAGTTTCTCCAATCTTCTCAAAACTCTGGATTCTGATAGAGGGCCACAAGACTTTGACCTGAGTGCAAAAATGGATGATCTAGACCCTTCCAGAGCTTAGATATCAAAATTCAAAAATTTGACCCGAAAAAAAAACGACAGTGTTACCCCTTTCGTTTTTTTCCATTTTTGGGCGAAAAATTAAGTTTCTCCAATCTTCTCAAAACTCTGGATTCTGATAGATGGCCACAAGACTTTGACCTGAGTGCAAAAATGGAGGCTCTAGACCCTTCCAGAGCTGAGATATCAAAATTCAAAATTTCGACCAGAAAAAAAAACGACAGTGGTACCCCTTTCGTTTTTTTCCATTTTTGGGCGAAAAATTAAGTTTCTCCAATCTTCTCAAAACTCTGGATTATGATAGAGGGCTGTGAGACTTTGACCTGAGTGCAAAAATGGATGATCTAGACCCTTCCAGAGCTGAGATATCAAAATTCAAAATTTCGACCCGAAAAAAAAAAACGACAGTGTTACCCCTTTCGTTTTTTTTTTCATTTTTGGGCGAAAAATTAAGTTTCTCCAATCTTCTCAAAACTCTGGATTCTGATAGAGGGCCACAAGACTTTGACCTGAGTGCAAAAATGGATGATCTAGACCCTTCCAGAGCTGAGATATCAAAATTCAAAATTTTGACCCGAAAAAAAAACGACAGTGTTACCCCTTTCGTTTTTTTCTATTTTTGGGCGAAAAATTAAGTTTCTCCAATCTTCTCAAAACTCTGGATTCTGATAGATGGCCACAAGACTTTGACCTGAGTGCAAAAATGGAGGCTCTAGACCCTTCCAGAGCTGAGATATCAAAATTCAATATTTCGACCCGAAAAAAAAAACGACAGTGTTACCCCTTTCGTTTTTTTTTCATTTTCGGGCGAAAAATTAAGTTTCTCCAATCTTCTCAAAACTCTGGATTATGATAGAGGGCTGTGAGACTTTGACCTGAGTGCAAAAATGGAGGTTCTAGACCCTTCCAGAGCTGAGATATCAAAATTCTAAATTTCGCCCTGAAAAAAAAAACGACAGTGTTACCCCTTTCGTTTTTTTCATTTTCGGGCGAAAAATTAAGTTTCTCCAATCTTCTCAAAACTCTGGATTATGATAGAGGGCTGTGAGACTTTGGCCTGAGTGCAAAAATGGAGGTTCTAGACCCTTCCAGAGCTGAGATATCAAAATTCAAAATTTCGACCCGAAAAAAAAAACGACAGTGTTACCCCTTTCGTTTTTTTCATTTTCGGGCGAAAAATTAAGTTTCTCCAATCTTCTCAAAACTCTGGATTATGATAGAGGGCTGTGAGACTTTGACCTGAGTGCAAAAATGGAGGTTCTAGACCCTTCCAGAGCTGAGATATCAAAATTCAAAATTTCGACCTGAAAAAAAAAACGAGTGTTACCCCTTTCGTTTTTTTCCATTTTCGGGCGAAAAATTAAGTTTCTCCAATCTTCTCAAACCTCTGGATTATGATAGAGGGCTGTGAGACTTTGACCTGAGTGCAAAAATGGATGATCTAGACCCTTCCAGAGCTGAGATATCAAAATTCAAAATTTTGACCCGAAAAAAAACGACAGTGTTACCCCTTTCGTTTTTTTCCATTTTTGGGCGAAAAATTAAGTTTCTCCAATCTTCTCAAAACTCTGGATTCTGATAGAGGGCCACAAGACTTTGACCTGAGTGCAAAAATGGATGATCTAGACCCTTCCAGAGCTGAGATATCAAAATTCAAAATTTTGACCCGAAAAAAAAACGACAGTGTTACCCCTTTCGTTTTTTTCCATTTTTGGGCGAAAAATTAAGTTTCTCCAATCTTCTCAAAACTCTGGATTCTGATAGAGGGCCAAAAGACTTTGACCTGAGTGCAAAAATGGATGATCTAGACCCTTCCAGAGCTGAGATATCAAAATTCAAAATTTTGACCCGAAAAAAAAACGACAGTGTTACCCCTTTCGTTTTTTTCCATTTTTGGGCGAAAAATTAAGTTTCTCCAATCTTCTCAAAACTCTGGATTCTGATAGATGGCCACAAGACTTTGACCTGAGTGCAAAAATGGAGGCTCTAGACCCTTCCAGAGCTGAGATATCAAAATTCAAAATTTCGACCCGAAAAAAAAAACGACATTGGTACCCCTTTCGTTTTTTTCCATTTTTGGGCGAAAAATTAAGTTTCTCCAATCTTCTCAATACTCTGGATTATGATAGAGGGCTGTGAGACTTTGAACTGAGTGCAAAAATGGATGATCTAGACCCTTCCAGAGCTGAGATATCAAAATTCAAAATTTTGACCCGAAAAAAAAACGACAGTGTTACCCCTTTCGTTTTTTCCCATTTTTGGGCGAAAAATTAAGTTTCTCCAATCTTCTCAAAACTCTGGATTCTGATAGAGGGCCATAAGACTTTGACCTGAGTGCAAAAATGGATGATCTAGACCCTTCCAGAGCTGAGATATCAAAATTCAAAATTTTGACCCGAAAAAAAAAACGACAGTGTTACCCCTTTCGTTTTTTTCCATTTTTGGGCGAAAAATTAAGTTTCTCCAATCTTCTCAAAACTCTGGATTCTGATAGATGGCCACAAGACTTTGACCTGAGTACAAAAATGGAGGCTCTAGACCCTTCCAGAGCTGAGATATCAAAATTCAATATTTCGACCCGAAAAAAAAACGACAGTGTTACCCCTTTCGTTTTTTTTTTCATTTTCGGGCGAAAAATTAAGTTTCTCCAATCTTCTCAAAACTCTGGATTATGATAGAGGGCTGTGAGACTTTGACCTGAGTGCAAAAATGGAGGCTCTAGACCCTTCCAGAGCTGAGATATCAAAATTCAAAATTTCGACCCGAAAAAAAAACGACAGTGTTACCCCTTTCTTTTTTTTCATTTTCGGGCGAAAAATTAAGTTTCTCCAACCTTCTCAAAACTCTGGATTATGATAGAGGGCCGTGAGACTTTGGCCTGAGTGCAAAAATGGAGGTTCTAGACCCTTCCAGAGCTGAGATATCGAAATTCAAAATTTCGACCCGAAAAAAAAACGACAGTGTTACCCCTTTCGTTTTTTTCATTTTCGGGCGAAAAATTAAGTTTCTCCAATCTTCTCAAAACTCTGGATTATGATAGAGGGCTGTGAGACTTTGGCCTGAGTGCAAAAATGGAGGCTCTAGACCCTTCCAGAGCTGAGATATCAAAATTCGAAATTTCGACCCGAAAAAAAAACGACAATGTTACCCCTTACGTTTTTTTCATTTTCGGGCGAAAAATTAAGTTTCTCCAATCTTCTCAAAACTCTGGATTATGATAGAGGGCTGTGAGACTTTGGCCTGAGTGCAAAAATGGAGGTTCTAGACCCTTCCAGAGCTGAGATATCAAAATTCTAAATTTCGCCCTGAAAAAAAAACGACAGTGTTACCCCTTTCGTTTTTTTCATTTTCGGGCGAAAAATTAAGTTTCTCCAATCTTCTCAAAACTCTGGATTATGATAGAGGGCTGTGAGACTTTGACCTGAGTGCAAAAATGGAGGTTCTAGACCCTTCCAGAGCTGAGATATCAAAATTCAAAATTTCGCCCTGAAAAAAAAACGACAGTGTTACCCCTTTCGTTTTTTTCATTTTCGGGCGAAAAATTAAGTTTCTCCAATCTTCTCAAAACTCTGGATTATGATAGAGGGCTGTGAGACTTTGACCTGAGTGCAAAAATGGAGGCTCTAGACCCTTCCAGAGCTGAGATATCAACATTAAAAATTTCGACCCGAAAAAAAAAACGACAGTGTTACCCCTTTCGTTTTTTTTTCGTTTTTGGGCGAAAAATTAAGTTTCTCCAATCTTCTCAAAACTCTGGATTATGATAGAGGGCTGTGAGACTTTGACCTGAGTGCAAAAATGGAGGTTCTAGACCCTTCCAGAGCTGAGATATCAAAATTCAAAATTTCGACCCGAAAAAAAAACGACAGTGTTACCCCTTTCGTTTTTTTCATTTTCTGGCGAAAAATTAAGTTTCTCCAATCTTCTCAAAACTCTGGATTATGATAGAGGGCTGTGAGAAATTGTCCTGAGTGCAAAAATGGAGGTTCTAGACCCTTCCAGAGCTGAGATATCGAAATTCAAAAATTTCGACTCGAAAAAAAACGACAGTGTTACCCCTTTCGTTTTTTTTAGTTTTTGGGCGAAAAATTAAGTTCCTTCAATCTTCTCAAAACTCTGGATTCTGATAGAGGGCTGTGAGACTTTGACCTGAGTGCAAAAATGGAGGTTCTAGACCCTTCCAGAGCTGAGATATCAACATTCAAAATTTCGACCCGAAAAAAAAACGACAGTGTTACCCCTTTCGTTTTTTTTCGTTTTTGGGCGAAAAATTAAGTTCCTCCAATCTTCTCAAAACTCTGGATTCTGATAGAGGGCCACGAGACTTTGACCTGAGTGCAAAAATGGAGGCTCTAGACCCTTCCAGAGCTGAGACATCAAAATTCAAAATTTCGACCCGAAAAAAAAACGACAGTGTTACCCCTTTCGTTTTTTTTCATTTTCGGGCGAAAAATGTAGTTTCTCCAATCTTCTCAAAACTCTGGATTATGATAGAGGGTTGTGAGACTTTGACCTGAGTGCAAAAATGGAGGTTCTAGACCCTTCCAGAGCTGAGATATCAAAATTCAAAATTTCGACCCGAAAAAAAAACGACAGTGTTACCCCTTTCGTTTTTTTTCATTTTCGGGCGAAAAATTAAGTTTCTCCAATCTTCTCAAAACTCTGGATTATGATAGAGGGCTGTGAGACTTTGACCTGAGTGCAAAAATTGAGGATCTAGACCCTTCCAGAGCTGAGATATCAACATTCAAAATTTCGACCCGAAAAAAAAACGACAGTGTTACCCCTTTCTTTTTTTTCGTTTTTGGGCGAAAAATTAAGTTTCTCCAATCTTCTCAAAACTCTGGATTATGATAGAGGGCTGTGAGACTTTGGCCTGAGTGCAAAAATGGAGGCTCTAGACCCTTCCAGAGCTGAGATATCAAAATTCAAAATTTCGACCCGAAAAAAAAACGACAGTGTTACCCCTTTCGTTTTTTTTCATTTTCGGGCGAAAAATGTAGTTTCTCCAATCTTCTCAAAAATCTGGATTATGATAGAGGGCTGTGAGACTTTGACCTGAGTGCAAAAATGGAGGTTCTAGACCCTTCCAGAGCTGAGATATCGAAATTCAAAAATTTCGACTAAAAAAAAAACGACAGTGTTACCCCTTTCGTTTTTTTTTCGTTTTTGGGCGAAAAATTAAGTTCCTCCAATCTTCTCAAAACTCTGGATTTTGATAGAGGACCAAAAGACTTTGACCTGAGTGCAAAAATGGATGATCTAGACCCTCCCAGAGCTGAGATATCAAAATTCAAAATTTTGACCCGAAAAAAAAACGACAGTGTTACCCCTTTCGTTTTTTTCCATTTTTGGGGCGAAAAATTAAGTTTCTCCAATCTTCTCAAAACTCTGGATTCTGATAGATGGCCACAAGACTTTGACCTGAGTGCAAAAATGGAGGCTCTAGACCCTTCCAGAGCTGAGATATCAAAATTCAAAATTTCGACCCGAAAAAAAAAACGACATTGGTACCCCTTTCGTTTTTTTCCATTTTTGGGCGAAAAATTAAGTTTCTCCAATCTTCTCAATACTCTGGATTATGATAGAGGGCTGTGAGACTTTGACCTGAGTGCAAAAATGGATGATCTAGACCCTTCCAGAGCTGAGATATCAAAATTCAAAATTTTGACCCGAAAAAAAAACGACAGTGTTACCACTTTCGTTTTTTTCCATTTTTGGGCGAAAAATTAAGTTTCTCCAATCTTCTCAAAACTCTGGATTCTGATAGAGGGCCACAAGACTTTGACCTGAGTGCAAAAATGGATGATCTAGACCCTTCCAGAGCTGAGATATGAAAATTCAAAATTTTGACTAGAAAAAAAAACGACAGTGTTACCCCTTTCGTTTTTTTCCATTTTTGGGCGAAAAATTAAGTTTCTCCAATCTTCTCAAAACTCTGGATTCTGATAGATGGCCACAAGACTTTGACCTGAGTGCAAAAATGGAGGCTCTAGACCCTTCCAGAGCTGAGATATCAAAATTCAAAATTTCGACCCGAAAAAAAAACGACAGTGGTACCCCTTTCGTTTTTTTCCATTTTTGGGCGAAAAATTAAGTTTCTCCAATCTTCTCAAAACTCTGGATTATGATAGAGGGCTGTGAGACTTTGACCTGAGTGCAAAAATGGATGATCTAGACCCTTCCAGAGCTGAGATATCAAAATTCAAAATTTCGACCCGAAAAAAAAAACGACAGTGTTACCCCTTTCGTTTTTTTCCATTTTTGGGCGAAAAATTAAGTTTCTCCAATCTTCTCAAAACTCTGGATTCTGATAGAGGGCCACAAGACTTTGACCTGAGTGCAAAAATGGATGATCTAGACCCTTCCAGAGCTGAGATATCAAAATTCAAAATTTTGACCCGAAAAAAAAACGACAGTGTTACCCCTTTCGTTTTTTTCCATTTTTGGGCGAAAAATTAAGTTTCTCCAATCTTCTCAAAACTCTGGATTCTGATAGATGGCCACAAGACTGACCTGAGTGCAAAAATGGAGGCTCTAGACCCTTCCAGAGCTGAGATATCAAAATTTAAAATTTCGACCCGAAAAAAAAACGACAGTGTTACCCCTTTCGTTTTTTTTTCATTTTCGGGCGAAAAATTAAGTTTCTCCAATCTTCTCAAAACTCTGGATTATGATAGAGGGCTGTGAGACTTTGACCTGAGTGCAAAAATGGAGGCTCTAGACCCTTCCAGAGCTGAGATATCAAAATTCAAAATTTCGACCCGAAAAAAAAACGACAGTGTTACCCCTTTCTTTTTTTTCATTTTCGGGCGAAAAATTAAGTTTCTCCAATCTTCTCAAAACTCTGGATTATGATAGAGGGCCGTGAGACTTTGGCCTGAGTGCAAAAATGGAGGTTCTAGACCCTTCCAGAGCTGAGATATCGAAATTCAAAATTTCGACCCGAAAAAAAAACGACAGTGTTACCCCTTTCGTTTTTTTCATTTTCGGGCGAAAAATTAAGTTTCTCCAATCTTCTCAAAACTCTGGATTATGATAGAGGGCTGTGAGACTTTGGCCTGAGTGCAAAAATGGAGGCTCTAGACCCTTCCAGAGCTGAGATATCAAAATTCAAAATTTCGACCCGAAAAAAAAACGACAATGTTACCCCTTACGTTTTTTTCATTTTCGGGCGAAAAATTACGTTTCTCCAATCTTCTCAAAACTCTGGATTATGATAGAGGGCTGTGAGACTTTGGCCTGAGTGCAAAAATGGAGGTTCTAGACCCTTCCAGAGCTGAGATATCAAAATTCAAAATTTCGCCCTGAAAAAAAAATGACAGTGTTACCCCTTTCGTTTTTTTCATTTTCGGGCGAAAAATTAAGTTTCTCCAATCTTCTCAAAACTCTGGATTATGATAGAGGGCTGTGAGACTTTGGCCTGAGTGCAAAAATGGAGGTTCTAGACCCTTCCAGAGCTGAGATATCAAAATTCAAAATTTCGACCCGAAAAAAAAACGACAGTGTTACCCCTTTCGTTTTTTTCATTTTCGGGCGAAAAATTAAGTTTCTCCAATCTTCTCAAAACTCTGGATTATGATAGAGGGCTGTGAGACTTTGACCTGAGTGCAAAAATGGAGGTTCTAGACCCTTCCAGAGCTGAGATATCAAAATTCAAAATTTCGACCCGAAAAAAAAAACGACAGTGTTACCCCTTTCGTTTTTTTCATTTTCTGGCGAAAAATGAAGTTTCTCCAATCTTCTCAAAACTCTGGATTATGATAGAGGGCTGTGAGAAATTGTCCTGAGTGCAAAAATGGAGGTTCTAGACCCTTCCAGAGCTGAGATATCGAAATTCAAAAATTTCGACTCGAAAAAAAAACGACAGTGTTACCCCTTTCGTTTTTTTTCGTTTTTGGGCGAAAAATTAAGTTCCTTCAATCTTCTCAAAACTCTGGATTCTGATAGAGGGCTGTGAGACTTTGACCTGAGTGCAAAAATTAAGGATCTAGACCCTTCCAGAGCTGAGATATCAACATTCAAAATTTCGACCCGAAAAAAAAAACGACAGTGTTACCCCTTTCGTTTTTTTTCGTTTTTGGGCGAAAAATTAAGTTCCTCTAATCTTCTCAAAACTCTGGATTCTGATAGAGGGCCACGAGACTTTGACCTGAGTGCAAAAATGGAGGCTCTAGACCCTTCCAGAGCTGAGATATCAAAATTCAAAATTTCGACCCGAAAAAAAAACGACAGTGTTACCCCTTTCGTTTTTTTTCATTTTCGGGCGAAAAATGTAGTTTCTCCAATCTTCTCAAAACTCTGGATTATGATAGAGGGCTGTGAGACTTTGACCTGAGTGCAAAAATGGAGGTTCTAGACCCTTCCAGAGCTGAGATATCAAAATTCAAAATTTCGACCCGAAAAAAAACGACAGTGTTACCCCTTTCGTTTTTTTTCATTTTCGGGCGAAAAATTAAGTTTCTCCAATCTTCTCAAAACTCTGGATTATGATAGAGGGCTGTGAGACTTTGACCTGAGTGCAAAAATTGAGGATCTAGACCCTTCCAGAGCTGAGATATCAACATTCAAAATTTCGACCCGAAAAAAAAAACGACAGTGTTACCCCTTTCGTTTTTTTTCGTTTTTGGGCGAAAAATTAAGTTCCTCCAATCTTCTCAAAACTCTGGATTATGATAGAGGGCTGTGAGACTTTGACCTGAGTGCAAAAATGGAGGTTCTAGACCCTTCCAGAGCTGAGATATCGAAATTCAAAAATTTCGACTAAAAAAAAACGACAGTGTTACCCCTTTCGTTTTTTTTCGTTTTTTGGCGAAAAATTAAGTTCCTCCAATCTTCTCAAAACTCTGGATTCTGATAGAGGGCCACGAGACTTTGACCTGAGTGCAAAAATGGAGGCTCTAGACCCTTCCAGAGCTGAGATATCAAAATTCAAAATTTCGACCCGAAAAAAAAACGACAGTGTTACCCCTTTCGTTTTTTTCATTTTCGGGCGAAAAATTAAGTTTCTCCAATCTTCTCAAAACTCTGGATTATGATAGAGGGCTGTGAGACTTTGACCTGAGTGCAAAAATGGAGGCTCTAGACCCTTCCAGAGCTGAGATATCAACATTCAAAATTTCGACCCGAAAAAAAAACGACAGTGTTACCCCTTTCGTTTTTTTTCGTTTTTGGGCGAAAAATTAAGTTTCTCCAATCTTTTTAAAACTCTGGATTATGATAGAGGGCTGTGAGACTTTGACCTGAGTGCAAAAATGGAGGTTCTAGACCCTTCCAGAGCTGAGATATCAAAATTCAAAATTTCGACCCGAAAAAAAAAACGACAGTGTTACCCCTTTCGTTTTTTTCATTTTCTGGCGAAAAATTAAGTTTCTCCAATCTTCTCAAAACTCTGGATTATGATAGAGGGCTGTGAGAAATTGTCCTGAGTGCAAAAATGGAGGTTCTAGACCCTTCCAGAGCTGAGATATCAAAATTTAAAAATTTCGACTCGAAAAAAAACGACAGTGTTACCCCTTTCGTTTTTTTTCGTTTTTGGGCGAAAAATTAAGTTCCTTCAATCTTCTCAAAACTCTGGATTCTGATAGAGGGCTGTGAGACTTTGACCTGAGTGCAAAAATTGAGGATCTAGACCCTTCCAGAGCTGAGATATCAACATTCAAAATTTCGACCCGAAAAAAAAACGACAGTGTTACCCCTTTCGTTTTTTTCGTTTTTGGGCGAAAAATTAAGTTCCTTCAATCTTCTCAAAACTCTGGATTCTGATAGAGGGCTGTGAGACTTTGACCTGAGTGCAAAAATTGAGGATCTAGACCCTTCCAGAGCTGAGATATCAACATTCAAAATTTCGACCCGAAAAAAAAACGACAGTGTTACCCCTTTCGTTTTTTTTCGTTTTTGGGCGAAAAATTAAGTTCCTCCAATCTTCTCAAAACTCTGGATTCTGATAGAGGGCCACGAGACTTTGACCTGAGTGCAAAAATGGAGGCTCTAGACCCTTCCAGAGCTGAGATATCAAAATTCAAAATTTCGACCCGAAAAAAAAAACGACAGTGTTACCCCTTTCGTTTTTTTTCATTTTCGGGCGAAAAATGTAGTTTCTCCAATCTTCTCAAAACTCTGGATTATGATAGAGGGCTGTGAGACTTTGACCTGAGTGCAAAAATGGAGGTTCTAGACCCTTCCAGAGCTGAGATATCAAAATTCAAAATTTCGACCCGAAAAAAAAAACGACAGTGTTACCCCTTTCGTTTTTTTTCATTTTCGGGCGAAAAATGTAGTTTCTCCAATCTTCTCAAAACTCTGGATTATGATAGAGGGCTGTGAGACTTTGACCTGAGTGCAAAAATGGATGATCTAGACCCTTCCAGAGCTGAGATATCAAAATTCAAAATTTCGACCTGAAAAAAAACGACAGTGTTACCCCTTTCGTTTTTTTTCATTTTCGGGCGAAAAATTAAGTTTCTCCAATCTTCTCAAAACTCTGGATTATGATAGAGGGCTGTGAGACTTTGACCTGAGTGCAAAAATTGAGGATCTAGACCCTTCCAGAGCTGAGATATCAACATTCAAAATTTCGACCCGAAAAAAAAAAACGACAGTGTTACCCCTTTCGTTTTTTTTCGTTTTTGGGCGAAAAATTAAGTTCCTCCAATCTTCTCAAAACTCTGGATTATGATAGAGGGCTGTGAGACTTTGACCTGAGTGCAAAAATGGAGGTTCTAGACCCTTCCAGAGCTGAGATATCGAAATTCAAAAATTTCGACTAAAAAAAAAACGACAGTGTTACCCCTTTCGTTTTTTTTCGTTTTTGGGCGAAAAATTAAGTTCCTCCAATCTTCTCAAAACTCTGGATTCTGATAGAGGGCCACGAGACTTTGACCTGAGTGCAAAAATGGAGGCTCTAGACCCTTCCAGAGCTGAGATATCAAAATTCAAAATTTCGACCCGAAAAAAAAACGACAGTGTTACCCCTTTCGTTTTTTTCATTTTCGGGCGAAAAATTAAGTTTCTCCAATCTTCTCAAAACTCTGGATTATGATAGAGGGCTGTGAGACTTTGACCTGAGTGCAAAAATGGAGGTTCTAGACCCTTCCAGAGCTGAGATATCAAAATTCAAAATTTCGCCCTGAAAAAAAAACGACAGTGTTACCCCTTTCGTTTTTTTCATTTTCGGGCGAAAAATTAAGTTTCTCCAATCTTCTCAAAACTCTGGATTATGATAGAGGGCTGTGAGACTTTGGCCTGAGTGCAAAAATGGAGGTTCTAGACCCCTCCAGAGCTGAGATATCAAAATTCAAAATTTCGACCCGAAAAAAAAACGACAGTGTTACCCCTTTCGTTTTTTTTCATTTTCGGGCGAAAAATTAAGTTTCTCCAATCTTCTCAAAACTCTGGATTATGATAGAGGGCTGTGAGACTTTGACCTGAGTGCAAAAATGGAGGCTCTAGGCCCTTCCAGAGCTGAGATATCAACATTCAAAATTTCGACCCGAAAAAAAAAACGACAGTGTTACCCCTTTCGTTTTTTTTCGTTTTTGGGCGAAAAATTAAGTTTCTCCAATCTTTTTAAAACTCTGGATTATGATAGAGGGCTGTGAGACTTTGACCTGAGTGCAAAAATGGAGGTTCTAGACCCTTCCAGAGCTGAGATATCAAAATTCAAAATTTCGACCCGAAAAAAAAACGACAGTGTTACCCCTTTCGTTTTTTTCATTTTCTGGCGAAAAATTAAGTTTCTCCAATCTTCTCAAAACTCTGGATTATGATAGAGGGCTGTGAGAAATTGTCCTGAGTGCAAAAATGGAGGTTCTAGACCCTTCCAGAGCTGAGATATCGAAATTTAAAAATTTCGACTCGAAAAAAAACGACAGTGTTACCCCTTTCGTTTTTTTTCGTTTTTGGGCGAAAAATTAAGTTCCTTCAATCTTCTCAAAACTCTGGATTCTGATAGAGGGCTGTGAGACTTTGACCTGAGTGCAAAAATTGAGGATCTAGACCCTTCCAGAGCTGAGATATCAACATTCAAAATTTCGACCCGAAAAAAAAACGACAGTGTTACCCCTTTCGTTTTTTTTCGTTTTTGGGCGAAAAATTAAGTTCCTCCAATCTTCTCAAAACTCTGGATTCTGATAGAGGGCCACGAGACTTTGACCTGAGTGCAAAAATGGAGGCTCTAGACCCTTCCAGAGCTGAGATATCAAAATTCAAAATTTCGACCCGAAAAAAAAACGACAGTGTTACCCCTTTCGTTTTTTTTCATTTACGGGCGAAAAATGTAGTTTCTCCAATCTTCTCAAAACTCTGGATTATGATAGAGGGCTGTGAGACTTTGACCTGAGTGCAAAAATGGAGGTTCTAGACCCTTCCAGAGCTGAGATATCAAAATTCAAAATTTCGACCCGAAAAAAAACGACAGTGTTACCCCTTTCGTTTTTTTCATTTTCGGGCGAAAAATTAAGTTTCTCCAATCTTCTCTAAACTCTGGATTATGATAGAGGGCTGTGAGACTTTGGCCTGAGTGCAAAAATGGAGGTTCTAGACCCTTCCAGAGCTGAGATATCAAAATTCAAAATTTCGACCCGAAAAAAAAAACGACAGTGTTACCCCTTTCGTTTTTTTTCATTTTTGGGCGAAAAATTAAGTTTCTCCAATCTTCTCAAAACTCTGGATTATGATAGAGGGCTGTGAGACTTTGACCTGAGTGCAAAAATTGAGGATCTAGACCCTTCCAGAGCTGAGATATCAACATTCAAAATTTCGACCCGAAAAAAAACCGACAGTGTTACCCCTTTCGTTTTTTTTTGTTTTTGGCCGAAAAATTAAGTTTCTCCAATCTTCTCAAAACTCTGGATTATGATAGAGGGCTGTGAGACTTTGGCCTGAGTGCAAAAATGGAGGTTCTAGACCCTTCCAGAGCTGAGATATCAAAATGCAAAATTTCGACCCGAAAAAAAAAAACGACAGTGTTACCCCTTTCGTTTTTTTTCGTTTTTGGGCGAAAAATTAAGTTCCTCCAATCTTCTCAAAACTCTGGATTCTGATAGAGGGCCACGAGACTTTGACCTGAGTGCAAAAATGGATGATCTAGACCCTTCCAGAGCTGAGATATCAAAATTCAAAATTTCGACCCGAAAAAAAAACAGCAGTGTTACCCCTTTCGTTTTTTTCCATTTTCGGGCGAAAAATTAAGTTTCTCCAATCTTCTCAAACCTCTGGATTATGATAGAGGGCTGTGAGACTTTGACCTGAG
This sequence comes from Pimephales promelas, assembly GCF_988280905.1. Taxonomy (NCBI): domain Eukaryota; kingdom Metazoa; phylum Chordata; class Actinopteri; order Cypriniformes; family Leuciscidae; genus Pimephales; species Pimephales promelas. The sequence goes on from NC_142785.1 coordinate 31,926,059, forward strand.
TGCAAAAATGGATGATCTAGACCCTTCCAGAGCTGAGATATCAAAATTCTAAATTTTGACCCGAAAAAAAACGACAGTGTTACCCCTTTCGTTTTTTTCCATTTTTGGGCGAAAAATTAAGTTTCTCCAATCTTCTCAAAACTCTGGATTCTGATAGAGGGCCACAAGACTTTGACCTGAGTGCAAAAATGGATGATCTAGACCCTTCCAGAGCTGAGATATCAAAATTCAAAATTTTGACCCGAAAAAAAAACGACAGTGTTACCCCTTTCGTTTTTTTCCATTTTTGGGCGAAAAATTAAGTTTCTCCAATCTTCTCAAAACTCTGGATTCTGATAGAGGGCCACAAGACTTTGACCTGAGTGCAAAAATGGATGATCTAGACCCTTCCAGAGCTGAGATATCAAAATTCAAAATTTTGACCCGAAAAAAAAACGACAGTGTTACCCCTTTCGTTTTTTTCCATTTTTGGGCGAAAAATTAAGTTTCTCCAATCTTCTCAAAACTCTGGATTCTGATAGATGGCCACAAGACTTTGACCTGAGTGCAAAAATGGAGGCTCTAGACCCTTCCAGAGCTGAGATATCAAAATTCAAAATTTCGACCCGAAAAAAAAAAACGACAGTGTTACCCCTTTCGTTTTTTTTCGTTTTTGGGCGAAAAATTAAGTTCCTCCAATCTTCTCAAAACTCTGGATTCTGATAGAGGGCCACGAGACTTTGACCTGAGTGCAAAAATGGAGGCTCTAGACCCTTCCAGAGCTGAGATATCAAAATTCAAAATTTCGACCCGAAAAAAAAACGACAGTGTTACCCCTTTCGTTTTTTTTCATTTACGGGCGAAAAATGTAGTTTCTCCAATCTTCTCAAAACTCTGGATTATGATAGAGGGCTGTGAGACTTTGACCTGAGTGCAAAAATTGAGGATCTAGACCCTTCCAGAGCTGAGATATCAACATTCAAAATTTCGACCCGAAAAAAAACCGACAGTGTTACCCCTTTCGTTTTTTTTTGTTTTTGGCCGAAAAATTAAGTTTCTCCAATCTTCTCAAAACTCTGGATTATGATAGAGGGCTGTGAGACTTTGGCCTGAGTGCAAAAATGGAGGTTCTAGACCCTTCCAGAGCTGAGATATCAAAATGCAAAATTTCGACCCGAAAAAAAAAAACGACAGTGTTACCCCTTTCGTTTTTTTTCGTTTTTGGGCGAAAAATTAAGTTCCTCCAATCTTCTCAAAACTCTGGATTCTGATAGAGGGCCACGAGACTTTGACCTGAGTGCAAAAATGGATGATCTAGACCCTTCCAGAGCTGAGATATCAAAATTCAAAATTTCGACCCGAAAAAAAAACAGCAGTGTTACCCCTTTCGTTTTTTTCCATTTTCGGGCGAAAAATTAAGTTTCTCCAATCTTCTCAAACCTCTGGATTATGATAGAGGGCTGTGAGACTTTGACCTGAGTGCAAAAATGGATGATCTAGACCCTTCCAGAGCTGAGATATCAAAATTCTAAATTTTGACCCGAAAAAAAACGACAGTGTTACCCCTTTCGTTTTTTTCCATTTTTGGGCGAAAAATTAAGTTTCTCCAATCTTCTCAAAACTCTGGATTCTGATAGAGGGCCACAAGACTTTGACCTGAGTGCAAAAATGGATGATCTAGACCCTTCCAGAGCTGAGATATCAAAATTCAAAATTTCGACCCGAAAAAAAAACGACAGTGTTACCCCTTTCGTTTTTTTTCGTTTTTGGGCGAAAAATTAAGTTCCTCCAATCTTCTCAAAACTCTGGATTCTGATAGAGGGCCACGAGACTTTGACCTGAGTGCAAAAATGGAGGCTCTAGACCCTTCCAGAGCTGAGATATCAAAATTCAAAATTTCGACCCGAAAAAAAAACGACAGTGTTACCCCTTTCGTTTTTTTTCATTTACGGGCGAAAAATGTAGTTTCTCCAATCTTCTCAAAACTCTGGATTATGATAGAGGGCTGTGAGACTTTGACCTGAGTGCAAAAATGGAGGTTCTAGACCCTTCCAGAGCTGAGATATCAAAATTCAAAATTTCGACCCGAAAAAAAACGACAGTGTTACCCCTTTCGTTTTTTTCATTTTCGGGCGAAAAATTAAGTTTCTCCAATCTTCTCTAAACTCTGGATTATGATAGAGGGCTGTGAGACTTTGGCCTGAGTGCAAAAATGGAGGTTCTAGACCCTTCCAGAGCTGAGATATCAAAATTCAAAATTTCGACCCGAAAAAAAAAACGACAGTGTTACCCCTTTCGTTTTTTTTCATTTTTGGGCGAAAAATTAAGTTTCTCCAATCTTCTCAAAACTCTGGATTATGATAGAGGGCTGTGAGACTTTGACCTGAGTGCAAAAATTGAGGATCTAGACCCTTCCAGAGCTGAGATATCAACATTCAAAATTTCGACCCGAAAAAAAACCGACAGTGTTACCCCTTTCGTTTTTTTTTGTTTTTGGCCGAAAAATTAAGTTTCTCCAATCTTCTCAAAACTCTGGATTATGATAGAGGGCTGTGAGACTTTGGCCTGAGTGCAAAAATGGAGGTTCTAGACCCTTCCAGAGCTGAGATATCAAAATGCAAAATTTCGACCCGAAAAAAAAAAACGACAGTGTTACCCCTTTCGTTTTTTTTCGTTTTTGGGCGAAAAATTAAGTTCCTCCAATCTTCTCAAAACTCTGGATTCTGATAGAGGGCCACGAGACTTTGACCTGAGTGCAAAAATGGATGATCTAGACCCTTCCAGAGCTGAGATATCAAAATTCAAAATTTCGACCCGAAAAAAAAACAGCAGTGTTACCCCTTTCGTTTTTTTCCATTTTCGGGCGAAAAATTAAGTTTCTCCAATCTTCTCAAACCTCTGGATTATGATAGAGGGCTGTGAGACTTTGACCTGAGTGCAAAAATGGATGATCTAGACCCTTCCAGAGCTGAGATATCAAAATTCTAAATTTTGACCCGAAAAAAAACGACAGTGTTACCCCTTTCGTTTTTTTCCATTTTTGGGCGAAAAATTAAGTTTCTCCAATCTTCTCAAAACTCTGGATTCTGATAGAGGGCCACAAGACTTTGACCTGAGTGCAAAAATGGATGATCTAGACCCTTCCAGAGCTGAGATATCAAAATTCAAAATTTTGACCCGAAAAAAAAACGACAGTGTTACCCCTTTCGTTTTTTTCCATTTTTGGGCGAAAAATTAAGTTTCTCCAATCTTCTCAAAACTCTGGATTCTGATAGAGGGCCACAAGACTTTGACCTGAGTGCAAAAATGGATGATCTAGACCCTTCCAGAGCTGAGATATCAAAATTCAAAATTTTGACCCGAAAAAAAAACGACAGTGTTACCCCTTTCGTTTTTTTCCATTTTTGGGCGAAAAATTAAGTTTCTCCAATCTTCTCAAAACTCTGGATTCTGATAGATGGCCACAAGACTTTGACCTGAGTGCAAAAATGGAGGCTCTAGACCCTTCCAGAGCTGAGATATCAAAATTCAAAATTTCGACCCGAAAAAAAAAACGACAGTGTTACCCCTTTCGTTTTTTTTCGTTTTTGGGCGAAAAATTAAGTTCCTCCAATCTTCTCAAAACTCTGGATTCTGATAGAGGGCCACGAGACTTTGACCTGAGTGCAAAAATGGAGGCTCTAGACCCTTCCAGAGCTGAGATATCAAAATTCAAAATTTCGACCCGAAAAAAAAACGACAGTGTTACCCCTTTCGTTTTTTTTCATTTACGGGCGAAAAATGTAGTTTCTCCAATCTTCTCAAAACTCTGGATTATGATAGAGGGCTGTGAGACTTTGACCTGAGTGCAAAAATTGAGGATCTAGACCCTTCCAGAGCTGAGATATCAACATTCAAAATTTCGACCCGAAAAAAAACCGACAGTGTTACCCCTTTCGTTTTTTTTTGTTTTTGGCCGAAAAATTAAGTTTCTCCAATCTTCTCAAAACTCTGGATTATGATAGAGGGCTGTGAGACTTTGGCCTGAGTGCAAAAATGGAGGTTCTAGACCCTTCCAGAGCTGAGATATCAAAATGCAAAATTTCGACCCGAAAAAAAAAAACGACAGTGTTACCCCTTTCGTTTTTTTTCGTTTTTGGGCGAAAAATTAAGTTCCTCCAATCTTCTCAAAACTCTGGATTCTGATAGAGGGCCACGAGACTTTGACCTGAGTGCAAAAATGGATGATCTAGACCCTTCCAGAGCTGAGATATCAAAATTCAAAATTTCGACCCGAAAAAAAAACAGCAGTGTTACCCCTTTCGTTTTTTTCCATTTTCGGGCGAAAAATTAAGTTTCTCCAATCTTCTCAAACCTCTGGATTATGATAGAGGGCTGTGAGACTTTGACCTGAGTGCAAAAATGGATGATCTAGACCCTTCCAGAGCTGAGATATCAAAATTCTAAATTTTGACCCGAAAAAAAACGACAGTGTTACCCCTTTCGTTTTTTTCCATTTTTGGGCGAAAAATTAAGTTTCTCCAATCTTCTCAAAACTCTGGATTCTGATAGAGGGCCACAAGACTTTGACCTGAGTGCAAAAATGGATGATCTAGACCCTTCCAGAGCTGAGATATCAAAATTCAAAATTTTGACCCGAAAAAAAAACGACAGTGTTACCCCTTTCGTTTTTTTCCATTTTTGGGCGAAAAATTAAGTTTCTCCAATCTTCTCAAAACTCTGGATTCTGATAGAGGGCCACAAGACTTTGACCTGAGTGCAAAAATGGATGATCTAGACCCTTCCAGAGCTGAGATATCAAAATTCAAAATTTTGACCCGAAAAAAAAACGACAGTGTTACCCCTTTCGTTTTTTTCCATTTTTGGGCGAAAAATTAAGTTTCTCCAATCTTCTCAAAACTCTGGATTCTGATAGATGGCCACAAGACTTTGACCTGAGTGCAAAAATGGAGGCTCTAGACCCTTCCAGAGCTGAGATATCAAAATTCAAAATTTCGACCCGAAAAAAAAAAACGACATTGGTACCCCTTTCGTTTTTTTCCATTTTTGGGCGAAAAATTAAGTTTCTCCAATCTTCTCAATACTCTGGATTATGATAGAGGGCTGTGAGACTTTGACCTGAGTGCAAAAATGGATGATCTAGACCCTTCCAGAGCTGAGATATCAAAATTCAAAATTTTGACCCGAAAAAAAAACGACAGTGTTACCCCTTTCGTTTTTTTCCATTTTTGGGCGAAAAATTAAGTTTCTCAAATCTTCTCAAAATTCTGGATTCTGATAGAGGGCCACAAGACTTTGACCTGAGTGCAAAAATGGATGATCTAGACCCTTCCAGAGCTGAGATATGAAAATTCAAAATTTTGACTAGAAAAAAAACGACAGTGTTACCCCTTTCGTTTTTTTTCGTTTTTGGGCGAAAAATTTAGTTTCTCCAATCTTTTTAAAACTCTGGATTATGATAGAGGGCTGTGAGACTTTGACCTGAGTGCAAAAATGGATGATCTAGACCCTTCCAGAGCTGAGATATCAAAATTCAAAATTTCGACCCGAAAAAAAAAACGACAGTGTTACCCCTTTCGTTTTTTTCCATTTTTGGGCGAAAAATTAAGGTTCTCCAATCTTCTCAAAACTCTGGATTCTGATAGAGGGCCACAAGACTTTGACCTGAGTGCAAAAATGGATGATCTAGACCCTTCCAGAGCTGAGATATCAAAATTCAAAATTTTGACCCGAAAAAAAAACGACAGTGTTACCCCTTTCGTTTTTTTTCCATTTTTGGGCGAAAAATTAAGTTTCTCCAATCTTCTCAAAACTCTGGATTCTGATAGATGGCCACAAGACTTTGACCTGAGTGCAAAAATGGAGGCTCTAGACCCTTCCAGAGCTGAGATATCAAAATTCAAAATTTCGACCCGAAAAAAAAACGACAGTGTCACCCCTTTCGTTTTTTTTCGTTTTTGGGCGAAAAATTTAGTTTCTCCAATCTTTTTAAAACTCTGGATTATGATAGAGGGCTGTGAGACTTTGACCTGAGTGCAAAAATGGAGGTTCTAGACCCTTCCAGAGCTGAGATATCAAAATTCAAAATTTCGACCCGAAAAAAAAACGACAGTGTTACCCCTTTCGTTTTTTTCATTTTCTGGCGAAAAATTAAGTTTCTCCAATCTTCTCAAAACTCTGGATTATGATAGAGGGCTGTGAGAAATTGTCCTGAGTGCAAAAATGGAGGTTCTAGACCCTTCCAGAGCTGAGATATCGAAATTTAAAAATTTCGACTCGAAAAAAAACGACAGTGTTACCCCTTTCGTTTTTTTTCGTTTTTGGGCGAAAAATTAAGTTCCTTCAATCTTCTCAAAACTCTGGATTCTGATAGAGGGCTGTGAGACTTTGACCTGAGTGCAAAAATTGAGGATCTAGACCCTTCCAGAGCTGAGATATCAACATTCAAAATTTCGACCCGAAAAAAAAACGACAGTGTTACCCCTTTCGTTTTTTTTCGTTTTTGGGCGAAAAATTAAGTTCCTCCAATCTTCTCAAAACTCTGGATTCTGATAGAGGGCCACGAGACTTTGACCTGAGTGCAAAAATGGAGGTGCTAGACCCTTCCAGAGCTGAGATATCAAAATTCAAAATTTCGACCCGAAAAAAAACGACAGTGTTACCCCTTTCGTTTTTTTCATTTTCGGGCGAAAAATTAAGTTTCTCCAATCTTCTCAAAACTCTGGATTATGATAGAGGGCTGTGAGACTTTGGCCTGAGTGCAAAAATGGAGGTTCTAGACCCTTCCAGAGCTGAGATATCAAAATGCAAAATTTCGACCCGAAAAAAAAAAACGACAGTGTTACCCCTTTCGTTTTTTTTCGTTTTTGGGCGAAAAATTAAGTTCCTCCAATCTTCTCAAAACTCTGGATTCTGATAGAGGGCCACGAGACTTTGACCTGAGTGCAAAAATGGATGATCTAGACCCTTCCAGAGCTGAGATATCAAAATTCAAAATTTCGACCCGAAAAAAAAACGACAGTGTTACCCCTTTTGTTTTTTTCCATTTTCGGGCGAAAAATTAAGTTTCTCCAATCTTCTCAAACCTCTGGATTATGATAGAGGGCTGTGAGACTTTGACCTGAGTGCAAAAATGGATGATCTAGACCCTTCCAGAGCTGAGATATCAAAATTCAAAATTTTGACCCGAAAAAAAAACGACAGTGTTACCCCTTTCGTTTTTTTCCATTTTTGGGCGAAAAATTAAGTTTCTCCAATCTTCTCAAAACTCTGGATTCTGATAGATGGCCACAAGACTTTGACCTGAGTGCAAAAATGGAGGCTCTAGACCCTTCCAGAGCTGAGATATCAAAATTCAAAATTTCGACCCGAAAAAAAAAAACGACATTGGTACCCCTTTCGTTTTTTTCCATTTTTGGGCGAAAAATTAAGTTTCTCCAATCTTCTCAATACTCTGGATTATGATAGAGGGCTGTGAGACTTTGACCTGAGTGCAAAAATGGATGATCTAGACCCTTCCAGAGCTGAGATATCAAAATTCAAAATTTTGACCCGAAAAAAAAACGACAGTGTTACCCCTTTCGTTTTTTTCCATTTTTGGGCGAAAAATTAAGTTTCTCAAATCTTCTCAAAATTCTGGATTCTGATAGAGGGCCACAAGACTTTGACCTGAGTGCAAAAATGGATGATCTAGACCCTTCCAGAGCTGAGATATGAAAATTCAAAATTTTGACTAGAAAAAAAACGACAGTGTTACCCCTTTCGTTTTTTTCCATTTTTGGGCGAAAAATTAAGTTTCTCCAATCTTCTCAAAACTCTGGATTCTGATAGAGGGCCACAAGACTTTGACCTGAGTGCAAAAATGGATGATCTAGACCCTTCCAGAGCTGAGATATCAAAATTCAAAATTTTGACCCGAAAAAAAAACGACAGTGTTACCCCTTTCGTTTTTTTCCATTTTTGGGCGAAAAATTAAGTTTCTCCAATCTTCTCAAAACTCTGGATTCTGATAGATGGCCACAAGACTTTGACCTGAGTGCAAAAATGGAGGTTCTAGACCCTTCCAGAGCTGAGATATCAAAATTCAAAATTTCGACCCGAAAAAAAAAACGACATTGGTACCCCTTTCGTTTTTTTCCATTTTTGGGCGAAAAATTAAGTTTCTCCAATCTTCTCAATACTCTGGATTATGATAGAGGGCTGTGAGACTTTGACCTGAGTGCAAAAATGGATGATCTAGACCCTTCCAGAGCTGAGATATCAAAATTCAAAATTTTGACCCGAAAAAAAAACGACAGTGTTACCCCTTTCGTTTTTTTCCATTTTTGGGCGAAAAATTAAGTTTCTCAAATCTTCTCAAAATTCTGGATTCTGATAGAGGGTCACAAGACTTTGACCTGAGTGCAAAAATGGATGATCTAGACCCTTCCAGAGCTGAGATATGAAAATTCAAAATTTTGACTAGAAAAAAAACGACAGTGTTACCCCTTTCGTTTTTTTCCATTTTTGGGCGAAAAATTAAGTTTCTCCAATCTTCTCAAAACTCTGGATTCTGATAGATGGCCACAAGACTTTGACCTGAGTGCAAAAATGGAGGCTCTAGACCCTTCCAGAGCTGAGATATCAAAATTCAAAATTTCGACCCGAAAAAAAACGACAGTGGTACCCCTTTCGTTTTTTTCCATTTTTGGGGCGAAAAATTAAGTTTCTCCAATCTTCTCAAAACTCTGGATTATGAGAGAGGGCTGTGAGACTTTGACCTGAGTGCAAAAATGGATGATCTAGACCCTTCCAGAGCTGAGATATCAAAATTCAAAATTTCGACCCGAAAAAAAAAACGACAGTGTTACCCCTTTCGTTTTTTTCCATTTTTGGGCGAAAAATTAAGGTTCTCCAATCTTCTCAAAACTCTGGATTCTGATAGAGGGCCACAAGACTTTGACCTGAGTGCAAAAATGGATGATCTAGACCCTTCCAGAGCTGAGATATCAAAATTCAAAATTTTGACCCGAAAAAAAAACGACAGTGTTACCCCTTTCGTTTTTTTTCCATTTTTGGGCGAAAAATTAAGTTTCTCCAATCTTCTCAAAACTCTGGATTCTGATAGATGGCCACAAGACTTTGACCTGAGTGCAAAAATGGAGGCTCTAGACCCTTCCAGAGCTGAGATATCAAAATTCAAAATTTCGACCCGAAAAAAAAACGACAGTGTCACCCCTTTCGTTTTTTTTCGTTTTTGGGCGAAAAATTTAGTTTCTCCAATCTTTTTAAAACTCTGGATTATGATAGAGGGCTGTGAGACTTTGACCTGAGTGCAAAAATGGAGGTTCTAGACCCTTCCAGAGCTGAGATATCAAAATTCAAAATTTCGACCCGAAAAAAAAACGACAGTGTTACCCCTTTCGTTTTTTTCATTTTCTGGCGAAAAATTAAGTTTCTCCAATCTTCTCAAAACTCTGGATTATGAGAGAGGGCTGTGAGAAATTGTCCTGAGTGCAAAAATGGAGGTTCTAGACCCTTCCAGAGCTGAGATATCGAAATTTAAAAATTTCGACTCGAAAAAAAACGACAGTGTTACCCCTTTCGTTTTTTTTCGTTTTTGGGCGAAAAATTAAGTTCCTTCAATCTTCTCAAAACTCTGGATTCTGATAGAGGGCTGTGAGACTTTGACCTGAGTGCAAAAATTGAGGATCTAGACCCTTCCAGAGCTGAGATATCAACATTCAAAATTTCGACCCGAAAAAAAAACGACAGTGTTACCCCTTTCGTTTTTTTTCGTTTTTGGGCGAAAAATTAAGTTCCTCCAATCTTCTCAAAACTCTGGATTCTGATAGAGGGCCACGAGACTTTGACCTGAGTGCAAAAATGGAGGCTCTAGACCCTTCCAGAGCTGAGATATCAAAATTCAAAATTTCGACCCGAAAAAAAAACGACAGTGTTACCCCTTTCGTTTTTTTTCATTTACGGGCGAAAAATGTAGTTTCTCCAATCTTCTCAAAACTCTGGATTATGATAGAGGGCTGTGAGACTTTGACCTGAGTGCAAAAATGGAGGTTCTAGACCCTTCCAGAGCTGAGATATCAAAATTCAAAATTTCGACCCGAAAAAAAACGACAGTGTTACCCCTTTCGTTTTTTTCATTTTCGGGCGAAAAATTAAGTTTCTCCAATCTTCTCTAAACTCTGGATTATGATAGAGGGCTGTGAGACTTTGGCCTGAGTGCAAAAATGGAGGTTCTAGACCCTTCCAGAGCTGAGATATCAAAATTCAAAATTTCGACCCGAAAAAAAAAACGACAGTGTTACCCCTTTCGTTTTTTTTCATTTTTGGGCGAAAAATTAAGTTTCTCCAATCTTCTCAAAACTCTGGATTATGATAGAGGGCTGTGAGACTTTGACCTGAGTGCAAAAATTGAGGATCTAGACCCTTCCAGAGCTGAGATATCAACATTCAAAATTTCGACCCGAAAAAAAAACGACAGTGTTACCCCTTTCGTTTTTTTTTGTTTTTGGGCGAAAAATTAAGTTTCTCCAATCTTCTCAAAACTCTGGATTATGATAGAGGGCTGTGAGACTTTGACCTGAGTGCAAAAATGGAGGTGCTAGACCCTTCCAGAGCTGAGATATCAAAATTCAAAATTTCGACCCGAAAAAAAACGACAGTGTTACCCCTTTCGTTTTTTTCATTTTCGGGCGAAAAATTAAGTTTCTCCAATCTTCTCAAAACTCTGGATTATGATAGAGGGCTGTGAGACTTTGGCCTGAGTGCAAAAATGGAGGTTCTAGACCCTTCCAGAGCTGAGATATCAAAATGCAAAATTTCGACCCGAAAAAAAAAACGACAGTGTTACCCCTTTCGTTTTTTTTCGTTTTTGGGCGAAAAATTAAGTTCCTCCAATCTTCTCAAAACTCTGGATTCTGATAGAGGGCCACGAGACTTTGACCTGAGTGCAAAAATGGATGATCTAGACCCTTCCAGAGCTGAGATATCAAAATTCAAAATTTCGACCCGAAAAAAAAACGACAGTGTTACCCCTTTCGTTTTTTTCCATTTTCGGGCGAAAAATTAAGTTTCTCCAATCTTCTCAAACCTCTGGATTATGATAGAGGGCTGTGAGACTTTGACCTGAGTGCAAAAATGGATGATCTAGACCCTTCCAGAGCTGAGATATCAAAATTCTAAATTTTGACCCGAAAAAAAACGACAGTGTTACCCCTTTCGTTTTTTTCCATTTTTGGGCGAAAAATTAAGTTTCTCCAATCTTCTCAAAACTCTGGATTCTGATAGAGGGCCACAAGACTTTGACCTGAGTGCAAAAATGGATGATCTAGACCCTTCCAGAGCTGAGATATCAAAATTCAAAATTTTGACCCGAAAAAAAAACGACAGTGTTACCCCTTTCGTTTTTTTCCATTTTTGGGCGAAAAATTAAGTTTCTCCAATCTTCTCAAAACTCTGGATTCTGATAGAGGGCCACAAGACTTTGACCTGAGTGCAAAAATGGATGATCTAGACCCTTCCAGAGCTGAGATATCAAAATTCAAAATTTTGACCCGAAAAAAAAACGACAGTGTTACCCCTTTCGTTTTTTTCCATTTTTGGGCGAAAAATTAAGTTTCTCCAATCTTCTCAAAACTCTGGATTCTGATAGATGGCCACAAGACTTTGACCTGAGTGCAAAAATGGAGGCTCTAGACCCTTCCAGAGCTGAGATATCAAAATTCAAAATTTCGACCCGAAAAAAAAAACGACATTGGTACCCCTTTCGTTTTTTTCCATTTTTGGGCGAAAAATTAAGGTTCTCCAATCTTCTCAAAACTCTGGATTCTGATAGAGGGCCACAAGACTTTGACCTGAGTGCAAAAATGGATGATCTAGACCCTTCCAGAGCTGAGATATCAAAATTCAAAATTTTGACCCGAAAAAAAAACGACAGTGTTACCCCTTTCGTTTTTTTCCATTTTTGGGCGAAAAATTAAGTTTCTCCAATCTTCTCAAAACTCTGGATTCTGATAGATGGCCACAAGACTTTGACCTGAGTGCAAAAATGGAGGCTCTAGACCCTTCCAGAGCTGAGATATCAAAATTCAAAATTTCGACCCGAAAAAAAAAACGACATTGTTACCCCTTTCGTTTTTTTCCATTTTTGGGCGAAAAATTAAGGTTCTCCAATCTTCTCAAAACTCTGGATTCTGATAGAGGGCCACAAGACTTTGACCTGAGTGCAAAAATGGATGATCTAGACCCTTCCAGAGCTGAGATATCAAAATTCAAAATTTTGACCCGAAAAAAAAACGACAGTGTTACCCCTTTCGTTTTTTTTCCATTTTTGGGCGAAAAATTAAGTTTCTCCAATCTTCTCAAAACTCTGGATTCTGATAGATGGCCACAAGACTTTGACCTGAGTGCAAAAATGGAGGCTCTAGACCCTTCCAGAGCTGAGATATCAAAATTCAAAATTTCGACCCGAAAAAAAAACGACAGTGTTACCCCTTTCGTTTTTTTTTCATTTTCGGGCGAAAAATTAAGTTTCTCCAATCTTCTCAAACCTCTGGATTATGATAGAGGGCTGTGAGACTTTGACCTGAGTGCAAAAATGGATGATCTAGACCCTTCCAGAGCTGAGATATCAAAATTCAAAATTTCGACCCGAAAAAAAAACGACAGTGTTACCCCTTTCGTTTTTTTCCATTTTTGGGCGAAAAATTAAGTTTCTCCAATCTTCTCAAAACTCTGGATTCTGATAGAGGGCCACAAGACTTTGACCTGAGTGCAAAAATGGATGATCTAGACCCTTCCAGAGCTGAAATATCAAAATTCAAAATTTTGACCCGAAAAAAAAACGACAGTGTTACCCCTTTCGTTTTTTCCCATTTTTGGGCGAAAAATTAAGTTTCTCCAATCTTCTCAAAACTCTGGATTCTGATAGATGGCCACAAGACTTTGACCTGAGTGCAAAAATGGAGGCTCTAGACCCTTCCAGAGCTGAGATATCAAAATTCAAAATTTCGACCCGAAAAAAAAAACGACAGTGTTACCCCTTTCGTTTTTTTTTCATTTTCGGGCGAAAAATTAAGTTTCTCCAATCTTCTCAAAACTCTGGATTATGATAGAGGGCTGTGAGACTTTGACCTGAGTGCAAAAATGGAGGCTCTAGACCCTTCCAGAGCTGAGATATCAAAATTCAAAATTTCGACCCGAAAAATAAACGACAGTGTTACCCCTTTCGTTTTTTTCATTTTCGGGCGAAAAATTAAGTTTCTCCAATCTTCTCAAAACTCTGGATTATGATAGAGGGCTGTGAGACTTTGACCTGAGTGCAAAAATGGAGGTTCTAGACCCTTCCAGAGCTGAGATATCAAAATTAAAAATTTCGCCCTGAAAAAAAAACGACAGTGTTACCCCTTTCGTTTTTTTCATTTTCGGGCGAAAAATTAAGTTTCTCCAATCTTCTCAAAACTCTGGATTATGATAGAGGGCTGTGAGACTTTGGCCTGAGTGCAAAAATGGAGGTTCTAGACCCTTCCAGAGCTGAGATATCAAAATTCAAAATTTCGACCCGAAAAAAAAACGACAGTGTTACCCCTTTCGTTTTTTTCATTTTCGGGCGAAAAATTAAGTTTCTCCAATCTTCTCAAAACTCTGGATTATGATAGAGGGCTGTGAGACTTTGACCTGAGTGCAAAAATGGAGGCTCTAGACCCTTCCAGAGCTGAGATATCAACATTCAAAATTTCGACCTGAAAAAAAAAACGACAGTGTTACCCCTTTCGTTTTTTTCTCGTTTTTGGGCGAAAAATTAAGTTCCTCCAATCTTCTCAAAACTCTGGATTCTGATAGAGGGCCACGAGACTTTGACCTGAGTGCAAAAATGGAGGCTCTAGACCCTTCCAGAGCTGAGATATCAAAATTCAAAATTTCGACCCGAAAAAAAAACGACAGTGTTACCCCTTTCGTTTTTTTTCATTTTCGGGCGAAAAACGTAGTTTCTCCAATCTTCTCAAAACTCTGGATTATGATAGAGGGCTGTGAGACTTTGACCTGAGTGCAAAAATGGAGGTTCTAGACCCTTCCAGAGCTGAGATATCAAAATTCAAAATTTCGACCCGAAAAAAAACGACAGTGTTACCCCTTTCGTTTTTTTCATTTTCGTGCGAAAAATTAAGTTTCTCCAATCTTCTCAAAACTCTGGATTATGATAGAGGGCTGTGAGACTTCGGCCTGAGTGCAAAAATGGAGGCTCTAGACCCTTCCAGAGCTGAGATATCAAAATTCAAAATTTCGACCCGAAAAAAAAACGACAATGTTTCCCCTTTCGTTTTTTTCATTTTCGGGCGAAAAATTAAGTTTCTCCAATCTTCTCAAAACTCTGGATTATGATAGAGGGCTGTGAGACTTTGGCCTGAGTGCAAAAATGGAGGCTCTAGACCCTTCCAGAGCTGAGATATCAAAATTCAAAATTTCGACCCGAAAAAAAAACGACAATGTTACCCCTTTCGTTTTTTTCATTTTCGGGCGAAAAATTAAGTTTCTCCAATCTTCTCAAAACTCTGGATTATGATAGAGGGCTGTGAGACTTTGGCCTGAGTGCAAAAATGGAGGTTCTAGACCCTTCCAGAGCTGAGATATCAAAATTCAAAATTTCGCCCAGAAAAAAAAACGACAGTGTTACCCCTTTCATTTTTTTTCATTTTTGGGCGAAAAATTAAGTTCCTCCAATCTTCTCAAAACTCTGGATTATGATAGAGGGCTGTGAGACTTTGGCCTGAGTGCAAAAATGGAGGCTCTAGACCCTTCCAGAGCTGAGATATCAAAATTCAAAATTTCGACCCGAAAAAAAAACGACAGTCTTACCCCTTTCGTTTTTTTCATTTTTGGGCGAAAAATTAAGTTTCTCCAATCTTCTCAAAACTCTGGATTATGATAGAGGGCTGTGAGACTTTGACCTGAGTGCAAAAATGGAGGTTCTAGACCCTTCCAGAGCTGAGATATCGAAATTCAAAATTTCGACCCGAAAAAAAAACGACAGTGTTACCCCTTTCGTTTTTTTCATTTTCGTGCGAAAAATTAAGTTTCTCCAATCTTCTCAAAACTCTGGATTATGATAGAGGGCTGTGAGACTTTGGCCTGAGTGCAAAAATGGAGGTTCTAGACCCTTCCAGAGCTGAGATATCAAAATTCAAAATTTCGACCCGAAAAAAAAAAACGACAGTGTTACCCCTTTCGTTTTTTTTCATTTTCGGGCGAAAAATTAAGTTTCTCCAATCTTCTCAAAACTCTGGATTATGATAGAGGGCTGTGAGACTTTGACCTGAGTGCAAAAATTGAGGATCTAGACCCTTCCAGAGCTGAGATATCAACATTCAAAAATTTTGACTCGAAAAAAAACGACAGTGTTACCCCTTTCGTTTTTTTTTTTCGTTTTTGGGCGAAAAATTAAGTTCCTCCAATCTTCTCAAAACTCTGGATTCTGATAGAGGGCCACAAGACTTTGACCTGAGTGCAAAAATGGAGGCTCTAGACCCTTCCAGAGCTGAGATATCAAAATTCAAAATTTCGACCCGAAAAAAAAACGACAGTGTTACCCCTTTCGTTTTTTTCATTTTCGGGCGAAAAATTAAGTTTCTCCAATCTTCTCAAAACTCTGGATTATGATAGAGGGCTGTGAGACTTTGGCCTGAGTGCAAAAATTGAGGTTCTAGACCCTTCCAGAGCTGAGATATCAAAATTCAAAATTTCGACCCGAAAAAAAACCCGACAGTGTTACCCCTTTCGTTTTTTTCGTTTTCGGGCGAAAAATTAAGTTTCTCCAATCTTCTCAAAACTCTGGATTATGACAGAGGGCTGTGAGACTTTGGCCTGAGTGCAAAAATGGAGGTTCTAGACCCTTCCAGAGCTGAGATATCAACATTCAAAATTTCGACCCGAAAAAAAAAACGACAGTGTTACCCCTTTCGTTTTTTTTTTCGTTTTTGGGAGAAAAATTAAGTTTCTCCAATCTTCTCAAAACTCTGGATTATGATAGAGGGCTGTGAGACTTTGACCTGGGTGCAAAAATGGAGGCTCTAGACCCTTCCAGAGCTGAGATATCAAAATTCAAAACTTCGACCCGAAAAAAAAACGACAGTGTTACCCCTTTCGTTTTTTTTCATTTTCGGGCGAAAAATTAAGTTTCTCCAATCTTCTCAAAACTCTGGATTATGATAGAGGGCTGTGAGACTTTGGCCTGAGTGCAAAAATGGAGGTTCTAGACCCTTCGAGAGCTGAGTAATCAAAATTAAAAATTTCGACCCGAAAAAAAAAACGACAGTGTTACCCCTTTCGTTTTTTTTCGTTTTTGGGCGAAAAATTAAGTTTCTCCAATCTTCTCAAAACTCTGGATTATGATAGAGGGCTGTGAGACTTTGACCTGAGTGCAAAAATTGAGGATCTAGACCCTTCTAGAGCTGAGATATCAACATTCAAAAACTCGACCCGAAAAAAAACCCGACAGTGTTACCCCTTTCGTTTTTTTTTTTCATTTTCGGGCGAAAAATTAAGTTTCTCCAATCTTCTCAAAACTCTGGATTATGATAGAGGGCTGTGAGACTTTGACCTGAGTGCAAAAATGGAGGTTCTAGACCCTTCCAGAGCTGAGATATCGAAATTAAAAAATTTCGACTCGAAAAAAAACGACAGTGTTACCCCTTTCGTTTTTGGGCGAAAAATTAAGTTCCTCCAATCTTCTCAAAACTCTGGATTCTGATAGAGGGCTGTGAGACTTTGACCTGAGTGCAAAAATTGAGGTTCTAGACCCTTCCAGAGCTGAGATATCAAAATTCAAAATTTCGACCTGAAAAAAAAACGACAGTGTTACCCCTTTCGTTTTTTTTTGTTTTCGTTTTTGGGCGAAAAATTACGTTTATCCAATCTTCTCAAAACTCTGGATTATGATAGAGGGCTGTGAGACTTTGACCTGAGTGCAAAAATGGAGGTTCTAGACCCTTCCAGAGCTGAGATATCGAAATTCAAAAATTTCGACTCGAAAAAAAACGACAGTGTTACCCCTTTCGTTTTTGGGCGAAAAATTAAGTTCCTCCAATCTTCTCAAAACTCTGGATTCTGATAGAGGGCTGTGAGACTTTGACCTGAGTGCAAAAATTGAGGTTCTAGACCCTTCCAGAGCTGAGATATCAAAATTCAAAATTTCGACCTGAAAAAAAAACGACAGTGTTACCCCTTTCGTTTTTTTTTTGTTTTTGTTTTTGGGCGAAAAATTAAGTTTCTCCAATCTTCTCAAAACTCTGGATTATGATAGAGGGCTGTGAGACTTTGACCTGAGTGCAAAAATGGAGGTTCTAGACCCTTCCAGAGCTGAGATATCAAAATTCAAAATTTCGACCCGAAAAAAAAACGACAGTGTTACCCCTTTCGTTTTTTTTCGTTTTCGGGCGAAAAATTAAGTTTCTCCAATCTTCTCAAAACTCTGGATTATGATAGAGGGCTGTAAGACTTTGACCTGAGTGCAAAAATTGAGGTTCTAGACCCTTCCAGAGGTTAAAAAAAAAAAAAACGACAGTGTTACCCCTTTCGTTTTTTGGCGAAAAATTAAGTTTCTCCAATCTTCTCAAAACTCTGGATTCTGATAGAGGGCCATTAAAAACCTGAGTGCAAAAATGGACGCTCTGGACCCTTCCAGAGCTGAGATATCGTAGCATTAATGCCATTATAAATATTTCAATATCTCAGCTCAGGAAGGGTCTAGAGCAGGGGTTTTCAAACATTTCGTGTGTGTGGACCACTATTTGTAATCAAGATTTTTCACGGACCACCTCATAATACACATATTATGATATTACATATTATATTATTTATTACATATTATAATCAGGTTCATTTGAACAACAGGCTTATTCCCATAGCAATGGAGTATGGAATCTATACAGCAATAAGAACACTTGGATATAGTCAGCATTTCAAAACCTTTAGCGATTTTAGGGGATTATTAATGTTAATGTTAAGAGTTCTACAAGTCCTCAAAAAGTTGGACTTGAGAACATATTTGCCTCTGCCCTATAACGTTACACATTTAAAAGAAAACACAGTAGGCCTAACGTTATTCCAGGTTGAAAATAATGTTGTCAAAAGGAAAAGCCATTGGAGTCTATTTGCCAGCCCGATATGAACGTAATATCCTCCTTTGTCACCCTCCACATCTTTCCCTTCCTCTTTGTATCGTCTGTCTAATATAGACCTATATTAAAAACAAACAACTAAATAAATGCTCACCTAACCTGTTGCTATCGACCGATCCGGTGCTGTGGTTCTGACGACACGGAGCTTGAACGTCACGGCCGAGCACCACTAGCCTATTTTAGTAATCACACAATAGCTTGACAATTTAATTTACATTTTATATAAATATAGGCCTACATATTCTTTTTACTTTTTTAATGGGAATTTATTGGTAAAATATTTCATATTTTATTTTTCATTTTCACGGACCACCTGCAGTACCCTCACGGACCACTAGTGGTCCGCGGACCACAGTTTGGGAATCGCTGGTCTAGAGCCTCCATTTTTGCACTCAGGTCTAAGTCTCATGGCCCTCTATCAGACTCCAGAGTTTTGAGAAGATTGAGCGACAGGAAGTCAGGACCACTGATATTACCATTGACACTTTTTCATACCATTATTTTATTACTTTATTAACCACAAACTATCCATGGTTTATTAAATATACAGTAAGCTATAGGCTACAGCAAATCTTTAAACAAGGCTACAATGATACATGAGACAATATAGACCTGTTCAATTATATTGTACTTAAAATGTTTGTCATATTTGATATATACACTCACCTAAAGGATTATTAGGAACACCTGTTCAATTTCTCATTCATGTAATTACCTAATCAACCAATCGCATGGGGTTTATCGCACATAGACTATTTCACACACGTAGAGTGAGCAGTGGTTGCAGCTCGACATGCGGGCCGTATAGTGTGAACACATAAAACGCAAGCTTTGACTTTACATCACATGCGATCTACTCCTTCAGTGTGAGTGAAATCGCACAGACACGCCCGCCTTTATGGAAAACCCCTCTGGTTATAAATCTAATAGGGAAAACAACAGTCATAACAACTTTGTGTTTGTATACGATTTATTATGTAAAAATATGTTCAGGGAGTTTATTCTGTAAGGGAGTAGATTATTGTATGTCCATTTCCTGACATCACAGCTAAACATTTCATTAAAAAGCAACCCAAGTTGCTTCAGACTTAAGAAACTTGGGTAAGCCCATAAATTATATGAATTAAGTGTCATCATGAATACCACCGCCATATCGTTCCACTTTTTTCTGTGGAATATAAAAGATGTTAGGACGGATTCCTCATATGCCCTTATTAGTGAAAGGGAGGCTGTTGAGCTCAAAACATGTACAACAATGCACAAGAAATGTACCATAAATATAATTTGTGCGTTATTCAGTGTTCTTTTATGTAAGAACCCCACATTTTCAATCACTATTTGTCATGTTTCATTGTATGGAGAAGAGCAGCGTACACATTCTGCCAAACGTCATCTTTTGTGTTCCACAGAATAAAGTCATACCGTTAAAGTCATATTACAGCACTGCAGACTCCATCGGCTCCGATCTCAGGACCAGGCGATCTTCAGCATCTCGTCTACATCTAGAAATTTCTCCCTGGGTTTTCCCAGGGATTTGCCTCTTTTCTCCTCCTCCGCATTAATCTTCTCCCACTGTGGAAAAAGCACCGTTCTCACACCTGTTGACACACATGACCCAATGATGAACTCATTTTAATGATGATCTAAAATCTTGGAACAAAAATGTTCCATGCCGAAACTACAACACACCCAGCCAGAACCATAAAAGAAGATGCAATAGCAGATGAAAGTGTGTGCAAATTCTGGTTTTGGATTCAAACTAAGTGAGGGTTCATGTTGAGGAATCATAAATCCATTGCCCAATAGTAAATCTGTTTCAAAGTGATCATCATAGGCCTTTCTTCTAAAGGGAATTTTCACCGCACCGACACACCAAGGCCGAAAGACCAAATTAAAGTAGGTCGCATGTCAGATGTTTCCCAGCCTGACAAAAGCCAGCTGAATATGTGCCTAAAGCATTGACATCAGCATCAATAAAAGACAGACTTAGACAGTTTTAGAACTAAGACAAGATTAAACAATGCAGACTGCATTATGGTGAGCACAGAGACAAAGATACATCACAAGATTTAGAGATTTTGACTCAATATATATTGATATATATCTGAATCACGGCCATGCTGATATTTAGAATAACAACACTTAAACAGTACGACAGCATTTTAGTGCCATGTTAAAATAATATAAAAAATTAACATTTAACTCAAAATGACATTATTATAAATGCATTGATTATTTTAAAATTTATGAATACATTTGCAAAGAAATTTAGTGCAATGTAAAAACAATGTATTAATGCATTCATTTGATTTTAATTGAATTTATAAAGGCATTAACAAATACAGGAAACGCAAAATAATATAAAAAAATCTATCCGTATCACTGCAACAATGCATTAATTTTATTTTAATGTAAAAATGCCTTCTCTCAGCATTTAGTGCCAGGTTAAAAGCAATGTAAACATCAAAAAATAAACTATATAATAAATAATGTATATATATATATATATACGTATATATATTTGTATTAATGTCTTCGCTTGTAAGTGGTAATATTGTTGCATTTTTTCACACAATACTTTGCCTTTCATCTCCTAATTATTCTCAAAACATTGATTTATTCTTATAATGTTACAAGCTTTTACTTAAAATCACATAATTTTGTTTTTAATAATCGTAACATGGCACTAAAATACTCACGTGTGATCCTGCTTAAATATACGTTCTTTTTTTGATATTTGATACTTAGGAATTTATAATAAATGAAAACGGACTATTTTACACAATAAATAGTTTAAAAAAAAACATATGTCATATAAAAGTATGTTTTAATGCATATCATCTTTTCTAGTTTAGCAGCATGCTAATGGAAAATACTATTGGTGACAATGAATGTATTGGTAAACTATTGAAGAGTGGCACTTGTGTGACACACGTCACCTATGTAATCAGTCACATGTTTGTTTGACTTAAATTAGCATGCGGCAGCTCAGGTTTTAGTATGTAGCGTGTCTGTGTGAACAGGACCTCGTGTTTGCAGAAGAGCAGTGATCGCTTGTGCGCCGGGTTTGTTGACTGACAGATCAAGCTCGCCTGCCTCCATATCCTGAGTTATAACACGTGCCGTATCGAAACTGTCATTCATCGTGGTGGCGATCACACCGGTGGGACCCCGCTTCACCCAGCCACTGCAATACAGGCCTGCCCAAAATAAACACACATGATTACAATTATACACTCCATGACTATCCATAGGCGGAAATCGCGGGGGGGTCAGGACCCCCCCTATCTGAGGGTTGTCCCCCCAAAAAAAACATTAAAATATGTGTATTGTAAATAATGTATTGATATGTTCTTAAAATAATTAAGAAATAAAATAACACAAATGCAAACGGGGCAATATCGAAAAAAGCGTTCTAAACATTTTGAGACCCCCCTCCCTTGCCTCACAGTGCATTGGTCCACTGCCTCCGTCCCTTTTACCTCAGACGCCTCCGTCCCTTTTACCTTAGACACACACATTCCTGTGGCGGGAGAGAAAAACAGTTTTTGAGTAGTTGTGGAACTCCAGTAAAGGGGTCGCACACCGGACGAAAAGCGTCGCGTCGCGCAGCGCCACGTCTTTAAAATTCGAACACATTATTCTCTATAAGTGTACACACACCGGCGGCGCCGTTCGGCGTCTGTCCGCGGCGCCCAGCAACGGCAGGACCGTGTTCAAAACCCTGCTGCGCCACAGAGCGCCATTTACATAGTATTATATACAATTTAAATTATTTTTGTCTCAAATCGGTGCTGACGCCGGATCCTGACTTCGCCCTATGCTGCAATATGCATTTAGTTTTGCATTTATTTACAGAAATCAGCTGCTTGAATGACTTGCTGGTTATTGGATTTTTCAGGTGATATTCTCAATTCATTCAGTAAACGGATGCTCTGAGGTAAAGTTTTCAGACTGCAGACTCAGGAACGATTGTTTTTAATTGTACAGTACAATAATAACTTAGAACAGACATTATCTTCATGTCATTAAACATTACAATATTGCTGGCCATACACTGGTGAGAAAGTCCGGGTGCGCTGTGCATTTAGATTGTAACGCTTTCACTGTGATTTTGTTGGTTTATATCATTTAATATAGTTAAAGAATGAGTCAATGAATGAAATGAAATCGCTGCGCTGCGTGAGGAGAGTATGTAAACAGATTCGCCGCTGGCTTAAACCAGAAAGAAATTTTAAGAAGTATAATGAAATGATCTCCATGCTACACTAATAATAGTAAGGCTTTCCTCTGTTATTTTTTGCCTGTATTATTGGTGTCCCCTTCAAAATTTGCTCTTGAGAATTGTTATGTTTATTGTCCCCCCCCAACATTTTGATGAAATTTTCGCCCCTGTGACTATCTATACACAAAAACCTGTGCTCGCCCACAGGATGGATTTTATGGTGGCTTTTCCAGTCTTTAGTTCCAGACCTGTTATTCTGTCCTCCCACAGTCTTTGTCTTTCTCTCTCATACTCTTTGACCTGTTGTTCTATCCTCACATAGTTTTCATCACCCCTGGTTCTCCTAGTTTTCTCAAACATTACAGCATTTATGTTCAGACCCATGTATGAGACAAATGAAAGTTATTTTAAAGGGATAGTTCACTTTGAAATTAATTTTTGATATGTTTTTGCTTACCTCAAGGGCATCCAAGATGTAGGTGTCTTTGTTTCCACAGTATTTTCAATTTTGATATTTTGATAATTAATTTTTCAAAAAATTGAAATAATTTTTCAATTTCGCAGACCGAAGCGTCCGTGCCTTCAGATCACGATATAAATAAACGATATACGTAAATACTGTTCGTTTTCTCACGCAAACCGCTCGTTTCGTGTCTTAGGCCATCAATGTGTATTTACATTTACGAGTCATTAAATCATGTTTAATTTGGACTTCTCTGTGCATGCTCTTTGAGGTGGTGACCATAGACCTCCATTATATTACTGACAGACGACCTAAAAATATCAAAATTGAAAATACTGTGGAAACAAAGACACCTACATCTTGGATACCCTTGAGGTAAGCTAAAACATACCAAAAATTAATTTCAAAGTGAACAATCCCTTTAACATCCAGTCAAGTCAAATTTATTTGTAGCGCTTTGCGAGATATAAACACGTAATTGCGAGAAAAGTCAGAATTGTGAGCTATAGTTTATATCCCTTAAACTCAATTTGTTCAACATTAATTAATATTTTTCAGAATTGGCACATAAATATGACCATAAAAAAAATATTTACTGTTATTCAACAGACAAATTGTGGATTCTTACAATTTTGTGGATTCTTGTGTACTTATTTTGGTAAATATAGGTTAAAAAAAAGGGGCCCAAGATTCTCATCTTTGATGAATATTTTGAGTGTTTAGGATTTTTTTTTTTTTTTAAAAGCCCTGATGGAAATATATAACTGGTCCAAAAAAGTATTGTCCGGACCTCCTGCTGGGAAGGAAATATAAAAGACCCTGTTCCTGACATAATACTAACAAATTTCACCTTTGTTGCATTTGCTTTTTAAAAAAGCCTTCTGGCTTTGTAGGAAAGTTCAGAAAAGAAAAAAGAAAAACATTCTTGTTGAAATCTTCCCTCGTGGCTTCTGGTGTCAGGACCCTGTGGACCAACACACTCCTCTCACCTGTTGTGCCCTGCACTTTTCCCATGGCATTGGGCACGATGGCTCGTCGGGGGTCAAAGGGCACCGCGGGGTCGATGGGGAAGCTCTTGTAGCCGATACTGCTGATGATCAGACCACACTCCAGATCCTCCAGCTGACCGGTGGGAACCGCACGCGTGCTCTCAGCCGACCCCTGACACAACACAGACTATCAACACATGTTTTACATTATAGAAATGGATATGAGGTAAGGAATAATTGACGACAGGCCGTTGAACTTGACCGCATTACCACCTCGGGTGTGCATTATTTTTCGAATAATTCAATGGCCTGAAGTCAATTATTCCTCTTATACTACAGTTACCACACCTCAAAACATTGTTCAGATGATGCATATCAAGACGTTTGTCAAGTTTTTGTCATTAAAACGCTCTTGTATGTAGGACTAATTTCTTCCGCATCTAATCCCATGCCTCCGTTGCTAATTACAAAACGTCATTTTAGAGGTAACGTTAGTAACAGAGGTTTGAGCCACTGATAGCAGACTAATGTAATGATGGGGTTGTAATGTAAATATTTGAAGACCGACTGTTAGGGTAACATTTTGGAATGTATTCTTTTATTAAAGTTTATATGACAACTTTTAAAACATTTAATGAACAATTAATTAGCTAAATTTTTTCATGTTATCCATGTTTTATGTTTTTTTCTGTTATCCATACAACATTAGGAAAATTGGAACTTTTTCTCCCAAGATGCATTGCCTATAGGATATACAGTCATGGTCAAAATTAATGGCACCCCTAGTAAATATGATCAAAACTGGCAATAAAAAATAAATCTGCATTGTTTATCTTTTTGATCTTTCATTCAAAAAATTGGCAAAATTCTAACCTTTCATTGAAGTAAAAGAATTGAAAGTGGGGGGGGGAATCACATTATGAAATAAATGTTTTTCTCCAAAAAAAATGTTTTTTTCTTTTTTTCTTGGTGCATGGCACACTTATCTTTCTCTTCAGAGGAGTGATCCAGCTCTCAGATTTAATCAAAAATATCTTAATTTGTTTTGTTAAGTTGAACAAAAGTCTTACAGGGTTGAAAAACATGAGGAACAGAGGACATTACTGACAGAATTTTCATTTTTGGGGTGAACTATCCATTTAATATTTCTGTGGAAATCTTAATACATTTTTGAATGAACAGCATTAACCTTTTATAACATTATTAAAGCCACTTTGCATTAAATGCAATAGATGCATTAAAATGCAAAAAAGCCAAATGCAAAAGCCTCTAAATGCCATTTGAAATTTTCTTCTTTAATGATGATTTTTATCAAACTTGTATATTTAAGTTCAGTAATTTCACTTAAATGGCAATGATAATTACCTATTAATTGTTATTTAAGTCAAATTACTGAACATAAATATACAAGTTTGATAAAAATCATCATTAAAGAAGGACATTTCAAATGGCATTTAGAGGCTTTTGCATCTGAACTCTTCATACATTTTTGAATGAACAGAAAGAACAGCATTAACCTTTTATAACATTATTAAAGCCACTTTCCATTAAATGAATGCATCCTTGTGGAATAAACGCATTCATTTCTTCAATATAAAATCTCATTGACTCCAAGCTTGTATGTGGTAATGTAGAAATGTAGGAAGTCGAGCACAGAAACTAAATAAAACATCCAGTCATTTCCAAAATAAAAATATAGTTTTCCCTTTTCCAACAAGAACAATAGTTAACTTTATTTACACAGCCTACTACTTTCCCACTACATTCAAAAATGAACCCAAATAAACATTTAGCATTTTATAAGTTGATTGTATCTAATTATAAATAATGTACTAGAATCACTAGAATCTCCAAAAAAAGGGAGATCAGCATGTCAGCACATAATTGTTTCCCCTGTACTCCTCTGGATGGAAACAAACTGTTGCTGGTTTTTATGGTTCTGTTTATAGAAACTACAGCCTGTTATATCAAACGTAAATTCGCGAGATATCGCGTGTCCTCGTGACTTCAGCTGTCAGTCATGGCCGCAGCCGTTCCGCAACAAATCCGTATCTGGTAGGTATTGAAGGACGGCGAAGCACGGATCCGACACGCAGCGGAGCCGATCCGCGGCCGTTCTGCACTTGGTGGAAATCCGGGGTCAGATAGACAATGTACCGACGCAGGACAGCAAACACAAGGGGATTAAATAACAAGAAACTAACAAGGGGAACAGGTGACACTAACAAGACAATCATGACTAAACAAGGATAACAAGGGGGCGGGGTTACGAGACGAGACAACACAAGCACATGGCCCAAACAATAGACCATGCACTTGTATATAAAACATGGGTCTGAAATGATTTTACAATAGACGTTTTTTTTCTTGTTCTGTCTCCTGTATCTGCACTAGTTGTTTCGCAACACAAATACTTTACTCAAGGTCTGGTTTGTTTGTCGTCTTGTCTGCTTTAGTAGAGCTATTGCTTTATCCACGCCAGGAAAGCTGGGAAAAATCAAAAGCATCTTAAAGACCAAATAAGACCTTAATCTATTTTCTGTCTGGCAGTTCAGTCTGGAAACCAGGCAGGAAATGTTTCACACTGACATTTTTTCATACAACAAAAACTGTACTATAAAAGCAGTCAATGTGCCTTATTAAATTATTGTATTAATTATTATATTTTGTGTTCATTCATTCCATTTATTAAATGCATTTATGGCAGTTTTATGTTTTAATTTGTGGAGGCCAACAGCATAATTCCATGTTCTTTATCATTATGTATAAGGTTTCACAGAAGAAAGTAAGTGGGGAAAAATGCTTTATATTTGTTTAAAAGTAATCAAAACACCATTTCCGCTTCCCCTTTATGTTCTGTCATTCTTAAGTATGTGATGACAGCAAACCATTGTTTAGAGTTGGTTCATTTCAAAGAACTGGTGGCACTAGTTTACAAAACACTCTGAATGGATCAGAAAATATTCAGAGCATGTCATTTTTTTTTCTTGTTACAATGCTTAAACTTCTTATGTTTAATAAAAAATAATAAAAAAATGTTAGACACCTTGTAGCCTAACAGTTCATGTGTAATAAATTGAATGTTGAATTCAATGTTGAACTTTTGTAAGTGTTTTGAACAGACTACATTTTATTTGTAATGTTTTGTAATGTCTGTTTAACATGATTTCTTTAAATTATCCTTTGGTTAATTTCTCAGCCAAACCTGTGATTAATTAAATAAATTAATCGGCACATTATGTAATTAATTCGATTTTTTTTTTTTTTAAGCAAATTGACTTTAGCAAATACATTCAGAAGTTTGGGGTCTTTTTTTTAATTTAATGTTTTTTTAAATAAATCTTGTTTGCTCACTAAGGCTGTTTATTGGATCAGAAATACAATAAAAACAACAATATTGTGAAATATTATTACAATTTAGAAAAAAAAGTACTGTTTTCTATGTGAACATATTTTAAAGTGTAATGCATTCCTGTGATCAATACAGTCATGCAGTCTTCAGTGTCACATGATCCTTCAGAAATCAGTATAATATTATTATTTGCTGCTCAAGAAACATTTCTGATTAGTATTATTAGTAGAATATGATTGTGTGGAAAGTGTGTTTTTTTTTCAGGATTATTTGATCAACAAAGTTTGATTAACATCATTTATTTAAAATATAAATATTGTGTAACTTCATAAAGGTCTTAAAAAGTATAAAATTCTTTAAAAAAAAACACTACCTCCAAAATTTTGAATGGTAGTGCATATTGTGAAAATGCTGAAAACTATTACGACGAAGATTAATCAGTCAATTTCAGTTTCATTGCATGAATAAGTAAACTTCACATTGAAATCCAATGAACTGTGTCTGTGCAGTTAACTTAGAAAAACATACTCCAATTGCATAAATTCCTAGTATGTAACAGAGCAGAAAGCATTATGACGTACGACAAAGCATTTATTGGCAAAGTAAAAATCATCATTCTTCTCCCTCAAGCACATCAGGACTTTCCAGGTCTGAGGTGGAGTAAAAAAAATACCTGAGTTGCGACATGTGCAGTTATCTAAACCGTGTAGAACTCAAAAAACATTTTGGTTTAAATTACTAAATGACATGCGATGGAGAGCGAATTCCTTTCATTTTCACTGTTTAGAAATATTATGATATAAAACAGACCAATAGAATAACTAATAACTAGAGTTTTGTTTATAATCTGCATTCAGGTCAGGGGAGTGATCAATTATAAAC
Source organism: Pimephales promelas (assembly GCF_988280905.1). Lineage (NCBI taxonomy): Eukaryota > Metazoa > Chordata > Actinopteri > Cypriniformes > Leuciscidae > Pimephales > Pimephales promelas. Next base: position 31,954,122 of record NC_142785.1, read on the forward strand.
AATACAGTCCCCTCAAGCTGATTTAACTGTGGATGAGAAGATTAGATAGTGAACTCTGAGACACTGAAAATAAATAACGTTGATGAATTTCTCACATTAAGACAGCAAGCATGTATTAGGGAAGTCCAATCGGTCAATTTTGATTTCTTGACTTCTCAACATCTATGCTTAACGTATGTTGACAGACAAAGCACACATATTATGGTTGTTATTCGGTCTTGCACGTTTACCTCAAGCTTATTAAGAGCCAATCGGATTCCTGTAGCTCTTTTCCCATCAGCCCCGGCGAGAATCTCCACCGGACTTCGAAAGAAGCGGAAACCCCAGCACTTCTTAACTTTATCGTCTTCTCCTTCCTTTACAGCCTTCATCATTAACTCCGTCAGTCTTTTTCTCGGTCTGGGAAGGTCTAATGAACACACACACACACACACACAGGTTGAGTTTCCATGTCTTACAGAGATTTTCTATAGACATAATGATATTTATACTGTACAAACTGTATATTCTATCTCCTAAACCTAACCCAACCCCTAAACCTACCAATTAAAGACACAAAAAATAATCATTTTTGTATGATTTATAAGCGGTTTTGCTCATGGATACCAAAAAATGTCCACACAAAATGTCTGGTGTTACTATCCTTGTTGTGGAGACTAAGAAGTATACCAGGATTATTCATACACAGACACACGAGACCATGAGGACACGATTTTGTAGAATGACGTGTATAACACTGGTATTACAACTTATGGCTGGTTTATGAGGATGTTTCAAAAGTCCTCATGAATCAAATGGCTTAAAAAAAACATAAAAAACAATGTTTCATTAAAAAATGTAAAAAGCAGCATGTCTCCTGTGATGGGTAGGTTTAGGGATAGGGTTAAAGTAGGGGTAGGGATGGGGCCGATCCGATCCAGTATCGGTATCGGGACCGATACCAGCATAATTCACGTATCGGATTTTTCCGATCCAACCTGCGGAGAAATCCGATATTTATGATCCATGTCTGCGCTTTAACGTTGTCTGCTGAAATGACTCCAAAAGTGATTCCCGCCGGGCCTGCTAGTCTGCTATAGCTGGCTGCAAACTGTGGAATGGATACCCTGAACGGAGGTGCAGCTCAATCAGTGACTGTAAAACATAGGGCTCAATGAGACACACCCCCGCTCAGGAAATCCATTCCGCAATTTGCAGCCAGCTAGCAGCTAGCAGTTCGCTGTGTGGAAATCATATTGTGGAACTGGAAACACCGCTGCAGTGCAGAGCAAGACAGCAAAGTGCAATGTTTACAAAGCCGTATTAATTAAACTATTTGATGCATGTTTGCAATTCGCAGTCCAGAAGAGAAAGAGAGAGAGATCTCTCACGCGGTGCAACAGCAAGCACAACATGACAGCCCGGCGTAATGAGTGACGACAGAGGAAACGTAGCCTGGTTACACTTTAGATCTGTGATATTAGTCTGATTTCCAAATATTAAAGAATATATTGAGGTAAAAAAAAAAAAACATTAAAAACAATAGCCGCATTCTGTCTAGCCAACTTCCTTCCAATCGCGGCGGTGCACTGTCATTTCTCCATAAAACTCAAACTTTAATACAGAATCAGCACGATCGATGATTGTAGTAAAATGCAGTCTCTGCTGTTACTAAATTGCGGGACACTTTTAATAATAAAAAGAGCTATTAAAAGCACAAAATTTGCGCAAGAGATGCTGTTCCCAGTGCGGCGCGCTCCGAAACAGACCGCAACAAGACAAGCAAATTATACTCTGGGCTTCATATGCGCGTCTAAACGATCAAATGTAGCCTGCACAAAAATGTCAAACCGACCGACTTGGAGATTAACACTTAAACAATTTATTATGTCTAAAATGAACGTAGTTATGGAAATATTTGGGAGAAAATATGGTGCATCAGTAGACTATGAAATCTGAACTCGTTCTTAAAGGGGCAGCAGTATAAATGTGACGATTGCGACATTACTGAGAATCAAACAACCAAAGGCAAAGAGAAAATCACTCACAGCTCTTGAATGAATTACTTCAGCTTTAATAAGCATAAATCTATCTATGATAAACTTTGCAGTGCTATTTTACTTTTGATTACTTTATTATTATAATTCTTTTTAAGACCATACCTGAATAATGTTTGTAGACCTTCCTTAAATTAAAGCACTGCGTAGGCTTGTATAATGTGTATCTTTGTTTAATTGTCTATCTATTGTTTAATATATATATATATATATATATATATATATATATATATATATATATATATATATTGACATACATACGTACATATCATCCTTGCCTGTAGAGAGGAGTTTATTTCAGCGTCATATAAAATCAACAATAATGATAAATACTATTAAAGCAAACACAGCTCTGGTATCGGAAAAGTATCGGTATCGGCCGATATCCAAAGTCAGGTATCGGGATCGGATCGGAAGTGAAAAAATGTGGATCGGTGCATCCCTAAGTAGGGGGATAGAATATATAGTCTATAGCCTATGGAGAGTCCTCATAATTGCACCAACATGTGCACCAAACCCCAGCTGCTCTCGACCAGCTGGATGGCCTTGTATGACGCCGTCGGTGTATGAATGAGTGAGTGAATGTGAGGCAATATGTGAAGCGCTTTGATGGCCATGGTGTCTGTGAAAGCGCTTTCTAAATGCAGTCCATTTATCATTTTATGCCCTAGATCACTAAATCTCAACCAAGAAAGGACGCACGCACGTCTACAGCTTACTTCTGTGTGTGTCCTACTGCCCCGTTCTCAGATGATGAGATCTGGATATGTTTATTTAGACTACTAGAGGAGTGCAAAGAGAAGTAAAAGTCCCTGAAGTCCCAGAAGGAATGAAGATTAAATCATGTACTTCCCCCAGAATATCAGGTTTACAAACACGTGAACTTAAAGTTATTTTTCATAGAGCAAATCAGTACAGGTGTCTGGTGTTTTTGAAAGGAACACTGTAATCAAACAATAAAAACAGTTTGAAGTAAAATCAAAATATTAAAAAATAACTTTTTTATATACGTTTATGTTTTCACAAATGCATCAAGTTAGATACACTACTGTTAAAAAGTTTGATGTCGGTCTCTTCTGCTCATCCAGGCTGCATTTATTTGATCAAAAATGCAGTAAATTTTTAAAATGACTGTTTTTTGATTTTAATAAAGTGTCATTTATTCCTGTGATCAAAGCATCATTACTCCAGTCTTCAGTGTCACATGATCCGTCAGAAATCATTAAAATATGATGATTTGCCGCTCAAGAAACATTTCTGATTAATATCAATGTTGAAAACAATTGTGATGCTTCATATTTTTGAGGAAATCGCGATTATTTTTTTAATTAAAAGAAAGTGAATTGTTTAAAAACATTATATATATGTCTTTACTGCCACTTTTCATCAAATGAATGCATCCTTTCTGAATAGACTATTCGTTTCTTTAATAAAAAGATTAAAAAATATATATATATAGTCTTTCATTCAACTTCCATTTAAAATATACCTTCTTTGTAAAGTTATTCTTATCTGTGACCCAACAACTATTGCAAAAACAGCATCATATCATATTCATGTTCGGAGGACATAATTTAATACTTGCTCTTCTTTAGCTAAACACACTCCTGTTTCCTGTCTCTGCCGGCTCCAAACAAAAAGTCCGCAAGCAGCAAAACACAGCAGGACTTACCAGCAGTGAAATGTGTTTGTGTTTAGTTGTGTGTGGTTTCTGAAAGGACAGAGCCAAAGCTTTAATGGAAAAGTTTACTATTTAAGTTTACTGCCAAATTCACTTCAAAATATATTAAGGCGAGACATAACATGTTGTCTTTCAGACTTGTGCTGAAAAAAGTCCAAAATACACATTTAAAAAGTACACGTAAAGTACACGTAAACACACGTTAGAAAGCTCGCTCTCTCTCCTCTTCAATACTGTCGGATCCAATTATGTTCATTTCCTGTTTATCAGCAGCAACCAATCATTAAAGCAAAATGGGACATTTAACTAGAAATGCGCAATCCCATAAAATCTTCAAAGGCTGTTTTCTCAAAATGAGTTTTTTCTCACACATCTTCACACAGCAAACTTTACAGCCGTAGTCCTAACTATTTTGTTCAGAGGTATTTGTCGATGCACCATTCTTGGCCTGATTTTTATATGACATTTTATGCCTAAAAATAGGGCGGAAATCTATTTTTTAAGGCTATTGGCAGTATTTTCTGATTCACAGGGTAACAAAAGGAGATATTCATAATGTCTTTTCATTGAATATATCAACAAAATGCAAACATAATTTTGAACCTTGTTTTTTTTTTCAATGGTCAGATTCGTCACTTCAAAATATATGCAAATTAGCGCATATTTAATTAGATATAGCCTGATTAGCATATTTAAACATAAAATTACAGAAAACTTGCAATACATTTTTTTTCTCCTATTTATGCGAGTAACCAACTGGTAAAGTTTCATGGTGACATCTGTAAGTTAAAAATTGTATCCTATTCACCTGCAGTGTCTCACCTTAAAGAATCTGTCTGAAAAGTTCGGAAGTGTTTCACACTAAAATGTTTCCAAACAACAAAAACTACCATAAATGCAGCCAATGTGCCTTATTAAATTTCATTATTAACTATAATATTATGGGAGTTTTATGTTTAAATTTGTGGAGTTTTTGATCCTCATGTATTACATCCTCTTTTGGGTTTCACGGAAGAAGGAAAGTCATGCAGGTTTGGATTGACAAGATGATGAGTAAATGATGGCAAATCAATTGACCCTTTTACCTTTCAAAGCTTCTGCGATGCCATCAAAGTCATTGGGCAACATGTCAGCTCTAGTGTTCGGCAGATTCACCATCTCTCTGACTTCCTGAAGACAACATAAATGTCTTATTCCTTGCGGACTTACACACTCATTCCGAAACCTTTCATTTACAAAGTCAATAAACAATACAAATATGTATTCATGATTGTTTATCCATTATGAAAGGCGTTTTTTTTCCCCATTCATTTAAAATTTGAAGAGCAGGTTCCTCTGCTTTATCTTCCACATCTGAATGAATTCATTCCCTCTGAGGTGTAAAACAGGAGGAGTCGTACCTTGATGGTGCACGCGATTTGAAGAGGCCCTCGCCGGCCGACGATCAAAACCCTTCGCACATTACTGCCCGCCAACACTGCCAATGAATTCTGGGTAATATCTGTCTCCTGTAAGAGAAAGCCAGAGAGGATAGCAGTTGGATCCACATTACTACACACACATTAGGTAAATAAAAGAGTAAAGTGTGGTTTAAAATAAAAAAAATTCACTTTTCTCAGCTTTTCTGAATGCAATAATTTGATTACTCTAGTCTGCATTTATACTGTTTAATGCTCATTTATTTTGAATAGGGCTGTGCAAAAATTAATTGCTATTAATCGCATCCAAAATAAAAGTCTGTGTTTACATAATATATTTGTGTGTGCTGTATATAATTATTTTGTACATATATAAATACCTATGCGTGCATGTATATATTTAAGAATTATTTGCGCTTAAATTCTGTATATATATATATAAATACATATATAAATATTTTATATATGAATAACATATTTTCTTAAATATATACATGCATGTGTGTGTATTTATATATACAAAATAATTATATACAGCACACACAAACATATTATGTAAACACAGACTTTTATTTTGGATGCGATTAATCGCAATTAATTTTTGCACAGCCCTAATTTTGACATATTATTTTTTATGTCCGGCCATTGCGATGGTTGCTTACTCTGTCAATCATTGCAATTTTGAGAGTGAATGCCACACTTATAATGTAGATATTTTATCAACTTTGCAGCATGTATGAGGCTGTTGGTCCTTTTAACTGCATGAAATACAAAAAAACATAATATTTAACCCATTTAGGCCTAAAACACCTGCTAAAAAAGGCCTTTTTATGCCTAAGTACTTTTTTGTAAACCCCCTCCCAAAACCTAAGGGTTTCCAGAAATATGTGTCAAAATTTGTCAAAGCCTACTAAAAGGCTTTATAGCAGATAAAAACATGAAATAAAAAGCATTTGAGAGCTTACTTATTTGGCTTTCAACTTGACTGACTTGCTTGGCCATAATTTTCAACTGCATTTTTTTTAACAACAAAAACATTAAGAATATTTTGAAAATTAGTACAAATCCATTTTTATTTAAATGGTCTATAAAGTGCACAAAAAAGTCGTCATGAAATCAAAATTGACCTCATTTACTTATTCATTAGTCAATTAAACTCATTTTCTTCCAGGTCACTAGTGATTCTTCGCCTCGTATGCCTAATTCTTTGTTTGTTACATCGCTCTGTTAATAAATGTGCTATTGTTGATCTCTTGCACTTCATGAAATTGCACTGTCGATTGATGCTCTAATGTAATCTTGTAATCTATAAATGTCTTTGCCCACTATTACACTCAAAATAAGATGGATATCTCTCAGATGCAAGTAAATACAGTGTAATTCTGGTAAATATCTGTTTCCTGTAAGTGAATCCTCTCTGACAGAAATTATAGCCACATTATATAATCAAAACAGGAAAGCGTGGTTTAAAAATGTACTTTTATAAATCAAAATGACTTATCAGCTCTGTTGAGCAGGGATGTTTAAAGCTGATCTATTAATACAAATCTTTTCCCTGAAAGCATATTTTTGAACTAAATAAATGTGAGCTAAGTCTTAAGGAAGTAAAACCCTGATGATAATCGGATCATTTCAGAGATAAATGTGTCGAAAGTAATAACTTGTGATTCAGTTAGAACATTAAACACCGAGAGACTTGTAATATATTTTGTGTAGGCCAGTCATTTGACTGACTGGAAACAGAACGAAGAATAAAATGACCTTTAGCATTTCCACAGGGGAGAGAAGTATTCGGGCAACATCCAGAGCCACATTTCCCTGTCCCACAATCACAGCCGTCTCCGAGCTGAGATCAGGACACAGCTGCAAAGAAGCAGACGGAAAGTTGCTTACAGAGCAGTTTGTGGGCTATAAACTCCAAACACAAGTTACAATCAGTTTAATCAAATTGCACCTCCTTATTGCTGGGAAGTCCGTTGTACCATCCGACAAAGTCTTTAGCCGAAAAAACACCGGACAAATGTTCCCCGGGGATTTTCATGGATCGGTTTCCCTCGGCTCCGTAACTCTGGGAAAACAGATCATTTTTATATTAGATTGTGTTCATCAGTGTCACAAGCTATTCTGATCCAGAGACAATTTTGTTTCCCAAAAAATGCTAGTTTACTTACTGACATATTTGTGGTGTTTTGTTACACTTGTGTTGTTTCCACACATTGACTACAAGAAATTGCTCATAAATCTCCTGTTATGCTGTGTGTTAAATCCAAATATTGGATTCAATCCTTTGTCAAATAGTTTTCTTTCAGTTAGCACTGGTTTTGCATTTCTTTGAGGCCTAACTGATCTGAGCTTATAACTTTTCTCAGGCCAACGAACAATCAGTTTCAAAAAGAAATACACAACCAGAACTAATTGAAAGAAAACAGGTTGATAAAAAAAATGTAATCCAATATTCGGTGATAATGTAGCATAATGAGAGATTTACAAGCAATTTAAAGTCATTTTTGACCTGGAACGCCAAATTAGGTCAAGATTTTTCAACAGCGCAAAAGCTTAAAAACATTACCATCCAATAGTATTCAAGAGTCAATTGTTGGGTGTTAATTGTGTACCCAGAATTCACTACTGGATCAATCCGTGTCAAATAAACCAAATTTACGAAACTACCCTGGCTCAAACGTTTGATTTTGTTAATATTAAATGTCATAAATGTGTATTTACTGAGTAATTCACTATTTTGTAGATATAGATTTGAGGCAAACTACATGGGGTAAAAATGACTTTAAAAAGATGTCAGCATCATTTTTTTATTTTTACACAGAGATTAGTAGGTCTATTAGTTAAATCTGACGACTTTAGCAATCTAACAGTTCAAAAATGGGAAAAAGCACTTCTTGTGTTTTTTTAATCCAAGTTTGCATGCCTGAACCTTAAGTATTAAATATATCATTTTAAATTTTGGTTTTTAACAAACATTTCTTTTGGTATCTTTATTTTAAATGCTCTTGCTTTCTGCTCCACGCTTTTATATTTTTTAAACACTCCATTTGCATTTATATTTTTATATTTTACCTCCATTTGTCAGCAAATTTTTACTTCAGCAAATCAGCACAGTGCTCAAATGCTTGATTACAACAACAACAACAACAAAAAAAGCCGAATTCTTTTCTCCGACCAGCTTCCCACAGAAAGCTTACAATCCAGGGAAGAGAAAACAACCGCCTACATTCTAATCTACACAATTAGAGAAAATAGCCCTTCTGGATCTACTTGCTGCACTAATTACCAGAGACTTTTACAAAATGAGTTCAAAATCAAAACAGCTGAGTTGACCCGCATTGACCCTACTGTTATGGAGTTGCGAGTGGCTTCCTCACCAGCACTACGGCGTGATACGCTCGCCTTAACTCCTCAATCGTCACATCTTGGCCCACATTCACATTACCATAGAAACTGCATCGTTCATGCTGGGCCGTCTGGGTGAAAGTGTTAATGACATTCTGGAACAAATAAAACCTGCATTAATTTAGTAGTATGCATTTATAGCAGTGAAAAATTAAGCTAATCATGAAAAATAAAACTAATACACAAACATTCTTCAGCTAGAGGAAATGATTTAACCAGCAGCAGAAGAACTTGTTTGGGTAATGATAGAAAGACAACAGGTCTGCTGTCTGAATCTCTCACTTTTCATGGAAGTCACGTTTGCAGGCTAAAAGACAGATACCCGTAGCAACATTGTCACAATATACTTCATAACACAAACAAACATTCCAGACAGATGACATGAATACTTTGATGTCTGTTACTGTTCGTGGCTGTAGTTACTGTATACACACTCCTATGCTATGCAAATAGAGGAAGTCTGTCCATGCTTTCATTTTACCTAATTATTTTTCAAAGGCAAAGTCATTTTCATTTTTTTTAACTATTTTTTTTCAAGCCCTGCCATTAGTCAAACAGATCTTATCTTAATAATGAGAGGTATACGTTACCTTACACATAAAGGTGATAAAGTTTTATAACATCGAATAAACTTAAGTTAACACCAAATAGCATTTGTAATAAACATGCACCATATAACAATGTGTATAGTAATAAAAAGCAATATAATTAACCACATGCAAGCTATAAGACGTGACAATTGCCATGACATTGCAGCCAAAGTTACATCAGAGTTTTAAAATGACTGAGATGGATATGAATGATCAGAGATTAACTTTCATAACCACGTGTCACAAGACAAAGAGGATCATGAAACAATAACAATAACAGACTTTTGACAGTTTTGTTAAAACAAATGTCCACAATACTTTAACCAGCTGTGCTGAGAAAATGTTGATGTATTGTTAATGGAAAATGATTTAAGCTGCCTAATTCTGAGTAACCTGGCTTAAAACCCTTATGATTAATAGTGTATAAAACATTTATACATAAAGTATGCATGTATGTTTGCATAAATGGCGATGTTTAATGTGTATTTCTACTTTTTTTTTCGTTTTCTAAAATTAATGAGGATAATGGTGGGGGGGGAAAATCACAATGGTGCTTTTATTATCATAACACAAACAACATCACGTAGAATTTGTAAGCTTAGCATTGTTTGCAAACCCATTTTACTTCCATAATCTGAAATGTTATTTAGTAAAACAGGATATTTATGTAGGGAAAAAAATGCAGAATGGCTTGTTTTGGGGGAACTTGATTAACCCTTGTGCATCAATTAAAAAAAGTTACACATAGGTAAAAAGAGGACAAAAATGTCCATGTCAAAAAACTGTCATAAAAATGTGACGCTTTGGAGCACAGACTTAAGTTTGGTATTCCTGAAGTAAAATAATAATAATAAGTAAATCCAAAAAAAAGTTATTTAGGTATAAGTTTATGAAAATTATTTATAAAACATATTTTATATAAAATATGTTTTATAAATCAGGTTGAACTCAAAACTGCAATAAAATCAAAGCCATAAATCTAAATACGTTGTGTTCCAAATTTGAGGATGATATCTCAAAAAATGAGTTTTGGGTAACAGTTTGTTTGGGTGTAGTAACATATTTTCCCCATTGGGTGCCAGCAAAACCCCACTGGTGCTCACAGTGATTGGATTGGAATTTGTAGTTTTTCTCTCTCAGTATTACAAACACACACATGCACACACACACATATTTTTTTATAACACACATACTAACCACACTCATACCAACACACCCACACAAATATTGTTGCATAATTTATCCAGTTGGCTCTATAATATGCCGAACCAGAAAACAGGAATAAAGCGACATTTGTTTTATAGACCAAACTCAAAAAAAATGGCACCATCTGATAAAAAATAGTAAAAAATAAAAATTTTAAGCCTTGCCATCAGAATGAAAGCCTCTTAACAAAGATTGCATAATTTTATAGTTAACTGAACCGGGGATTAAAAATGGCAGTTTTAATGGGTTTCAATGGGGACATTTTTGTCCAAAAGGCGCTGAGAGGGAGAATTTTTTTATACCAAATGCCAAAAATATTTTTTTTAAGAAAATGACGGTGAAATAGTAAAATTCCAATAAAAATACACACCTGTGCCAAGTTTTTGCAGTTAGCTTTAACACAGGCAAAGTGATCAAAAAAACAAAACTGAAAAGGACAAAAATGTCCATAAGGGTGCACAAGGGTTAATAAAATCATCTCTGTTATGACAGGCACTGAAAGGGATGGTTTGAAAAATAAGAACTACTTGTACTAGATTTTTATAAAGAAAGGCCTGACCTTGACCTCAGGGTGATCAGGCGCGACCCCAAACCGCACAAGACCAAACGGCACCGGCAGCCGCTCATAAATGTCTACGACTGCATCTTGTCGAGCCTGAAAGAGACATAAACAAACGCAATTGTGGTTCGTGATAAACAAGAACACAGAACTAAACATCAGCATTTAAAAGCCTCTGAAGGCTCTTTATTTCTCCAAAGCACTTGTGATCCAACCTGTAATTCCTCTTTTTATATTATTCTTTCTGTGGTTGGATTGTTAGTCTTCATCCAAGTGCATGAACAGTGTGTTCTGCATTTATCTTAAAACAGCATTGTTTTTGTATATCAGTGGAAAACCGAGATAAAGACCTGTCAATGTGGTGTAAAGGTAAACCTCAAGAGAGCTGCTGTAAAATATTACACCCTGCTGGATGCCGTCCAATAATAAGATTTCAAACTTGAAGCTCACAGTCACACAAAACCACAGGACTTATTAAAGGAAATCTTGTGGGGGAAATATATTAGCTGTTCAGTAAATTTAGTCAACCTAAAATAAGCAAAGCTTCTACTGTAAGAATAACTCTTTCCTGGTCAGACAGCCGTTTAATCTGAGAACTGATAACACAAACCTTCAAGAGCTGTTGTGCTGTGTAAAATCCAGCAGGACCTCCGCCTACAACACACACTCTTGGAGTGGACACAGAGGAAAACACACGGACACCTGACAGATGACAGAAACACGTGACTTAAATAATATGACATTTTGCGACATGGACATCTATCTATCAATCTATCTGAAGACTCGCAATCTCATCATTTAACGTTGTTTTTAGTATTATTATTTTTGTTTTTATTACTATTCATAATCGTTTCATATACATTCATAATTTTGTAATCATTGTGTTTTATGAATCATACTTTTCTGAATACATACTGTATGTGGGAGACTTTGGGAGAGTTGGATGTATATACAGTGTTTTTCCACAGAGCATAGAATATATATTCCTACGTTAATGGGAGCCACGTGTTTCTAAGGTTTTTTTTTTTTTTGTCAATAGATATGAACTGTATCCTCTTTGTTTAAGGCAGAGAGAGAAGGACTGACCGGCAGGAACGAAGATCTTTGCTGGTTCATTAGCACTCTCTCTCTCCCTTATGTCTTATAAAAATTGGTAAAATAAATAAGATATATTGGCAGAATGACTGGTGTCTTTTTCATGAAACTAAATAACAAGGGGAAGCAAGGATTTTAAATGTACAAATCCATCCACCTTTCTGTGAGACCAATTCATAACATTCAAACTCTATCTATCTATCTATCTATCTATCTATCTATCTATCTATCTATCTATCTATCTATCTATCTTTCTATCTATCTATCTTTATTTCTTTCTGTGAGGCCAATATAACATTCAAACTATATCTATATATCTATCTATCTTTCTGTGAGGCCAATATAACATTTAAACTCTATCTATCTATCTATCTATCTATCTATCTATCTATCTATCTATCTATCTATCTATCTATCTATCTATCTATCTATCTACCTATCTACCCATCTATCCATCCAACCATCCATCCACCTTTCTGTGAGGCCAATATAACATTCAAACTATATCTATCTATCTATCTATCTATCTATCTATCTATCTATCTATCTATCTATCTATCTATCTATCTATCTATCTTTATTTCTTTCTGTGAGGCCAATATAACATTCAAACTATATCTATCTATCTATCTATCTATCTATCTATCTATCTATCTATCTATCTATCTATCTATCTATCTTTATTTCTTTCTGTGAGGCCAATATAACATTCAAACTATATCTATCTATCTTTCTGTGAGGCCAATATAACATTCAAACTATATCTATATATCTATCTAATCTATCTATCTATCTATCTATCTATCTATCTATCTATCTATCTATCTATCTATCTATCTATCTTTCTGTGAGGCCAATATAACATTCAAACTATATCTATCTATCTATCTATCTATCCAACCATCCATCCATCCATCAACCACCTGTCTGTGAGCCCACTATAACATTCAAATTAACACTTTTCTACACACACATGGGTGTCAAGCCAACAATTAATCTTGGCAAAGTTGGCAAACATTCTCTTTATCAAACTTTACTTCTTAAATATGCCACGTCGAATACTGTGTCTGTATCCAATTAACATATGATAATGATGACAGGTAGAAGTATCGCAGCAATAATGAACCACACACTTTAAATATGGTTACAAAACCACATTCCCAGAAGGGTCATGACTTCATCGCTAGAAGAGTGTCACTGTCACATTATAAACTCACCGCCTTCAGCTGGCAGCCATCGATATGCGCACGATAGGCTGTTGATCTTCTTTACAGACCCTTTCATAAGGTTGATGATTGCCATCATCTTCATCAGATGGAATGCGGTTAACAACAGTCCAAGTCCAACAATGAGTCTGTTATGAACCCAAAAGCGGCTTACTTCAGCTGTTATCCCTCAGCGCGTGCTCTTGGTTCATGTATTCATTTCTGAAACTTCATGAAATAAAACTGAAATAGATTTGTATTGGAGATTTGCATGATCCATATCTTGACTCTGCTTCCGATTAGACTAAATATTTTGCATTCGGTCTATTAAGAGTGAATAAACGTAATAAAAGTGTAGGCTTTTGAGACGTTGAGTGCAAAAATAAAGTGAAGATATTTAGATGTGGACATGACTAAGTTACATGAACATACATCTCAGCGGTGCTGATCATATAAATACAATAACACGCAGTCAATTCAGGGACGTCAAATACGTTGCATACGACAACATCAGTCGATTAATTAGTACTAAAAACCGCATGGATTAAAAAATAGCAAAACTAAAAGGAAATCTTACTTCTGTTCAAAGTGTGCACCACTTAAAGTTCACCGTGATGAAAAAAATGCTCCGATTAAACGTTCCTCTTTTCTAAATGTGCCGCTTTCCTCTGTCTTTTGTTGATTCTCCCATTCATGTAGGACTATAACTGATCTTTATTCCTCGTAGTTTGTGCTTTCACTGTTCATCTTAGTGAATTTAGGTTATCAGTTCAGCCTTGACTGAAGGTCTCTCTCTCTCTCCTGCAGAGGCCATCAAGGCCATTGATCGTGATTAATGTTTTGTGTATGTGTCTGCTCAATACAGTCCTTCTAGTTTTTGTCCTTAAGTTACTGCATATGCCAACAGACTATTTGCTTTGTAAAAAAAAAAAAAAGAACAAGAAAATGTGCAGTGACTGTAAATGACACTATTGCTCAATTGTTGCATAACAAGGACATTTATCTTGATGTGTATGAGCAGGGCTCTTAAGTTTAATCAAAAGTTTAAAGTTTAATTGAATAGAGGGACAAGTTATCCCTTGGAGAAACACAAGGTGTGGCGTGTTGTTGAAATGTTTGTCTCTTTTCCAACCACCATTGTCATTCCAGCCTGCCTGACTTTCTTCTGTGACCAAAAAAGCAGAAGTTTTTAGTATGTTCATGTTTTTCCTGTCCATCATAAAATTTGGATGATTGACTGCTTTCAAGTATGGCTGCCAACTCTCATGCACTAGCTCACAATTTACTCTTTTCACATGTTTTCGCGACACCACACATTATGCAATGTTTGTTTTTTTCACCCCCACACAAACACCCACTTAATTCTCCCTTCAAGCTAACCTAGTTGGCACTGGCAGCACTGTTTAAAGTTTCAAAAATGACAAACAAAGCATTATACCTATTGCATGAATCATTTCAGCATGAAAGCATTATAAAAATATTAATTATAAAATAATAAACAAGTCGTTGTTGTCGTAAAAAATTAATTATAAAATAATAAACAAGTCATGTATTCCAAGTCTTTTGAAGTATTATGATTTCCATTACACAAGAGTAGATGTTAAAACTTCATGCTGATTTGTACTCGTGTTTTGTGTGCAGTGTTTTTTGCACGTCGGCTGCAACTACAGTGTGGTCTCCCCAGTGAACAGTTCTCCCACAGTCACTCAGCCCAGATTACTAACCTCCACATCCCTCCTGGTGCTGAGGCTGCTCCTTTCTCATAGTTCACATGTGACAAACCACAATTGTTACATTTATGTTATATTCACTTCCCTAAATTCTGGTTTGACCGCCAGGTTTTCTGTTCGCTTTCGTTCACCAAAGCAGAACAATGATAAAACGCCTTTGACAGGTTTCTTTACGACGTTTTCAAGAATACTACAAGGAAATCTTTTTTCTCTTGTTTTCAGAAGTCAATGTAAAAAGCAAAGTGTTTACTTTCAAATTCCTGAGTGGTTAAATGTGGATACTTTTTTCATGTACACTTTACTAGACTTTCAATTGCTTTTATCATAACATCTCTATTTTTTTTTCTCAGTTAACAGTTCCTGAGTACTTATTCACACTTACTTTGCTGTACTGTTCTATGATGTGCTGCTATGCATGGTGTTAATGTCTTTTAATCTTTTTTTGGTTCTGTAAAGCACTTTGGTCAGTCATTGGCTGCTATAAAATGTGCTATATAAATAAAACGAACTTGAACTTGAACTTATGCAAGACACATGCACACAATTATAGGAGAAATTGACTCATTTCCTTTGGCTATAAACTGCGATGTATATAAAAGAAAGACATGCACTGTGTGCTCTGAAAAATATATGGGGTGATGTAACCACCAATATGTTTTTTTTCCTCTAATATTTGATGGTTGCTAGGTCTGGTGTTGAGTTAGCAGTCAATGTTCTTCTTTAAACACTAAACAGCTAAATTAAAAATATGTGGTTGGCATAAAATGAATACTTTCCAGTAACTCTAATGGAATCCACTGCAGGACTTGGACGGAGTTGGAATTAAAACTAGACATACGTGTCATTAAAAACAGAAAAAAGCCTTCTGTGAGGAGAAGAGTATGGAGCGAAACATTTGGGGACTGAGAGTCATCAAGTTGTTGTTGCTGTTAATGAAATTAAAATGTATGTCATTGGCTATCTATGTCATTTCATACATTTTATAAAATCAGAAAGGGACGATTATGCATGCACTGTGTGTTGTGCCAAACAGCATCCATATTCACTGTATTCATGGCCTTACTTAAATGTGTTTTCAGACAGTTTTGTTTTTATATATTTCCTTGAAACAACTCAACCGTGAATTATTCAGCAAGTTACCTTGAATATGTCCACAGGTGTCCTTGTGTTTGTTTTTTGCACATAGAGACATGTTAAGATGCCAAATCAAGATCACAGCTGATAAGAAAGTCAGCAAACCTCCGGTTGTTTTTTTTTTTATTTTTTTTATGCGGCAGCAAGATTAGCTGATAGAAAACTATTGTATGCTCAACTCAATGGGGGGTTTATAACATGCAATCACAAAAGGAAGCGATAGAAGCGAACACACACGGGCCAAATAAATAGCAACTTGGATTAGTTTAAAAGAGTGTGTTTATATCACAGAATAAATGTGGCATTTCTTGGGTTCAGTAACACTGGGTTGAAGTTGTGGGCAAACAAGCATGGCTGCATAATTAGAAGCTTGAGTGAAAGTATGGCTATAAGTGCTTTCTTAAAATACAAATAATGTGAACAGCTTCCTCATGCATGTTCAGGATGAGATACAATATCAAGGAACATGCATTTCAGTGCTAGGTTTTAGGATTTCATTTCAGTAAAAAGAAAAAGAAATAAACAAAAAGTAAGTAAGGCAAAACCTTAATTTCTAATTAAACTGTCAATAAAACAAAAGTAATCTAAATGAACACAAGCGACAGACTGGAGTCCGTATCAAGATTTTATCGTTTACAGTTCACTGGCCATGTGCATTTAAAAGCTATCAAATTATCTCGAATGAATAACGCACATCAATGGATACAGCAATATACAGAGCACAGTAATATTTACAAATGCTACTTAGCGAAATACTTTCACTTTCCAAATGAGTCTCTTTTTTTTTTCCATCTACTGACCCAGACATGTTTTCACCTGTTCAGGTGCCTCTGCTGCACCTTTAACATCATTTATAATTGAAGAGTTCAGATGCAAAAGCCTCTAAATGCCATTTGAAATTTTCTTCTTTAATGATGATTTTTATCACACTTGTATATTTAAGTTCAGTAATTTCACTAAAATGGCAATGATAATTACCTATTAATTGTTATTTAAGTGAAATTACTGAACTTAAATATACAAGTTTGATAAAAATCATCATTAAAGAAGAAAATTTCAAATGGCGTTTAGAGGCTTTTGCATCTGAACTCTTCAATTTGTTCACCATTGTTGTTCTTTTGAAGTGGACTTAACTACTCACAACAAGTAATTCTGCATTTAAAAGACGTTTAATAGCCGTCCAAACACAGCCCAGACGTCTACAGGCTGAATTTGGGCTGTCAGTGAAAATTTATTAGACAAATAAACCATCGGCCAAGAATAGACTAGTCATCAATTATATAAAGAAATGAAATGAGAGAAGAAATGAAACCAAACAATAACTGTTGACTTTGCTTACATGGTGGACTATTGCACATGACTACGGAAACTAAGGTCTGACTACACAGCAAGATTCCTGACTTGATTTTTAGTTGTTAGACCCCTAGAGTCAAGCAAGGTACGCATTCACCTTGAGATTTTTATGTTTGTTTCCAAACGCAATGACTTCAGTTTTGTCAGCTACACTG
This sequence comes from Pimephales promelas, assembly GCF_988280905.1. Lineage (NCBI taxonomy): Eukaryota > Metazoa > Chordata > Actinopteri > Cypriniformes > Leuciscidae > Pimephales > Pimephales promelas. The sequence continues at coordinate 31,971,692 of NC_142785.1, forward strand.
TGCAACTCTTTTAGTTTATTCTTAGCTAAAATAAAACCACTTAGTTCTTTCAAAAATATACGTGCTCATTAATGTATATTTACTTCGTTGAAGTAATAAAGTATTCTCGTGAGTGTATAATATGCCATTAAAAATACATACGGGTAAGGGGTTTTAATGTCGGTCGCCTCCATCTTGAAAGTACATTAGCCAAAGAGGGACATACCCGTTAATTCAAGCTTCGGCTTTCGCGTTTACGTTTGAGTTAACACTCATGGACGAGGTCGAACTGGAAGCCATGTTAATCTTGGACTACATTGGCCACCGTAGGAGTTAAAACGAAATCGGAATTGAGAGGAACAGAAACTAATATTCACTGGATGGTCATATACCTTTTCACCACTAGATGGGGGTAAAAATCACACAGTGTATCTTCAACTGAAGAAAGTTTTGGCACAACTGTTTACTTCATTAATGCATTGGCACAGGGAGTCAATACGTTAGAGCTGTGTGTCGTCTGATAACAATCGATGAGATGTTTAAACCCTTACTGATAAGTAAATCTAGAGTGTGTCCACGATTGTGTGTGTGTGTGTGTGGGACTATGTACATGCTGAGTCAGATCAAAAAACAGTTTTGATTTCTTTTGTCATATTGTTTTCTGCATTATCTATGTGAATGTGAAAATCTCCAGCAATGGCAAAACAGTCAAACTCTGAGGCAATTGTTGATAGTAGTTCTGTAAAGTCCTCAACAAAGGCTGTAGAGTATTTTGGAGGCCTGTAAATAATGATAAGTAAATGAAACGGTGTATAAACAGTGCCAGAGTATGTTGAACTAGCAAGTTTTCTTTCTTACACTGACAGAAAGTGACAAATATGACAAAAGTAGAGCCAAACACATAATGAAAGCAGTGTTTTAAGATTATGATCAGATTTAATCAGAACTACACATACTCACAAATATAAATTATGAATAACAAATTAAGATGGTTTTATGTACACCATTAAAACCATGTTTTGGTTATTGTGCGGGTTCATATATTGCTCAAAAATTATAAGTCCTTATTTCTCCTCCATGTATAAAATGAGCTGTGACGACGCGCCAAAAATGGTACAAAGGACATTTTGTCTCCCACTGGAAGTGCTGACCCAATTTTCCACACCTGGTTTTGATTCAGACTGCCATACTGTGCTTTACTCTGCAGAATTCTGCTCTTTTAAATTGTTTTTTTAGGACACAAACCACAAAACGTGTTCTTTTTTACAGTGTATTCTACTAATGCTGTAGCTTCAAGTTAATCAAAATATGTTTTTACCCCATGAAAAGTGTTTAAATCATAGATTAAAATTATTGTAAGTGGTGAAAATGAATGCATTTTAAAAGGTTATCGTCCTGTCTGTGGTTAATGTTTAATATACAAGGAAGTAAATCTCAAAATTATAGCGATAAAGGAATGAGATGCCACAGCTGCCTGTAAACATATCTGAACATCTATAAAGAAAAATATAAACATATAACCTATTACTTTAGACTTGTACTTGGATTTAGATGAAACAACACGTGGTGTGGTACAGAATCCGACCTTGACTGTGTTGAAAGAGCGGGTACAGTACAGTCTCTGGAATATGTTCGTGCAGGAGCTTGCCAGGTCAGACAGTCACTCACACAAAAGGCATGTGTCTTATCCACTGCGCCATCAGACTTCAAATACAAGTACTGACCTATAAAGCCCTAAATGGTTTAGCTCCTGTGTATTTAATTGACCTTCTATCGCCCTACACTCCATCACGTTCTTTAAGATCACTAAATTCGAGGCTTCTGGTCATCTAAGTCCACTAAAGAAGGGAGGGCGTTCTCGCATTTAGCTCCAAAACTCTAGGATAGCCTTCCTGATATTGTTCGAGACTCGCTGTCCGAGTTTAAATCTAGATTAAAGACGCATCTATTTAGCCAAGCATTCACATAATGCTTACCTTTTATATCACTGTTGAATCAGATCGAATGCGGCTAATTATTTCCCATCTGCTTTTCTGCTGTTATCTCGGGACGCTAGCGAGGTAAATGGCGTTCGTCAGCCTCGTAAACGCCTGTGAAGAGACGACTCAATATGTTATGCCCTAAATTAATACATGATTATTAACTAATTGTATTTTTCTATACATTTTTGTATGAACTTTCTGTAAAGCTGCTTTGAAACAATATGTATTGTGAAAAGTGCTATACAAATAAATTTGAATTGAATATATTTATTGCCAAATATATACATATATATATTGCCAAATTAAGTTTTAATGACACCTTGCATGTAAAGATGTTAATCAGCAGACAATGAAACAATCATATAATTCATTTGAAATCAGTCCGTTTTTATCTGCTCTCATAGACTGCATGTTGACAAACGCAGGCACACAAATTTACACACTCTGCCCTTTCACTCACTTGAGTCAAATATGCTCAAACCCAAACGTTGGGTTAAAAATGTAATTAAAAAATGTAACCCAATGGCTGGGTTTGTCCATATTTGACCCAAGGTTGGGTTAAAACAACCCAGGAATTTTAATCATTTTTCGTTTGTTGTGGACTCAAAGTTACTGATTGAATTCAACACAATTTGATGTTATCTGATGAATGAGTGATTTGATTCTCAACTCTGAATGCTCGACACTTGACAGTTGTTTGCTTTTATCAGCTATTTTTCTCTCTCAGAACGGTAAATATGTCACTCAAACAGAAGAGGATATGGAAGTAAAGGTTAGATAAGGTCATGGGTTCGATTCTTGGGGAATGCATGAACTGATCGAATGTAAACCTTGATTGTGTGGCGCTTTTGGATAAAAACATCTGACAAATTCACAAATGTATTCATTGCTCATATTTCAGAAAACTAATCTCAAGGTTGATTTAAACTTTCATTCTAAAGTAAAATCTAAAATCATTGTACCTTCAAATCTCTGATGAATTCTAAAATCTCTAAATCTGAATATCTAAAGATTTACAGCACAGAAAGTTCATACAATGGAAATTAATCAAACCTGAACTTACTTAAGCTGGACAATGACTTTCTTCTAGATCTACTGTACAACAGAAACAAACTTTGTTGGATTATTGTCCTGTTATCGCTGTAAAGCTGCTTTGGAACAATCTGTATTGTAAAAGGCACTATATAAATAAAGGTGACTTGATTCAGATCATCTCTGTGCAGCCACCCTTCACCCACTAGTTTTACTGGTATACTGTTACTTATCCATCAACATGTGATGATAAACAAACTTTCCAGATATTCATCTTTAGAGAGTACAACAAGTCATTATTCATTTAATTTGTATTTTTTTTTATTATTTATAAAAAGTACACAGCTCAAAGTATTAGAAAATAGCAGGTACCGAGAATATTAAAAGTCAAATTTTACAAAAGAGCAAAACCAAACACAGTTTGGGATTTGTTGCATTAATGTTCACACACACACACACACACACACACACACACACACACACACACACACACACACACACACACACACACACACACACACACACACACACACACACACACTCACACACACACACACACACACACACACACACACACACACACACACACACACACACACACACACACACACACACACATCAAAGAGATCAATACTGTACCATTATTTCACGGAAATCAATTTAACAAAAAAACATAGTTACTTCAACAACTTCAACCAGAGTTATATATTTCAGTAGTTTGAGGTATATACATGATAGTACTTTGTATGTACAGATATATTTTACTGGAGTTCCTATAAAGCTTATGTCTTTCATGATCTTCACATTTAAAGTCAATAAACTCAATGTTGAGTCAGTGATATTATATCACATTATCTGGATTTTGCTCTTGGATATTGCTGCTGTTGTTATCATCGCGTTTATGGCCCCAAAATATTCTCCTCTGGAATCCACAAGGTTTGCTGTAGTTTGGTGTCTTTTTGTAAATGATTATCATGATGATGATGATGATGATGATGATGAAACAGCCCATAACTGCAGCGATGACAGTGGTCTTAGATTGTGGTCTAGGACTCTCTGTTGTTTCAGCCAACTTTTCTTGATTGCCTTTATCTGTATCTAGAAAAGTGCATTTAAAAAATTTGTTTAAGTCATAAACTCCAACTTTAGCCTATCAAACATTAGACAGTCAGATTCACCACACAAACTTTACAAAACACTTCTGCTGCTGAGAATCTGACCAAACTGGTTTCTTGACACACACACACACACACACACACACACACACACACACACACACACACACACACACACACACACACACACACACACACACACACACACACACACACACACACACAGACCAAATCTAAAATCACTCTGATTGAAATAGAGAGATTCATCTTTTTGGAGACCATAATCATACATCAGTTTCCTTTTTAGACCTTAAACTTATAATAATTTATTCTCAGGTGACTTTTAAAATGATTAATATTCTGACAAGAGACTAAAGAGCAGTTTTCTGAGTTCCAAAAGTAACACCATAATCAATGTAATATATTAGTGACAGGTTCATATTTACTGGTCTCTGATAACACATTTTAAACCACTGTTAGTAGATTGGAAATAAAGTACAGTTGCAAACATATATTGAATTATAGCAGTATTAAACACTGTACCTGTTATGTTCACAGTGAATTCTGTAGTGTTTACCCCACACACTGGTTGGATGAAGAATCTGAATTGTTCCTTCATTACTGTAGTTGGAGTGAAGCTGCATGTGAAGCTGTTTCTCTGTTCACAGGAGTCAGGAGGAAACTCTTCTCTACAGATTTCAGAGTCAGAAATGTTCTTAGGGTATTGAAACTTATACAATTTAATGCAGCATTTAGACTTCTTCAGAGAGACGCTGCAGTTGAAATTTACTTCTTCACTCACAGTTCCAGTCACATCCTCACAGCTTACGTTGAAGTCACCTGAAAAATAACAATGCATATCATATATAATACAGCAACTGAACAATAATTTTTGTTTTTCTCAGTAAACTTTTAATATATCAGACTTTATGAGTCTGTGTCGATGTCAATATAATAAACATACAGTGACTCTTTCATTAGAGAACCTAAATACAACCACAGCATCATGTGTTTTTGTACATTATAGTTTTGAAAATGATTTAATATCTGGTAATGGGATGGCCATATGTTTTATTATTTAAAATTAATTTTATCTCATATATTCAGTAGCACTAAATAGACACCATCTCTGCATGCAACATCCTGACTGTTTCTTTCACTAATGTGCATCAGATAGAGTCAGTTGAGAAACACAAGATTTAACCTTTGTATTATTATTATTATTGTCTTAGATTCATTCCCTCCTCAATTCTCTTACCGTCAGCTCGACAGACAGCAGAAAAAGTCCAAACCAGAAAAAATAGTTGAACTGCATTTACAGCACTCATGGTTTTCATTCTGCAATAAAGAAAACACCAACAGAAAGTTGCATAAGACTTGAAACTTGAACAACTAGGTCTAATAAGTGCCAGATATTAGATGATTTACGGCATGCTCAGTAGAGATGTCAGAATTTAATTAAATAATTTTGTGAAGTTTCACACAACATAATGAATCATACATTAATAGAGGTGTTGAAGAGACTCGTCACGACTGTAAAACCACAGCCACAAAACCACAATGTTTTTTACAATAAAGCAGACATCACAACGAAACGCATGCATTCATGATAATATTGCTGCTGAATCTACAGAGATTAATCGTGATGAAGTTATTTTGCATTGTCTTCACTGGCGGAGCGCGAATACAAATATAGCTAATCAACACTGCAATATCAAACATTTTCTAGGCTATTTAAAAGACACATTGAAAAATCTCCAAAATGTGTAAATCACATAATACAAAGATACTATGCATGTGCTGAAGATTTTCCTAAGGCTAGTTATGGGTTAATACTAAAATATAAAGGATTTTCCAGTTGAGAGAGTTGTTGCTCACCTAGTCTGTGTCTGCAGCGTGTGTGTGAAGGAGTTCATTCACTCTGACTCTCTCTAGTCTACAGCTCACATTTCTTAAAGGCTACTAGCTACATTTTTTCATTCACTTTCGAAATGACTCGTTGCTCGGGGCATTTCCAAATGTTCGGCCAGCAGGTGGTGCTGTCACTCACTGACCGGCAAATCTCCCCTTCATGGCGTAATGTTGCAATTGAAGATACCGAGACAGAGCTGCATCGTCTCTCTGATTGTTGCAAAGGAACATCAAAACATTTTTAATCATTTTTAGTGCTGTTAAAGGAGTAGTTCACTTTTGAAAAAACTTTTGCTGATAATTTAATCCCTCATGTCATCCAAGATGTCCATGTCTTTCTTTCTTTAGTCGAAAAGAAATTAAGGTTTTGGATGAAAACATTCCAGGATTTTTCTCCATATAGGCTAATGCACTTTACTGGGAACCAAACGGTTCAAGGTCCAAAAGAAACTTTCAGTACAAACTGCAAACTGTTCAAAGGGGTTTAAACGTTTCCAGACGACGAATAAGGGTCTTATCAAGCGAAACGATCGCTCATTTAAAACATAAATAACAAAGTTTAAGTTTTATAAGCTCAAATGCTCGCCTTGCTCTGTTCTGTGATGCAGGTTCGTGACTCTCCAGTTAGAACTCCTTCATCAAAATGTACGAATCTTTTTCCGAGTCAGTTCGTTCGTTGAATGAACCAAATGACTCGGAAAAAGATTCGTTCATTTTGATGAACGAGTTCGAATTAATTTGTAGTAGATGTATTTATTCATGTGATTCATTCTTTTTTTTACACATATGCACACGCACCTGACCTTTCCCACCCAGTTTTTAAAACAAAGTTATAGTTATGCCACTGTATATTCATTCAGTTAATAGCAACCCAAGTTCATATCAGGCATCATCACATCGCTGCTGCCTGCATACAGAGCACAGTCGGAAGCGCGGACTGAGTGAGTAAGAGCGAGTGAATCACGTGAGATGAACCAATTTCGGTCTCTACCTCAATGTTTATAATTCAAGACAGCATGAGAACTGCGCATGCGCAAATCTAAGTAAACTACGTTCTATGGACCAAAGAAGCAATGCTTGGCCTTGAATTTCCTGCATGAAACAATAGTTTTTAGGAACAAACCATGGCAAAGGATGTATATCATATGTGCAATTTTTTTTTAAACAAAAATATTTGGAATAAAATAAATGCAATTAATAATGTGGTGAATTAATAAAGTTCTTGGAATTAATTAATGTAATGTCAACATTTCCTTTGGTGAGGAACTGCCTACCCTGGCCACACGACCCTTGAGGGACTTCCCATGGCCATGGATACTTTAGGGAAACTTTCACTGTAATAAACATTATCTAGCTAATCTCTTTGGAATCCTTACTTTTTAATAGTAGAATGGGTCTCGCCCACACTTTTCCAGTCCTCCTACTGGGCTCAAATTCCTGGCATCGGGACAAACTTGGTTGAGCTAAAAATAATCAAAGTCAGAGTGAGATGTGTTTATAGTCCGAGGCACCCAAATTACCGACACCAAACTGGTCAAAACAACAGACTTAAGTTCAAAATCACAAGCATCAGCCAAAAAAAAGAAAACATTGGTCAAAGATTATCCTGCACAACAAACATAAAACATGAGAAGAAATAACATTACAGACACTTTTATCCAAATTGACTTAAAATAGAGGAACAAAAGCAATTTATCATACCAACAATAATCATATAGGTGGATGTTTTGCAGCTCGTCACCTGAGAGGAGCAGAGAAGGGTCTGGATGGTGACGTTTAGAAAGCAACATAACCGTCTTCTGTTGACGGTTGAGAAAATGTTCTTGATGATGTTCCAGGCTTAATTTCTCTGGAAATGTGCATTTAATCTTTTTAAACCATAAAATAGGCCTACAAGTTCAGCCTATGAGAGTGATATATGGGGCTTTTGATTGATACTCAAACCACATGGTGATGCTTGAGGGTCCATCTGTTCTCTGCTTTGATGTCTGTGGTTCAAACTGGAAAATATAGTTTTTGTTTTGAACTTCAAAAATCCAGCTGATGACTTTTTGATGTGAATACATATTATCTAAGACATTTTTTTTTTGTGAAAATTGAATGCATTTTCTAAGACTTAAATCTACATCACTTACACCATGTACAGAAAATCATGGCCTGATTGTTTGATGTACCAGTGATTTTACAGCCGTGAAATGACAGCACCTGCTACTCTAAAATCAAAGGTAAACGGGTGGTTTATGGATTGCATCACCTCTATATGCACACTGAGTCATTAAATCATGCGTCAAAGTGTGAATACACAGTAAAAAAAAAAACTGGCTACCAGGGTTTTCCTGTTAAAAATACGGTAGCAACATTTTAGGTTTAACAGACTTTTAACCGTATTTAATTTTACAGCAATGAACCGTAATTCATTATCTGATATAATGTTACTTTACTGACCTTTTGAAGTCTTAATATCTGTTTTGTTCAATTGTAATACACTGACAGCCATCAATCACAGCAGTAATGAGAGTCAAACGATCAATCAAAGCTCTTCACAAGTAGCTATTCCTTAAGAAAGTAAATACTAATATAAAGAAGCTGCACAGTGTCATTCACACAAACATTACTGTAAACAGCATCATGGTAACATGTTGAAATTTAAAAAATGCAATAAGCATTACTTTAACAACATTAAATGCAACATGAAACCCTAAAAACTGATTAGAAAAAAAAATTATGAAGAAACAGTTAAAATATACAGTATTAAATGGGAAGTGTCACGCGGGGAATTGTGGGAATTTACATTTTCTACACTGTGTATATACAATGACTTGTTTTTTTCCCACTTCCAAAAACTGTAAATTTAACACTATTTTATAGTAAAATTACATTAAATTTACCGTTATATATATCAAAGTTATTTATCGTATATACTTTGTTAACCAATTAACAGTTTTTCACTGTAGCATTTTTACAGTCTTTAACTGTTAAAATCACGATAATTTTTTACAGTGTACAGTTTGTATTATATGTTCCATCATTACAAACAATACAAGCCACGTCCATAGTTCCTCAAGTGAAGTACTACCTATGCTTTAGGGAAACTTTAAACATGCATTTAAAGATGCAGTCGTGGTCTATAGTGTTTACTGAGTCAGACTGGTCACCCGAAGGTTGATGGTGTGATTCTCTATACCGGCAGAAAATGATCTTGAGCAAGGCTTTAAAATAAAAAAAATATTTTTTGTTTGTTTTTGTGCACAAAAAGTATTCTCGCCACTTGATAAAGTTAAGATTGAGCCACTAAAGTCACTTGGACTATTTTAACGATGTCTTTAATAACTTTTCGAGGCCGGCAAGTTTCAATTTCTCAAGAAGCCTATGGACTTGTATGCAGGAGTGATCCAGCTCTCAGATTTCATCAAAAATATCTTAATTTCTGTTCAGAAGATGAACGAAGGTCTGACGGGGTTGGAACAACATGAGAGTAAATACTGACATAATTTTCATTTTTGGGTGAACTAACCCTTTAACCTTTATAGTTATACCACTTAAACAATACAAACATGACATTTATAACAGACATTCCTTAAAAAATCAGGAAAAAAAAAAGCAACACCAAACACAGTTTGGGTTTCACGAGACTTCCTTAGATTTCCACGACGCATGCGCGAGAATTGCGATCTCCTTACACTACTTCAGTTCAGTTCTCGAGCATGCGTCGTGGAAATCTAAGGAAGTCTCGTTTCCAGGCCAACAATGAAGAAAAGGAAAAGTCGAATAAAGTCGTCATTTTTGTTTGTTTTTTTCGCACAAAAAGTATTCTCGTCGCTTGATAAACTTATAGTTGAGCCACTGTAGTCACAAGGAATATTTAAACATTTTCTTCATTGACTTTCTGGGCCGTCAAGAGCCAGTCCCGGAAGTCTATGTGGTAGTTATACAGCTCTCAAATTTAATCAAAAATATCTTTATTTGTGTTCCGAAGACGAACGAAGGTCTTACGGGGTTGGTACAGCATGGGGGTGAGTAATTAATGACTTAATTTTCATTTTTGGGTGAACTAACCCTTTAATGGAGTAGTTGACTTTTAAAAAAACTTTTGCTGATAATTTAGTCACCCCCATGTCTTTCAAGATGTCTTTCTTTCTTCAGTCGAAAAGCAATTAACGTTTTTGATGAAAACATTCCAGGATTTTTCTCCATATAATGGACTTCAATGGGGTCCAAACGGCTCAAGGTCCAAAAGAGAATTTCAATGCAAACTGCAAACTGTTCAAAGGGCTTTAAACGATTTCAGAGGATGAATAAGGGTCTCATCAAGCGAAACCATCGGTCATTTAATGAATCAATAACAAAGTTTAAGTTTTATAAACACAAATGCTCACCTTGCTCTGTTCTGTGATGCGAGTTCGTGACTCTCCTGTTCGAACTCGTTCATCAAAATGAACGAATCTTTTTCCGAGTCATTTGGTTCATTCAACGAACAAATTGACTCAGAAAATGATTTGTTCATTTTGATGAACAAGTTCGAACAGGAGAGTCACACAGAACAGAGCAAGGAGACCATTTGAGGTTATAATGAACCGTTTGGTTCCCAATGAAGTCCATTATATGGAGAAAAATCCTGGAATGTTTTCATCAAAAACCTTAATTTCTTTTCGACTGAAGAAAGAAAGACATGGACATCTTGGATGACATGTTGGTGAGTAAATTATCAGCAAAAGTTTTTTTCAAAAGTGAACTACTGCTTTAATATCATTAAAGTAAATAATATTAAAGCAGTAGTAATAATATGCTATTATTTCACTGAAATCAATATAAAACAGAAACAGAGTTTTAAAACCTTTAACCAGAGTTATATAGTTCAGTAGTTTGAGGTATGACAGATGGTACTGTATGTACAGATATGGTTTACTGGAATTATAAAGTTTTTGTCAAAGTCAAATTCAACACTTTTGTACTGCAGTCAGTGGTATTAGATCACTTTTTATGGATATCTGCTGTTTTCGTCATTATGTCTGAGGCCTAGACACTGAAATCCACCGGGCTCGGGATAGGTCAATTGATGTCCTTTTGCAAATGATTGTCATTGTGATGATGATGATGATGATGATGAGGAAACAGCCCACAACTGAACCTATGATAGTACCATTTTCTCCTGTTGTTGATTCAGGACCGTCTCCTGCTCTTAATGTTGGCTCTGGAAAAATCCATTTAAACTGTTTAAATGATTATTTAACTCATAAACTCAGCCTATCAAAGATCTGACATAAGACAACAGAAATAAATCCAGGCTATTAACAAGGTAATCCAGACAGGAGGGAACAGGCCTACAAAACACCCATAAGGAACAAAACCAATCCAGAGACACACTGGGGTTACTTTCAGCAACACCAAGTAACTTTTCCTCAGCGGTCGCCCTACAGGTTGGAAGAGGAATTGTCTATTACCGCTGTCGTAAATTATCTATCCTACCGCATCCCACTGTCGCACACACACTCACTGTTTATCAGCACCGGTGTTGAAATGAACAATGTTAACAGACAAGGTAGAGTATGTTGCATGATTTCATGAAAGTATGATGTATTACGACATCAGAAACAAAGAAAAACAAAGTAATGACTCTTGTCACGCTTGACGTAAAGCAAGTCAAATTTGTAGTTTTCTTATGTCTCATTAGAACTACAGAAACGAGACTCGATCCGGCAATATTACATAACGATATGTTACGACTTAATGAACCACTGAAACGATTTTTGGAAAATAACTTATCTCGCAGCTGACATTCAAACTGATTTTTTTTTTTTTTATGAATATAGGACTGATCTGAATGAAAAAGCAATATCTAGGCCTACTGTAAATGCAGGTACACTCGCTTACTGGATCTCTCACAATACTCCACAATCTTATCATAGAGAACTATTATGTTTAAGTTGCTAAGAGCTGATGGGTGTTGTGAAGTGATACATAGAACCGATGAGTGAAACGGTCGTAACCGTGTTTTATCTTGAATAAAACACAGAGTGATTGAACAATCAGAATTAATGACTGGAACGTAATGTAATATATTTGTAATATTTGGAATGTAATATATTTCTTACCAGGATCTTCAGTGACAGGTTCATGTTTACTGGTCTCTGTTAACAGATTTTAAACCACTGTTAGTAGATTGGAAATAAAGTACAGTTGCAAACATTGATTGAACTATAAACAGCAGTATTAAACACTGTACCTGTTATGTTCACAGTGAATGCAGTTTCTTCCCATCCACACTCTGTCGTGATAAAGAATCTGAATTGTTCCTTCATTACTGTAGTTGGAGTGAATCTGCATGTGAATCTGTTTCTCTGTTCACAGGAGTCAGGAGGAAACTCTTCTCTACAGATTGTTGGGTCATTATATTTCTCAGGATATAGAAACTTATACACTCTAATGCAGCATTTAGAGGACTTCAGAGTCTTCTTCAGAGAGACGCTGCAGGTGAAAGTTACGTCTTTCCTCACAGTTCCAGTCACATCCTCACAGTTTACACTCATTTCATCTGAAAAATAACAATGCATATCATATATAATACAGCAACTGACAATAATAGAAATCTGTTTTTTTAAACATTTCACTGAACATTTTTCATATCTGACTTCTTGTGTCACTGTATCAATAATAAACACCGTGTCTTCTTCATTAAAGAACATACTCATAAATAAAACCACTATGTTATTTTGTACACAAGATTTTTAATAGAATTTAATCTCTGTTAATAGTTTAGGGGAAAGTTTATTCTCTTACCGTCGGGTTGACAGACAGCAGTGAAAGTCCAAAGCAGAATTATGAGTTGAACTGGATTTACAGCATTCATGGTTTTGATTCTGCAATAGGAAAAAATGGCATCAGAAGGAAAACTAAGACTAATGAGAAAGTATACAGTGTACGAGCTATGCAGACCTTAGGGTGATTTAAAGTAGTTAATTATATGTCAGTGATTAAAGGATGACATTTTTTTATTTAATTAATTACCCTTCAAGTTAAAAAAAAACACCTATATTTTATTTTGCATTTTTAGACTTGTATTTGGTAAAATACAGAATATGATAAATGCACAGTAAAAACAAAAACAAACACTTTAGTTGAGAAAATTAATTTCAATATGTCACACTGAAACAGTTTTAACACAACATAACGAATCATACCTGAATTATTTTGTGTTGAAGAGATCGTGAGTGTAAAATACAACAATATTTAATTTAATATTCAACAATATCGATCTGCCTCCATTGACACCATTATATGAGAACTGAACTAAGCTGAACGATGACATCACGGTTTTCTGGTTATAGATTCGTAAATATAAAGCAGGATATTTTCCAGTTGAGAGAAAGTTATTTCTTACCTCTGGTGTGTCTTCAGCGTGTGTGTTCATTCTAACTCAGTCACCTCAGTTTAAACGCACGATAACACACACCACCCATGAAACCTCTCAAAGGTAAAATCCAGGCGGTTTATAGATTGCATCACCTCTAACTTACATCCATGTCGTTAAACAGGTTCAAGTCTTAATGCAGTTTGCACAAAATTTTCCATCATCACAAAGATTACAATACCCCAGTAATTGTGCCTCGAGCAAGGTGCTTCCCATGATTCTTTAGGTAACGTTAGACTTTAATTGTAATAAATATGCATTTAAAATGGCTAATTCTCATTACATGTTAATAAATAAAATATTTCTGTCTCGTCCATTTTTTCCCATTCGTTCTCTTGCACGCGTTCCTTCAGCATCACTCGACACTCGACAGGGAATATCAGTCTATAAATAAACGCCTAATCATGATTATGATATTGATAATCATAGATTGTAACTGTCTTGGCGTCAGTGCATATTACACACCTTTAAAATGAGGTTTAATTAAAAATTGATACTTTAATTAAAATGAACAGACAGTTCAATAAGAAGATACTTTAAAGACAGTCCACTTCATGTATACAGGCAGGAGCCATCTTGGAAAACAGTCTCGATAAGTCGAACCACGAACGCCAGATCTTTTTATTAAACGATCTGTAGTAGGCTACAGTTACAAAGTTCAACTTATCAATGCTTCATTTTGCATGTAGAGACCCTCATTATGTTACTGTGTTAGTGTGGGGCCATTTTGAGCCTTGTTGGTGGTATTAACTAGCTATTTTTATTTTTCATTACTCTATGCCACATAGCGATATAGCCTACGCTAAACAGTTTTTAGAGATAAAACTCTTTACATTCGATTATCATGAAAACAAATCTCAGAGAACGGTCGACTAGGTGTCAATGTTTATTAGACTAAAGGTTGTGCAGGAGTTGATCAATTGAATTGAATAATCGAATCACATACTGTACGAAAGACCAGGAACAAAGGGAAAGAATAAAGAAACGTCAAAGAAATAAAAAAGTAAACAAAACAACTCAGTGTTTCCTTCATTTTCACTCTTTCAGTTTTGTGAGAAGTGAAAGCAGAACAGGTACATGCAGGTTCTGCTTCAAAGCATAGTTTCATATATATATATATATATATATATATATATAAACTCTGCTATAATGCAACAGTTACATAGTTAAAAAATTACTTTCACTTTTTCTCACTTTCTCAGAACAGTAATAATTTCTCAGAATCTCATTGCAACAGTTACATAGTTAAAAAATTACTTTCACTTTTTCTCACTTTCTCAGAACAGTAATAATTTCTCAGAATCTCAAACACTCACTATAACTTGTCCATGAGGTTCCAGAAATTCATCTTCAGAGAGAAAAACAAACATTTCCTAATTCCATTGCTTTTTAAAACAATAAAACGTGCAACACAACGCCGTTTACATCATTAGAAAATTTAATGTGTAGAAAAATAACATACATACCACACAAAATTAACATTCATATACAAACAAAACACAACAAAAAAAGAGCAAAACAGAAACCCAGTTAGGTTTTGCAGCTTTCCGTTTTAATGTTCACACAGGCTTCATTAAAGCCACACACACGCTGATCAAAGAGACCGATAATTTACTGTACCAATATTTCACAGAAATCAATATAAAACAGAAACAGAGTTATAGTTCAGTAGTTTGAGGTTTAACAGATAATGTATTCACAGATATACTTCACTAGTTATTATAAAGTTTGTGTCTTTCATGATGTTCACATTAAAAGGCAAACGAAACTCAATGCTTCCGTAACACTGAGTCCGTGATATTAGATCATATTTTCTGAATGATTTTCTGGGTTGTTGTCCAGAAACTTCCTCTTCTGTTTGTAGTTTTGTTTCATTTTGTAAATGATTGGCACAACGACGATGATGAAACAGCTCACAGCAGCAGCGATGACTGCAACTTTAAATCCACGACTTCCTGCTTTTTCATTTTTAGATGATTCTGATTGACCCATGACAGATTCTTCTGGAAAAGCACATTTAAAATGTTTCATTGTTTAAAACCATTTATTCACAGGTGATTTAAAGTGCTAAATGCTTACAGGAGACTAATGAGCAGTTTTCTGTGTTCAATAATTTACATGGAGAGCAATAATCAATAATTATAATGGAATATACTTTCTTTCTTACCAGGAACTCCAGAATTTCTTTCTTTCTTTCCAGGATCCTCATGTTTACTGGTCTCTGTTAACAGATTTTAAAGCACTGTTAGTAGATTGAAAATAAAGTACAGTTGCAAACATTTATTGAATTATAAACAGAAGTATTAAAACCCTGTACCTGTTATGTTCACAGTGAATTCTTGTATTTTATTTCCACAATATGTTTGGATAAAGAATCTGAATTGTTCCTTCATTACTGCAGTTGGAGTGAATCTGCATGTGAAGCTGTTTCTCTGTTCACAGGAGTTAGGAGGAACCTTTTCTCTACAGATTGTTGGGTCATTATATCTCTCAGGATATAGAAACTTATACACTGTAAAGCAGCATCCAGACTTCTTCAGAGAGACGCCGCAGGTTAAAGTTACTTCTTCACTCACAGTTCCAGTCACATCCTCACAGTTTACACTAATTTCATCTGAAAAATAACAATGCATATCATATAATACAGCAACTAAACAATAATAAAAAACTTTAATAATAAAATCAGATTAACTTCCACTGAATATTGTGCAATGCACAAAACATTTTCCATTATTTTAGAATTGAGTTCTTATAATTCGCACACAGTCTTTCTAGGAGGAAGTTTATTCTCTTACCGTCAGCTTGACAGACAGCAGTGAAAGTCCAAACTACAATGAACAGTTGAACTGCATTCACAGCATTCATGGTTTTCATTCTGCAATAGAAAATTAACAGAAAATTGCATTAAGAGTGAAACTTAAACAACGAGACTAATAAGGAAGCGCCAGAGATTAAATAGTAGATTGAGACGATTTACTAAAAGTTAAGCAGAAATGTCAGAATTTATCAGCAAAAGTTTGCTTGGATTAAATCAAATCCTTTAGTAATAGATCAACCAAAAACAACAAGTCTGCCATCATTTGACCGTAGTGTGGATCAGTAAATATCAAGATGTTTCTGTTGAGAGAGTTATTGCTCACCTCTGGTGTGTGTCTCTGCAGCGTGTGTGTGTTCACTCTGACTCTCTCTACAGCTCACACAGCTTTATAATGGCTACACTTTTACTTTCCCTTTTATAAGTGGGTGTGGTGACGGCGCAGTGGATAAGACACATGCCTTTGGTGTGAGAGACCCAGGATCGAATCCACTGTGAGACACCAATGTGTCCCTGAGCAAGACACTTAAACCCTAGTTGCTCCAGAGGTGTGCGACCTCTGACATATATAGCAATTATAAGTCGCTTTGGATAAAAGTGTCAGCTAAATGAATAAATGTAAATGTAAAAAGAGCAGTCGGCGCTGTCAAATCTCCCCTTCATGATGTAATGCTGAAGACGGCTGACATTCCAATACTGCAAATCCTCCCAGTGAATATAGACTATTAATAGGTTTAATAAGGATTTTAATGACTTGGACATAATTGCTCAACTCTTCAATGCAATAATTGTAATACGGATGAAAGCATTCAAAGAGTCACGGCAGTGTTGTTGTTTCCCTTTACTATTGCACACCTGAACAAACACATCAGGGAGATTTTTCTTCTTTGTAAAACCCTTATCCAACTATAAAGAACTTGTCAATCTATCCCTCATTAAAGGAAAACAGGTTATTAATAGATTGCATCACCACATACAGTCGTTAAACCATGTGTCAAAGAAGGAATGCATGCAGTTTATCTTCAGCATTTTCCATCATTACAAACAATACAAGTCACAATGTTGTGCCTCGAGTGAGATGACTCCATAAGGGAGACTTGAAAGATCATCTGGTGGTCTTAGTAGGGAATGGGGCAGGCTCTCCCCAGAGTAACAAAATAAGAGCCCTTATAAAAACTTCTGGGAGTGTGATGGTGATGGTAATGACAATGGTAATAAATCATAAATGGCTACTTTGTTTACACATACACACACTCACACCCGCTCACATACACACTTTAAACACTTAAACCACTCTTGTCACTGCTGGAATTATGGATTTACAAGATTGTTCACTACTGCACTATGTTGGTTTGTATGTGTGTCTGACTGTTAAATAAAAAAAAAAGAAGAAGAGGATATGGCAGTAAAGGTTAGATAAGGTCATGGGTTCGATTCTTGGGGAATGCATGAACTGATCGAATGTAAACCTTGATTGTGTGGCGCTTTTGGATAAAAACATCTGACAAATTCACAAATGTAATTCATTGCTCATATTTCAGAAAACTAATCTCAAGGTTGATCTAAACTTTCATTTTAAAGTAAAATCTAAAATCATTGTACCTTCAAATCTCTGATGAATTCTAAAATCTCTAAATCTGAATATCTAAAGATTTACAGCACAGAAAGTTCATACAATGGAAATTAATCAAACCTGAACTTTCTTAAGCTGGACAATGACTTTCTTCTAGATCTACTGTACAACAGAAACAAACTTTGTTGGATTATTGTCCTGTTATCGCTGTAAAGCTGCTTTGGAACAATCTGTATTGTAAAAGGCACTATATAAATAAAGGTGACTTGATTCAGATCATCTCTGTGCAGCCACCCTTCACCCACTAGTTTTACTGGTATACTGTTACTTATCCATCAACATGTGATAATAAACAAACTTTCCAGATATTCATCTTTAGAGAGTTTTTTATTATTTATAAAAAGTACACAGCTCAAAGTATTAGAAAATAGCAGGTACAGAGAATATTAAAAGTCAAATTTTACAAAAGGGCAAAACCAAACACAGTTTGGGATTTGTTGCATTAATGTTCACACACACACACACACACACGCACGCACGCACGCACGCACGCACGCACGCACGCACGCACGCACGCACGCACGCACACACACACACACACACACACACACACACACACACACACACACATCAAAGAGATCAATACTGTACCATTATTTCACAGAAATCAATTTAACAAAAAACAAACAAACATATAAAACAGATTTTTAAAACCTTCAACCAGAGTTATATATTTCAGTAGTTTGAGGTGTAACAGATAGTAAATAATGTATACAGATATATTTTACTGGAGTTCCTATAAAGCTTATGTCTTGCATGATCTTCACATTTAAAGTCAATAAACTCAATGTTGAGTCAGTGATATTATATCACATTATCTGGATTTTGCTCTTGGATATTGCTGCTGTTGTTATCATCCTGTTTATGGCCCCGAAATATCCTCCTCTGGAATGCACAAGGTTTGCTGTAGTTTGGTGTCTTTTTGTAAATGATTATCATGATGATGATGATGATGAAGATGAAACAGCCCATAACTGCAGCGATGACAGTGGTCTTAGATTGTGGTCCAGGACTCTCTGTTGTTACAGGACCTGCCCAATTTGCCTGATTGCCTTTATTCTCCGGTTTTGTATCTAAAAAAGTGCATTTAAAAAATTTGTTTAAGTCATAAACTCCAACTTTAGCCTATCAAACATTAGACAGTCAGATTCACCACACAAACTTTACAAAACACTTCTGCTGCTGAGAATCTGATCAAACTGATTTCTTGACACACACACACACACACACACACACACACACACACACACACACACACACACACACACACACACACACACACACACACACACACACACACACACACACACACACAGACCAAATCTAAACAACTCTAAAATCACTCTGATTGAAATAGAGAGATGCATCTTTTTGGAGACCATAATCATACATCAGTTTCCTTTTTAGACCTTAAACTTATAATAATTTATTCTCAGGTGACTTTTAAAATGATTAATATTCTGACAAGAGACTAAAGAGCAGTTTTCTGAGTTCCAAAAGTAACACCATAATCAATGTAATATATTAGTGACAGGTTCATGTTTACTGGTCTCTGTTAACAGATTTTAAACCACTGTTAGTAGATTGGAAATAAAGTACAGTTGCAAACATTTATTGAATTATAGCAGTATTAAACACTGTACCTGTTATGTTCACAGTGAATTGTGTAGTTTTTCCCCCACACACTGGTTGGATGAAGAATCTGAACTGGTCCATCATTACTGTAGTTGGAGTGAAGCTGCATGTGAAGCTGTTTCTCTGTTCACAGGAGTCCAGAGGAAACACTTCTCTACAGATTGTTGGGTCATTATATTTCTCAGGATATAGAAACTTATACAATGTAATGCAGCGTATAGAGCACTTCAGAGAGACGCTGCAGGTTAAAGTTACTTCTTTCCTCACAGTTCCAGTCACATTCTTACAGCTTACACTGATGTCATCTGAAAAATAACGATGCATATCATATATAATACAGCAACTGAACAAAAATAAATATGTTTTTTTGTTTTTGTTTTTCTCAGTAAACTTTTAATATAGCAGACTTTGTGTCTGTGTCCACAAACACACAGTGACTCTTTCATTAGAGAACCTAATCTTAAATAAAACCACAACATTTGTTTTTGTACATTATAGTTTGAACAGGATTTAATGTCTGGTAATGGGATGGCCATATATTTTATTATTTAAAATTAATTATAGCTTATATATTCAATAGTAATATATACACAGTCTCTGCATGCAACATCCTGACTGTTTCTTTCAACAATGTGCATCAGATAGAGTCAGTTGAGAAACACAGATTTAACCTTTGTATTATTATTATTATTATTGTCTTAGATTTATTCCCTCCTCAATTCTCTTACCGTCAGCTCGACAGACAGCAGAAAAAGTCCAAACCAGAAAAAATAGTTGAACTGCATTTACAGCACTCATGGTTTTCATTCTGCAATAAAGAAAAAAACAACAGAAAGTTGCATAAGACTTGAAACTTGAACAACTAGGTCTAATAAGTGCTAGAGATCAGTAGATATGATTTACTGCACGCTCAGTAGAGAAGTCAGAATTTAATGAAATAATTTTGTGAGGTTTCACACAACATAATGAATCATACATTAATAGAGGTGTTGAAGAGACTCACGAGTGTAAAACCACAACCACAAAACCACAATGTTTTTTACAATAAAGCAGACAACACAACGAAACGCATGCATTCATTATAATATTGCTGCTGAATCTACAGAGATTAAACGTGATGAAGTTATTTTGCATTGTCTTCACTGGCGGTAAGCGAATACAAATATACAACATTAAATCAGACAAAATTAGCCTATCACAAACACGCAGAAAAACTGTTTTCTATCGGCTATTTAAAAGACATATTGAAAAATCAGCAAAATGTGCAAATCACATAGTTCAAAGATACCATGCATGTGCTGAATATTTTCCTGTGGATTAGGTGTAAATATAAAGGATTGTCCTCTTTAGAGACGTATTGCTCACCTCTGTGTCTGCAGCGTGTGTGTGAGTTTATTCACTCTCTGACTCACTCTACAGTTCACATTGCTTTATAGGCTACTGGCTCTTATTCTGTCTATGATGTACTGGCTACATTTTTACATTCACTTTCGAAATGACGTTTCTCGGGGCATTTCCAAGTGCTGGGCATGTCCGCCAGCAGGCGTTGCTGTCACTCACTGACCGGCAAATCTCCCCTTCATGGTGTAATGCTGCAATTTTGCATTTCAATATGTCTAATAATAGTGAAGATACCGATAGACAGAGCTGTATCGTCTCTCTGATTGTTGCAAAGGAACATCAAAAGATTTTTAATAATTTTTAGTGCTGTTAAATGAGTAGCTCACTTTTGAAATAACTTTTGCTAATAATTTACTCACCCCCATGTCATCCAAGATGTCCATGTCTTTCTTTCTTCAGTCGAAAAGAAATTAGGGTTTTTGATGAAAACATTCCAGGCTTTTCTCCATATAATGGGGTCCAAACGGTTCAAGGTCCAAAAAAACAAAAACACTTTTAATACAAACTGCAAGCTGTTCCAAGGGCTTTAAACGATTCCAGACGATAAATAAGGGTCTTATCAAGCGAAACGATCGCTCTTTTAGAAAAAAAACAAAGTTTAAGTTTTATAAGCTCAAATGGTTGCCTTGCTCTGTACTGTGATGCACGTTTGTGACTCTCCTGTAACTCGTTCATCAAAATGAACAAATCTTTTCCCGAGTCAGTTCGTTCGTTTCGTTCCTTGAATGAACCAAATGACTCGGAAAAAGATTCGTTCATTTTGATGAACGAGTTCGAATCAAATTGTAGTATGTATTTATTCACGTGATTCATTCTTTTTTTACACATATGCACACACGCGCACGCACACACCTGACCTGTCCCACCCACTTTGTAAAACAAAGTTACGCGACTGTATATTCATTCAGTTAATGTAGCAACCCAGTTCATATCAGGCATCATCATATCCATACATCGCTGCCTACATACAGAGCAAAGTCGGAAGTGCGGACTGCAACAGTATAATACAGTATATGCATTACAATAGGCTCTATGCACAACTTACTTCTGCATTCTGTTAAACAGGTCTACTGGACAAGGTCACTGTTTCTCAAAAAAAAAAAAAAAAAAAAATTATATATATATATATATATATATATATATATACTGTATATATATATATATATGAAGAGTTCAGATGCAAAAGCCTCTAAGTGCCATTTGAAATTTTCTTCTAGAATGATCATTTTTATCAAGCTTGTATATTTAAGTTCAGTGATTTCACTTAAATGGCAATGATAATTACCTATTAATTGTTATTTAAGTGAAATGACTGAACTTAAATATACAAGCTTGATAAAAATCATCATTAAAGAAGAAAATTTCAAATGGCATTTAGAGGCTTTTGCATCTGAACTCTTCATATATATATATATATATTCATTAGCAAGGTAAAGGCTGCAGTCCTGAGTTTACCTCTAGCTCTGCTCATTTGTTACTGGGGCGATATAGCGCATTCGTGACAAAACAATACTATTAGGGCCTGCTCACATATCGCGTCTTTTGCGCGCTCAAGTTCGTTATTTCAATTGTAGGCATGCAGCAGGGTGCAACGCGCTCGTTTTTTCCAAGCGCGTCCGCGCCGCATCAATATAAGAACATATTCATACCCTAATCATATAATAGTGTCACTAATGTTACATCAGATCTGGCTAATGGCACTGTTACAGTAGGTCATCTAAAAACATTACAGAACACTCACCTCAGCCGCAGGTGATCCACTTTGTCCTGTCTGTGCTATAGATGGGATGGCCGTATCTTTCAATACACGTATATGGTCCGTGTGGCAAATTCCATTTTTTCAAAATAGTCGAATATAGAATATAGTTCCCAGTATTTATACGGTTAAAAGATGTCTGTGTCTCAAGTGACTTTGTTTTGAGTACACTCTGTGACTATACAAATCACAACATGATGTAAATAGGAAAACGTTTGCATTATTTTGTCACTCATTTGGATTAGTATGCTAGCTGCAACCATTTACATCCAGTCTTTGTGCTAAGCTAGGCTAGCGGTGGGTGCGTCAAACAGACTTATAGCAGGCACAGAGATGAAAAAGGTCTGTATGGACTTATCTAACTCTGGGGGATAAGGTGAATAGGCTAAAGTCCTAAAAAGTCGGAGTGTTCCTACATTATAAATAGCAGTGAGGTATCAGTATATCATGTCAATATTGCTTCCAGTGTGTTAATCAAACAGAGTATACAAGAGAAGAAACATCACAATATAAATCAAATGATACAACGTCATAATAGAGACATGTACATTTTCTATAAGGCTGCTTTGAAATGGCGTGTATTGTGAAAAACACTTTACAACATAACTTGAATATTTTATTTTATGAATAGTCAAAAATGAGAGGTTAGAAATTCTATTGGAAAAGCTTACCAGTAACTTCTGAGGCAGTATCTTCATCTCTTCGAGTCTGCTTCGACTTCAACTTGAAATTCTTGGCTCTGATTGGTCAAATTTAATAGCTGAAAAGAAAAAGACATGCTGTTACACTTTTTTTTTGTCAAAAATACTAAGACAAGTAATGTTAATGTAATACAAATCTTACCTAGAATCACAACATAATGAGGTTCCAAATATGCAAACTTGAAGAAGCTGGGTAAAATCAACACTGTTTCTCAAAACGCTACGTTTCAAAAAGTGAATCACAAAAAATATCACCTAATCCATATGAATCACGTGGTTTCCTCCTAGTCCTCTAAACTAGAGACGATCGCTCTATATATGTTTAAAATGTAAATTTAAACTTAAAATCTAATCATTGTAGATATACATTCAAGATATACATTGTATATATATATATATATATATATATATATATATATATATATATATTAAATATTAAAGTGATGAATACATACATTTTAAAAATATATTGCAGTAGGCCTAAGTGTTTATGAAGTTCATATATTTTAAACCAACTAAAAGCTTAATAATTTTGCTATGTTCTTACACAAAGTACTCCAAAAATGTATTGTAAGCAACATATAGTAAAATCATTAGGCTTTGGCTTATACTAAAACTGAAATCATTCTGCAAATGTAACCCTGGAACACAAAAGGAGTCTTATGTGTCCCTTTTTTAAGATTGAGATTTGTGCATCACATGAAAGATGAATTAATAAGCTTTCCATTGATGTATGATTTGTTAGGATAGGATAAAATGTGGCTGAGAGACTACTAGGAGGGCGCAAAAAAAAAAAAAAAAAAAAAAATCGAAATATTGAGAAAAATCGCCTTTAAAGGTTTTCATTTCTTTTGGCGATTGTGGTGCATCCACATACAAAAAATAATTTTTTACATATTTAAGGTTGGAAATTTACTAAATATCTTCATGGATCATGACTTTTACTTAATATCCTAATGATTTTTGTCATAAAAGAAAAATCGATAATTTTGACCCGTACAGTGTTTTTATTGGCTATTGACACAAATATAGTGTGCTACTTCTGACTGGTTTTGTGGTCCAGCGTCACAAATTGCTTATAAAATCTATGAATATCTATTGGCATAAATTCAGATAATCTCTGTGCGGCTACTGGAGTATGTGATGATGAGAAAGAGAAAGAAAAACAAAGTTTCCAGATATTCATCTTTTGTTAGTATCACAGGCGTGTTTATTTATTCCAGTTTTCTTAGGAAAGAAAACACATTATTTCCAGGAATTCTAGCATTAGACAATTGCAGGTACAGACAGAACATCAAAAGTAAAAAAATCACTTTGATGTAATAAAACAAATACAAAGTTGACATTCATTATTTTTGTTGCATTACTTCTTCATGTTTAAATAAGCTTGACTTAAAAATTAAAGCAGCATTTATCGGTGTTCAAGCAGTTCAGACCTTTAAGGCATTTAAGCACAAAAGCATCAAAAGACATTAAGTTGTATGTAGCAAGCATGATTTATCATGATATACTACATTTCAGTGTGATATTACATAATTAACCATGTTACAATATGATTTACTACAGTTTAGTTCACACACTCATTTTCAACTTCAGGATCATAGTCATTTTTTACTAAATGTGTTTGAAAGATTGAATTGATAAAGTTATACTATGAATTATAGTTGAGTATTGTGAAAAAAAAAAAATTTAAACAGCAACGGGCAGTAAAACACCAATCATTGGCCACCTATAATCCGATCCTCACAAAACTTTGCGGAGAAACTTTGGTTGCTGTAGCGCCACCTATGGGCCAATCGGGCTCATACTTTGCATGCTTCCTAACCATGTTAGGACACATATGCTCATCGATTTTTGTGAAGTTGTGACTTTTTTGGGAGGGATTTACGGGCTTTTGACTGAATTTTTGCCACAGACCACTATCTAAATGACCCTGTTACAGCCAACCAAATGCAAAATTTCACCTTTTTTTTCGATAATTATTGATCTAGAGAGTCCAGAGAAAAGGCCTAGACTGGTTTGGTCCCGATTGGGCAAAAAGCAGGGACTAGTTCGCAAAAGTGGGTTTTGGACAAAAACTGAAATAACAAAAAAATTGTTGCTCCAAATGGAAATCCGAGATATACATCTTGTCCGTCTTGAGCCAGGGACATTGAAGCTAAGTCAAACGGTCTAGGAGTTATGAACAATTTAGTACTTTTGGTTGCTGTAGCGCCACCTATGGGCCAATCGGGCTCATACTCTGATAGCTTCTCCAAAATTTGAGGCCCTACCATCTGACAAAGTTTCAGAGCTCCAGCCCTTACGGTGCGTTTTAGGGGAATTTTTTCTTTCTTTCTAGCAAATACAATAGGTTTTCAGCACTTCGTGCTTGAACACCTAATAAAGGTGCCGTGAAGAACCACACAGGTTTTTATATACCATGCATTGACACAGGAAAAACATTTTTGCTTCCCTGAAGAACCGTTTTGTGAAAAGTTCTTCAAATAATCATTTTCTTAGTGCCATTTCTTCCAGATCAGTATCTGCACATTTATACATTCTCTTTAATGTGTTGTAAAATAATATAAAAAATAAAAATAAAATCTAGAAGTAACAAGACTTGACAAACATTACAATGCTGATTGCATTTAAAGTGTACATGAATTCAGTATAAATCATACCTCATAGGGATGTGCACTGGGCTTATTCAGAGCTGACAGTGATGATCGATAACCTACAGTATTAAATAGAAAGATTATATAGAGTTAGTAATTTGAGGTATAACAGTTAGTAATGTACAGATATAGTTTATGGCGTTCCTACTGCTTTTGTCTTTCTTGATCTTCTGAGATCTCATTTTCTAGACAGTAGCTGTTGTCATCATCATGTCTGTGACTCAGAAGCAGTAGTTTGTAGTTTGTTTTGGAAATGATTGTCATTATGATGATGATAACGATGATGATGATGATGACGATGATGATGAAACAGCCCACAACTACAGCGACTACAGTGTTCTTGGATCTTAGATCTCCTAATACGTGATTATCTCCTGTTCTTGCTCAAGGATTTCCTTCTTTCCTTGGGTCTGAAAAAGTGCAATTAAACACTTTAAATAATTGTTTAAATCACAAACTCAACTTCAGCATTTCAAACATCAGACAGATTCTCCTCACAAACATTTCTGATGAAAATGTTGCAAACGTTTATTGAAATAACATTATGATATAGTGTACCTGATATGTTCACAGTGAATTCAGTTAGTTCCCATCCACACACTGCTTGGATAAAGAATCTGAATTGCTCCATCATTACTGTAGTTGGAGTGAATCTGCATGTGAAGCTGTTTCTCTGTTCACAGGAGCCAGGAGGAAACTCTTCTCTACAGATTGTGGGGTCATTATATCTCTCAGGATATAGAAACTTATACAATGTAATGGAGCTTTGAGAGCACGTCAGAGAGACGCTGCAGGTGAAAGTTACGTCTTCACCCACAGTTCCAGTCACATTCTTACAGCTTAAACTGATGTCATCTAAAAAATAACAACATATATCATTTGATACAGCAACTGACATTAATAAAAATAGTTTTATATATATATATATATAGTTTAGTAAATAGTTTTTTGTGTTTTGAACACATCCAGACATTATGTGTCTTTGTCCATGTGAATCATATAATAAGCATTGACTCATTAGAGGGATGTGTTTTTGTATAGTACATTAGAGCAGGATTTTATATCTGCGGGTCACATATTTTATTATTTATATGAATTATAGCTTATATTCAATAGCAATTTACACACTACAGCATACTTATAACACACTTTAGACTTCAAAATTAAGGAATTAATTATAAGTTTTGACCTTTTTTCTTCATGATCTTAGATTTAGTCCCTCCTCATTATTCGCACACACTCTTTCTAGGGGAAAGTTTATTCTCTTACCGTCAGCTTGACAGACAGCAGTGAAAGTCCAAACTACAATGAACAGTTGAACTGCATTCACAGCATTCATGGTTTTCATTCTGCAATAGGAAAAAAATGACATAAATTTGCATTAAGAGTGAAACTTAAACAACTAGGACTAATAAGAAAGTTAAATTAGATAAATTATCATCAGGATTTATCAGGATTAAATCAATTAATAAATGTTTAGATTAAAAGTTTTGTTTGGAAACAAAAATTCTGCCGTCATTTGAACATAGTGTAGCCATGTGGACAACGTATATGGTGATTTAAAGTAGTTTTAAATGACATGTCTGTGTTTGAAAATTACAATTTCATTTTTCTTTATACCCCAGGGCTGGTTATTTCTCACTATCTAGGTAACAACGGCACTGTTTTTGAAGAAGATAAACTGAATTAGAAAATAATGCACATTCAATGTGTAACAGGCACTTCACTTCGTGAAACTTGGGTTTCATTATTTTCAAAAAATTCAATGACCCCTTGTCAATTATTCCTTATAATGCCGAGTGTCCTAGTTTTTGGTAATCAAAATATGGACACCCTACTAGGCTAGGCTATTCCTACACATTTTAAAATTACAAAACTTTGAAAATAGAAAGCCAGCATAGGCAACATATTGAAGATTTCCTGTGGCTGTTCATGGAATAAGAGCAGGTTCGGTTCCAGAATCAAATCACGGAGTTTACTCTATAAAGTGCAGATATAGGCTAGCCTACAACATTTAAGCTAAAACGACTTGCCATGTATAAGCAGCCGCAGCTCTCCACCCTAGTGGGAGACATTTAAGATTATTTAGCCTACTACAAGACACCACTTTTACCAATATCCGAAAAGAATTTAGTATATATATACAGTATGTATGTGTATATTGCTACGAATATTTTTCTAATAATCTATATGGCCAGACCTTACCTCAGCTCTGTCCCACGCGTTTTTACAGTCTATCCCACGCAAAATGAAAATTTAGGGCGGTCTCTTCCAAAACATCGCAGCATGTCCATCGGCAATAGCAGCAATAAAAACAACAGTTTTATTCGGTAGTTAGGCTGTAGCCCAAGGGCGGAGCTTTTGCGTAAGTCCCGCATGTTTTGTCAAAAGCCCCGATTTTTTTTTTTTTTTTTAATAACTTCAACTTTGTTTCACTTCTGAGAAGCGGTGGCGGACGGTAATGCAACGCGCATCACTCAGCTTGTTTGCCAACTGCCAATAACAACCAACAAACTTCTTTGTCGTTGTCATCATCGAATAGACCTATTCAGAGCAGCGCCATGACAGGTATGAAAGTGAGGCTGTGAGGGATAGACTTACCGTGTTTCCAATGGCATCCGCTGTAAAAAGCTGAATAAAGCGGCTAGATGCTTCAAATTTTCCACAGCTTACATTGTCGGGAGTTTTTTGTCATCTGACATTTCTTGGAAAGATATTTTTCCAGTGTTTCATGAGCAGAACAAACCAAAACACATTAAATAACAGTACAGCCCATTGAAGAGATGCAAGTCTATCCCTCACAGCCTCGCTTTCATTCTCATTAAAAATCAAAGATGGCGCTGCCGTGAATAAGGCGTTAGACTGTGCACGAGAAAAATGCTAACTTCCGCCTTGAGGGCGGATGTTGGGTACTTTGGTTCCGGTTGCCGTTGTTTACATCCTAAATCAGTGGACCGGCTATCTAAATATATTTGTCTAAAACTATGTTCGTTTGTTCATTGTCAAGTCAACCAACACAGTTTTCACTCGTATTTGGGTGGAGCCAGGCGCTGCTGCATTGTGAAAAGTAAACGATATTTCACATTTTGTCACCGCACCCAAGCAGTCGCTTTACAGAGTGGAGCGTTGCGTATCCATGACAACTAGAAGGAAGTTTTTAGGCTAGTTATTATTTATTATATTATACCCTTTAACCAGGAGAAGCCCCTGGGTTTAGAACCTATTTTGCAAGGGAGACCTGTTTAGAAATATGTGTGAACAGCCTAATATGTGTTAAACAGCCTAACTTGATAACGAACGAACCAACGTCGGATACCTTTACCCCCTGTATGACATGTATAGTGGTTGTCAACACGGATCTATATGACATTCTATATAGATAGTGTTTGTCAACAACATAGCCTCTGAACATCATAAACAAAACAATGGCCAACACAAACTGTTCTGGAAAATGCACTTTCTAACGCATGATTTCGCATTTTATAATGTATAGAGAGATATAACCAGGGCCTGAAGTTAATTTTTTCGGCCACCGGCCACTGTGGCAGGTGGATTTAAAAATTCACCCGCCACAGAGACTTTTTACCAGCCATTTTTTTTTTGCCTCATAAACGTAAAAAAAAAAAAAAAAAAAAAAAAAACCCGGGAATTTCACAATATTGTTCTTTAACTTGTAAGAACACACATTTTAGTGCTGTCAAGTAATAATAACTCTAATAACATACATAAAAAAAAAATATTTTTATTCATTGATTTTGACAGACACACACACACACACAACATATATAGTATATACTCAACAGATAGACCTACCGCAGCTCGTAAACAAATCACACGCGGCTGTGTTGATGGCGGATTTAGTCACGTACAGGTCTTACTCTTAACAGCTTTTAGTTACAGCGTTCAGGAACGGTTAAATATGAACTATATTAATAATGTTATTACTGATAAAATTACCGGGTACCGGACATTTTCTCACCGGTTCCCAACTCCCAACATGCACAGTTGCACACGCACACACATCTGTGCAACTGTCATTGTACTGTAACCTACAACAGCGACGCGTTACATTATCTCATCCCATCTCATCAACAGTTTAATACTCGCACACGTAGTCAGAAAAAGAGCCTCATCTTCTTTCTGATCGCATGAACGTTACGAAACAACAGTCGCTGTCATAAATCAGCCGCTCACGAACCTTGCCATTGCCGCCGATTGTTCACATTGTATTAAAATGTCTTCTTTACTTTTCTTTTTCTCATCCTCATCTTTTTGTTGGCTGTTTGTTTTGTTTCAGCTGGCCTCTTTACCCCAGTAATGTGCCGCCACATTTTAGCTGAAGTCCACCGCAATAGCGGACTTCGTTGAAATGTAAAAATCCTAATGAATCACTCAATTCTCATTGGCTACCCGCCAATCTGGCAGGTAGATTGACAGTGTTACCCGCCAATAGCAAAATTCACCCGCATTTGGCAGGTGGTCGGGTGTTAATTTCAGGCCCTGGATATAACAGTTACCAAATCGCATAGCTTGAGCACGTAGCATGGCAACATTAATGTCCGAGTGATTCCACGTGTACCCCGTATGTACACGCCGTCAAATGTCCGAGCGAAACAAAACAAAATGTAGATCTACATCTGGGGAGCGATATTTATTTTTTCCTAGGATGGTAGGAGTGACGGGTAGGTTGGGGTTGAGGTAGGTTATATGCTATATATATATATATGCACTGTATGTGTATATATACAGTATATACAATAACGTTAAGTCAACGGTATTCATAAACACGCTGAAAAGAGATTATGCGTGTTGATAGCATGCCAAAAATACATGGTATGTGTCATACATACGCAATTTCATGAGATCTGCTGAAAAATCCAGCTAAAACCAGCCAAGGCTGGTTGGCTGGTTTTGGCTGGTCTCCCAGCCTGGTTAGTTGGTTTATCAGGCTGGTTTTAGAGGGGTTTTGAACACTTTTTCAGCTGGTCAGGCTGGTCTTAGCTGGTCAAGTTGGTAGCCAGGCTGGGAGACCAGCTTAACCAGCTAAGTCAGGCTGGGAGACCAGCTTGACCAGCTAAGCCAGGCTGGGTGACCAACTAAAACCAGCTACTTCCAGCTTAAACCAGCTAAGACCAGCCAACCAGCCTAGGCTGGTTTTAGCTGGATTTTTCAGCAGGCAGTCTGAGCATGGATGTTGTGACTTCAAAATGATGCAAATACTGAGAAATCTAATATTTAAACCCCTTCTCTCTTGCTCTGGGGAGCTGGAGGAAAATCATTAGCCAGTCGATGAACATAATCGACTGTAATATTCGGCAAATGTTCAAGACATCTGGAGAAACATACATCCTCTACGTCGTCCATCAGGCTACCGGAAACTAGACACCCCATATCGGTTTCGCAGCCGGAACTATATGCTAACGTGCACATAGTCCATTTCTTTGAAAAGGTACAACTTCAGCCGATTTACTGCACAATAAAGTTCATGTAACTTCCTATAGGCTAAATAACCATACATTCAGATCATCTCTTTGCAGGTAGCCATGCACCCACATAAATTTAATTCATAATCTAAATACTTTTCTGTGTACCCATCACCATGCTAATTAAAATAAATATCAATTCCAGATATTCATAAAGAGAGCATCACATGTTTATTCATTCATTCCAATTTTCTTTTTCAATAATATAAAACAACCCAGTACAACAGCTGAATAATATTAAAAGTTATAATCTATACTTAAGCTTTATAGTCATAGCCTACCACTTAACCAATACAAAAATGACATTACTAAAAGACATTCCTTAAAAAGTCAGAAAAAAAAGAGCAACACCAAACACAATTTGGCTTTCACTGCATCATATCTTGTTCACCCAGCCTTAAGATCATTAAAGCCAAATACACTGATAAAAGAGATCAATAATATGCTATTATTTCACAGAGTTTTATTTCAGAGCTTAGCGTTGTTATGTAGTCTCTCCCGATAGAGACCCTTTCCTTTTGTTTCATTTATTCCCAAGAAAGTGTGCCTTATCGCAAAAATGCAAATAAATATCAAGCTGCACTCCTTCTCTGTCGCTATTTCTCTCAGTCTCACGGTCGAAGTAACCATGACAACGGATAGCGTATCCTCCCAAGATGGCAGATCCCTCCCACAATGCACTGTGGAGTTAAATGCGTGACGTCACCTCATCTGCTCATTCATCCTAAGCAGGATGCACAACTGCATGAGGAGGTCATTGAACGTTTCATCAGAAATGATCGGAGGATGTAATTTATTTACAAGTAATAAATGAGTGTTAGGCCGGTGACACATTGGCTTCGTGGCGTGTGCGTGGCGTTTCTGTTGAGTGTCAGCTGCTTCGCGTTTTCTGTCTTTGCGCACTAGAAACGTGTCTGACGCGGTGCTGCTGCTAGGTGACTTCATAGGCTACTTCATGTTAAGCATAAATATAAAGCCTACTAATAAAGAAATTGTCAGCACTACAGCAAAATAGACTATACAGAATACTACGTTCTGTATTGACAGGACAATATTCGATAAATGATATTTATTTATTTATAAATTATATTTGTAGACCTATCTGAATGTCAAAACCTTTATAAATATGAATTCGTGTATAAATTAAATAACATATAAACAAATTTTCCTATTCTATTTTACCTGGAAATGCTTCAAACATTCTTGAATGTCGCATGAAAAATAGGCGTCGGTTCTATAGCATGCACGCGATTTCTGCTTGGGGGGGGGGATTGTGATGATGATGATCGTTACTGAAGGCCCTGACTGAGACCCCACAGTACGGTACTGGGTACATGGAGGTTGAATGAATTAAGTATCCCTTTTGGCCGGGAAAGTCCCGTATTTCACCCTTCTTTCCCGCCGTCCTCCCGTATTTGTATTTTCCCGTAAATCTCCCATATTTTAACCTTCGTTATTAAAATATAATAACACCCCGGGCGGAGTAAAAAAAAACAAAAAAACATTCCCAATCTGAGCTCTGTCACTAGCCTCGTGATAACTACAGGTACTGTGGGTGACAGTTGTCGCGAGGTCAGATGATGAGTGACCAAGGAAGTTGAAGCCTCGCGGGAGCTGACATCTTGTAGCAGAACTTCACTTGTGTTAGCATTCCCATTGACTCCCATTCATTTTGGTGTCACTTTGACGGTGAATAACTTTACATCTGAGGCAAGACCCCATTTGTCCTTTATTTATTTCTAAAGAAACACTACAATGTATAAAAGGCTCCATTACCTTGTAGCTTATGTTATGGTCCCGTAGAAGCAGTTTTAGTGAAAGTAGGCTAAAGATTGCGTCATACCCGACTCTCTGTCGCACAGTAGAGAGATTACCGTATGGACAGAGTGCCTTTTACTGGCACTCTGTAACTTCCATAGACAGTAAAAGAAATGGACAGAGCGATCTCATTGGAACTCCATTAACTTCGGGGAGCAGGTAGGAACCCGAGCACAAAAGAACTACAAAATTCGACTGCTTTACGGCATTCGTCACTTCCTCAAATTCTGACGCGAGAGCCCAACGAGCGTTTTTTTTTTACCTCATATGTTGTCATGGCTGAAGCAGCACATAAAACCAAATGTGAAGTGCGTCAGAAACAGAGCGCAGGCGATCAGTTTACTGTTGGTAATATGTTCGCCCCTCGCCGCATCCAGTGTAGACTGCATTGCTTTCTTTTGAGGGCGCTTAACACACTCAAGCATCCCGTAGAGCCGGGGCGGGCAGCTCGCGCAAGCTCGAGACGTGAATAATACTGATTACTGAGTTTAAGGGGCTACATTCTTGCAAGTAAATAATACATGATTAGACGAACAAAATAATCGGTCAGGATAGCTATCCCATGTCTGCAGGCTGATAGTCAAGTTTTTTTTTTACTTATTTTTCTGGTGAAAGTGTCTTGCTTTATAGGCTATAATGCAAATCGATCCAGGTTCAGATATTTATCTTCAGAGAAAAACAAATGTTTTCTAAGTCCATTGCTTTTTAAAATAATAAAACGTGCTGTGCAACACAACACCGTTTACATCATTAGAAAATTTAATGTGTTTAAAATTGTTTTCCATACATTCAAATACAAAATTAACATTCATTATATAAAAACAAAACACAACAAAAAAGGTAGGTTTTGCAGCTTTTCGTTTTAATGTTCACACAGGCTTCATTAAAGGGTTAGTTCACCCAAAAATGAAAATTCTGTCAGTATTTACTCACCCTCATGTTGTTCCAAACTTCTATGTGTTTATTTGTTCTGCTGAACACAAAGGAAGATATTTGGAAGAATGTTTTAAATTAAACAGATCTCAATCCCCATTGACTACCATATGTATTTTTTTCCTACTATGGTAGTCAATGGGGACTGAGATCTGTTTGATTACAACATTCTTCCAAATATCTTCCTTTGTGTTCAGCAGAACAAATAAACACATAGAGGTTTGGAACAACATGAGGGTGAGTAAATACTGACAGAATTTTCTTTTTTTGGGTGAACTAACCCTTTAAAGCCACACACTGATCAAAGAGACCAAGAATTTACCAATATTTCACAGAAATCAATATAAAACAGAAACAGAGTTATAGTTCAGTAGTTTGAGGTTTAACAGATATATACTTCACTAGTTAGTATAAAGTGTGTGTCTTTCATGATGTTCACATTAAAAGGCAAACGAAACTCAATGCTTCCGTAACACTGAGTCGGTGATATTAGATCATATTTTCTGAATGATTTTCTGGGTTGTTGTCCAGAAACTTCCTCTTCTGTTTGTAGTTTTGTTTCATTTTGTAAATGATTGGCACAACGACGATGATGAAACAGCTCACAGCAGCAGCGATGACTGCAACTTTAAATCCACGACTTCCTACTTTTTCATTTTTAGATGATTCTGATTGACCCACGACAGATTCTTCTGGAAAAGCACATTTAAAATGTTTCATTGTTTAAAAGCATTTATTCACAGGTGATTTAAAGTGCTAAATGCTTACAAGAGACTAACGAGCAGTTTTCTGTGTTCAATAATTTACATGGAGCGCAATAATCAATAATTATAATGGAATATACTTTCTTTCTTACCAGGAACTCCATAATTTCTTTCTTTCTTTCCAGGATCCTCATGTTTACTGGTCTCTGTTAACAGATTTTAAACCACTATTATAGACTGAAAATAAATGTACAGTTGCAAACATATATTGAGTTATAAACAGCAGTATTAAACACTGTACCTGTTATGTCCACAGTGAATTTTGTTTGTTCCATTCCACAATCTGTCATGATAAAGAATCTGAATTGTTCCTTCATTACTGCAGTTGGAGTGAATCTGCATGTGAAGCTGTTTCTCTGTTCACAGGAGCCAGGAGGAACCTTTTCTCTACAGATTGTTGGGTCATTATATCTCTCAGGATATAGAAACTTATACAATATAATGCAACATCCAGACTTCTTCTGAGAGACACTGCAGGTTAAAGTTACTTCTTCACTCACAGTTCCAGTCACATCCTCACAGTTTACACTGATGTCATCTGAAAAATAACAATGCATATCATATAATACAGCAACTAAACAATAATAAAAAACTTTAATAATAAAATCAGATTAACTTCCACTGAATATTGTGCAATGCACAAAACATTTTCCATTATTTTAGAATTGAGTTCTTATAATTCACACACACTCTTTCTAGGGGAAAGTTTATTCTCTTACCGTCAGCTTGACAGACAGCAGTGAAAGTCCAAACTACAATGAACAGTTGAACTGCATTCACAGCATTCATGGTTTTCATTCTGCAATAGAAAAAAATAACAGAAAATTGCATTAAGAGTGAAACTTAAACAACGAGACTAATAAGGAAGCGCCAGAGATTAAATAGTAGATTGAGACGATTTACTAAAAGTTAAGCAGAAATGTCAGAATTTATCAGCAAAAGTTTGCTTGGATTAAATCAAATCCTTTAGGAATAGATCAACCAAAAACAACAAGTCTGCCATCATTTGACCGTAGTGTGTGGATCAGTAAATATCAAGATGTTCCTGTTGAGAAAGTTATTGCTCACCTCTGGTGTGTGTCTCTGCAGCGTGTGTGTGTTCACTCTGACTCTCTCTACAGCTCACACAGCTTTATAATGGCTACACTTTTACTTTCCCTTTTATAAGTGGGTGTGGTGACGGCGCAGTGGATAAGACACATGCCTTTGGTGTGAGAGACCCAGGATCGAATCCACTGTGAGACATCAATGTGTCCCTGAGCAAGACACTTAACCCCTAGTTGCTCCAGAGGCGTGTGACCTCTGACATCTATAGCAATTGTAAGTCGCTTTGGATAAAAGTGTCAGCTAAATAAATAAATGTAAATGTAAAAGAGCAGTCGGTGCTGTCAAATCTCCCCTTCATGATGTAATGCTGAAGACAGCTGACATTCCAATACTGCAAATCCTCCCAGTGAATATAGACTATAAATCGGTTACTAGGTTGAATATGTGAAGTATTTTAATAACTTGGACATAATTGCTCAACTCTTCAATGCTATAATTGTAATACGGATGAAAGCATTCAAAGAGTCACGGGAGTGTTGTTGTTTCCCTTTACTATTGCACACCTGAACAAACACAACAGGGAGATTTTTCTTCTTTGTAAAACCCTTATCCAACTATAAAGAACTTGTCAATCTATCCCTCATTAAAGGAAAACAGGTTATTAATAGATTGCATCACCACATACAGTCGTTAAACCATGCGTCAAAGAAGGAATGCATGCAGTTTATCTTCAGCATTTTCCATCATTACAAACAATACAAGTCACAATGTTGTGCCTCGAGCGAGATGACTCCATAAGGGAGACTTTCACAGTAAACATGTACTTGAAATGGCAATGAATTGTTATTCGCTGCGGGATGATTGTAACGATTGTCTGGGTCTTGGTCTCCAGGTTACCCTTAAACATGTCATTAACTATAATGCCAACACCCACCCACCCCCCACACACACAAAATATACATATATAACAACATGTCTTAAAACTAACTTAATATCTTAATTAAAAATATTATTACATGTTAAATACAAAAAAGATATAACGAGCTCTGCAACATGAAACATACAGGCGTTACAATCATGCATCATATAGTTTAAAACATTTCAATTGACACATTAATAATGAGAATGATCACGAGAAATTCCTCTCGTGTGAAAGAGTTAAAAAAGACTGCCTTGGGTTCATAAGCTGTAACTTTAGATTAGCCAAATAACATTATACGGTATTCACTAAAAACCGTCCTCCTATTCCCTCCCTGCGATATGAAATGTCAAATAAGAACAGTCATATGCCAATGTAAAATTATATTTTTATTTTTTTCGTAGCATGAAAAATTTCCAAATTTGATTAATTTATTTTCTAAAAAGTTTTCTATTAAACGATACATACCTTTTGGTTGTGTTTGCTGTAGTTTTGGAGATAAGAGTCTTTGCTGGTTTTGTGTGTCACTCAGAAAAAAACAACGGAAAAAAAATAAATCCTTCAGGGTTTAATCCGTAGCGGTAATTACTTCAGCCTGTCTTGCAATATCTTTGTCTTTTTTCTATTCTCCGACGAACAGCACGAGTAGACTCTCGATCATCTGGTGGTCTTGCAGCTCCTTTGCTGTTTATAAGGAGGGAATGGGGCAGGCTCTCCCCAGAATAACAAAATAAGAGCCCTATAAAAAAATCTTCTGTCAAAGAAAATGATATAGAAACACCTTTCAAAAAAAGAGTTGATCTAACTTAACATGTGAAAATCAAGTAAAGCATCAGTAACTGTCAGAAATGAATAAAATATGATTTAATTAACCTAGTTTTAATACTTAATAAAACAGTCGAACGTCACGCGATAATTTTGGTACATTTCCTCATAGTTTTTATTTATTTATTGATTTCTGTATTCTCTAAAGTCTCTAGGCCTTTAGAGGATGTACAGAGTAATATTGGTCGAAGAAAAGTTCCTCCGAGCAGGACCGCCCTCTGCCGGCAGGAGAATGCGGCAAAATCTTTCTCTCCTGACAATAGATGCCACAAAATCTCATCTCAACACTTTTAATGAATGCCTACTATTTTGTCATTGCATCTGAATATCAACATTTGTGAGATTTAGTCAGCCGAAACAGGACAATTAGTCAGGATAATTGATTTAAATTTTGTGTCTCAGGAGGATAGTGTAAATAATGACACTGTAGGCTATTGTGATCATGTTGTCTTGTGTCTATGTTATTAAGTGATTTGTGGACACATTAGTGTTTTTGGATTTGTGGGGTAAAAAGTTGACGCAAAATAATAAGTGGCATGCTGTAACTTGTTTTATTATGTTTAGACTTATACTTATTGTAATTAATTGGGTTATTTAATTTTTTACGTTATTAGATTTATATTTCAGACATGTTTGTTTTTAGTAAAATCTATCGGTGAATTGAAAGAAATCATTAAATTCGCTTTGTGTATCCATTATGACACATCTTCAATTAAAATATATGGGCAATTAAATATGTAAATGTTCATTAGCATGTATATAACTCAAAGAATCATTTGACCTTTCAGATTAATCTCTGTTACTGGGATTCTGCGTTGTCTGTTATCGGTTTTCAATTATTCAACTACATTGTCAAAATAAAATGAAATACAATAGCTAATTTATTATTTTACATTAATGCCACTTAAAAAAATATGTAAATATTCATAAGAATTACATCAAAAGTAAATTATCAGTTCTGAAAAGTTTATCCAGTAGATACCATCTTATCCCTCATTTAATATTTGTCATTTTTGTGCTATAACAACTAAATGAGCAAATATTTCTATTAATAAATCATATTAAATTATATTCAATAGCCTTTTGGCTAAATCTGGTGCATGTACAGTAATGTTAATTAATGCACTGTCCCTGTCAAATAACTTAATAAAAACAAAAAAACACATAGGCTGATGCATCATCATCATCCAGCAAATGCTTAACTTATATTAACATGTGTTACAGTTTAGCTTTCTGACTTTATATTCCTACATCATCAATTACCATAGATTAACTTTAATCGTCACTAGTATAGTTTTCCCATCACAGATATTAAAGTTGATTAGAAATACTTAAAAGAGATCTTGGACAATATTGCGATTATCAGGAGACTTTAAAAATTTAATAAAAACAATTAAAATGCTATTGGTATATACATGTGGCAATGGCAAATACAATGTGGATATATGACACTCAAAAATGCTAAAATAAAATAATATTTTACTCAAATTATTAAAGTCTTGATGCAGAATATCTAAACATGGCCAAATATTGGCTGAATAATTGCTCAATAATGATCTAAAATGTTGTAACTCACAAGTATATGAGTTTTAGTTCAATGAAAGTCATGTTGAGTCGTGTTTCATGCATGAAAAATGAAACAAAACTCTCTTCATTCATCTAGTTTCACTCTGAGCATTTACTGTCCTCATTGTTGGTTCTGCAGAAGCACCTCTTTCATAGTTCATCTGGAATCCAGAACGGTAGTTGCGTCTGACCCTAATTACATGAAAGACCGTCGCCCCGATGATGACGATGGCGAGAATGAAGGAGACGATGACAGAGCCCACAACATTGTTGATAATGGCCTTATATCCAAGACCTGTTTAATATCATTTATAATATAATTAAGAATATTCAGTAATAATGAGTAATAACACTGTTTACACTGTTATAGCATCACAGACTTCACAATATATTTCTGCCGCTGTTAGAATTTCTAGTATATAATTTATATCTAGTATATAATCTAGTATATAATAGTATATAATTTCTATACATATCTAAATGTACTCTATACAGAAACAAAATTCAAATGAAATAAAATTCAAACAACTGTGGAGAATCTTTCTGTCTTCTGTGAGTAACTTGAATTCATACTCTGTAACAAAGAGTTATAATAGAATTTAATATCTTTCTTACCAGGATCTTCAGTAACTAGATGTTTGCTGTGCTCTGTGAACAGATATTAAAACACTGTTAGTAGATGGAAAATACTGTAAATGTAGAGTTGAAAACGTTGAGTTTTAAACATCAGCACAGCATACACTGCAGACATTTGAGTTTACATCAGTTTAATTAATCTATAGAAATGTAATTTGTCCCTTTAATCGTCAAAAGTAAAGTTGAAGTGTTGCTTAATTGATTATATACAGTTATGTGTATGTATATAACAAAAACAGCATCAGTAAGTTGTTTTATAATGACTGTTTAACAGCTTCATGTATTTTGTTAGAGTAACCACTTTGTATTCAATTATAAATAATTATAATATGTAATATATTTCTTACCAGGATCTTCAGTGACAGGTTCATGTTTACTGGTCTCTGTTAACAGATTTTAAACCACTGTTAGTAGATTGGAAATAAAGTACAGTTGCAAACATTTATTGAACTATAAACAGCAGTATTAAACACTGTACCTGTTATGTTCACAGTGAATTCTGTTCGTTCCCATCCACACTCTGTCACGATAAAGAATCTGAATTGCTCCTTCATTACTGTAGTTGGAGTGAATCTGCATGTGAAGCTGTTTCTCTGTTCACAGGAGTCCTGAGGAAACTCTTTACAGATTGTTGGGTCATTATATCTCTCAGGATATAGAAACTTATACACTGTAAAGCAGCATCCAGACTTCTTCAGAGAGACGCTGCAGGTTAAAGTTACTTCTTCACTCGCAGTTCCAGTCACATCCTCACAGTTTACACTCATTTCATCTGAAAAAAGAAATCAGTTTAATACATTAACAGAAAACTACAGCCCCATTTCCAGTAAAGTTGGTGCATTCATTTATTTAATGCAATAAAATAAATAATCAGTGATTTGTTAATTATCTTTAACTTTTATTTAAATGTCAAAAGCAATAAGAAAGGATTTCCAATGTATTCACTGACCAACTTAAAAATTATTTTTTTTTTTTTATTTATTTTTTTTTATTCGGGACAGTGCACATTAATGGACAATCTAACATTTCTGTAAAGGCTGTAAATGAGCCAGGTTGCTAATTTTCACATGTAGTCCGAGGCAGAGAGACAACAACATATAAAATAATGCAACAGTAGAATATGACAATTTACAACATCAAGCGAGAAACACATTCAGACAGTATAAATTGTAGGCTATCAATAAAATTATTCAACTGGGAACTTTTTAAAAGCTTTTTTAGGTGCTTTTTAAATGTGCAGTAAGTAGGACATTCCCTAATGTTTGTTGGGATGCTTTTCCAAAAATGACCTCTTCTGACAGACATAAGAGTTTGTTCAAAGGTAGTTTTTCTATGCTCCCGCATCACTATATATCTCTATATCACCTCTGGTACAACAACCTCTGTCAGACCTTGGTTTAATGTGTGTAGAAAGTGCAGCTGGAGCCAGTCCATGCAAAACGTTATAAATTAAACAGCTATTTTTAAAATTAATAAAGTTTTCAAAATTTAGCATATTGTATTTTCCTAAAATATTACACTGATGGTATGACAGAGGTTTTTGATCAAGTATTTTTTATTGATTTTTTAATAACATTTCTATAATTCCAGTGAGTGACCACGTTGTAATCAGTGTTGGGTAAGTTACTCTAAAAAAGTAATTAATTACCTCTTCAACAGTGTAAGTAGATTACTGTACTAATTACTCTCTCTTAAAAAGTATTTAATTACTTTTAAAATCCTATATCAATCTCAACCATCTGAATAATACAAGGATAGACATGAATCTGTTTTAATTCTTTCAAATAAATACTATAAAATTGCATGAATTATCCTTAAACTGACCAAGGTGGAGAAGGTTACATTATAAAAACATACTTTTTAACATCAGACAATACATTTTGATGTTAAACCCACTATTGTTTTGTGTCTGATTTCATGACATTTCACACTTTTTTCATCCATATTTTACAATAATTCATACGAATTTGGTAACATTTAGACACCTCATAAAATGCATATGAATCGCCGTGAGATCGGATTGTTACACAGTATTTACCTCAATTACATCAGAAGTAACTGTAATTAAATTACAGATAAATTAAGAGTAATCCCTTACTTTACATTTTCAAGGGAAATGTAATTAAATTACAGTACCTAATTACTTAGTAATTAGTTACACGCAACACTGGTTGTAATGCAGTAATCTATATGTGAAAATATCATTGAGTTTAGGAACAATTTAGCAGAAGTAATTCTCATTGATGATCTGATTTGTTTAAAATGATGTAAATTGAAATTAATTCTGTTTGTAAGTTTGATGTGTTTTTTAAAAAGAAAGTGTTGGGTCCAGTGTGACCCCGAGGTACTTTAACTCCTCTACAATGTCAAGTTCCACTTCCCCAAGAAACACATTGGACAGCTCTAGTTTTATGTTGTTGTTGTTGTTGTTTTGTTTTTTTGTGAAAACCACAGCAACAGTTTTCTTTTTGTTCAGTAGTAGGCAAGATTTAAGCAGCCAATGCTGTATATTATCCAATGTTATACCATGGTCTGGGTGAATACTCGATTCTGATTGGCTGCAGGGTGTCCGTTAAAAAGTGATAGAGGACACCTAGTAAAGTAGTTCTCTGGTGAAACTGCCTGTTTACCATTCGAAATTAATAAATAAATGCGCTGCCCACAACAGCTGTGAGTAACCATAGCAACAGGCAGTCAAAGTATCCATTAACAATTTGCTCTATCAAAACAAATATCTAACGTTAGTTAGATACTACATAGCCTAGGCTGTGGTTAGTGTAGACTAGTGTAACACATAGTGTTTTATGTATAATAAAAAATAACTACCTACCTTTACCTTTGCCTACCTTTGTGTTTCATGAAAAAAAAAAAAAAGCATTTTTGAACCTGAAGGTTTCTACAAGCTGAGCGGCTAAATGTGACTCTGGGTCACATGATGAGTTAGCTTAGAGAAAGTAAATATATTCTCTTACCAGCGTGACAGACAGCTGTGAAAGTCCACACCAGAATGAACATCAGCACATTACCAGCACCCATGCCTGTGCTTCTGGAAAAAAAAAACACATGACAAACATTTAGATCTGAAGTGAAATTGCATTTGTGCTCCAACCAGCTATATAAAGGAAGAACTTGTCCAGTGTGTTGATCACCGTATCTATCCTGGACTAAAAGTCACTGTGTGCAGACTAAATAGCTGTATAATGAATTGAACCCCCAGGTACTGCTGTAAATCACAAATCATCTGTATTCACTTACATTTAATCGTTTAATTAGCAGACACTTTTATTTAAAACGACTTAATCACAAAGATGAAAATTAGATGACTTTTTGACAAACTTGTCAACATTTGTTAGGCTAATCATCATACATCATTCACTGCTTTCACTAGCTGTACGTAAACAAAGTCTCTTTCTAAGAAAAGCACTATATTTGCAACACCTCTGGGTATCTATTTCAGGCATCCAAGACCAAGTCCTGTTTATTTAAATCAGACAATCCTGAAAATCCTCACATTTAGATAACATATTTCAAAATATGACATGCCATAAACTTCCCCATAAATGTTCAAATAGCACCAATAAAGCTTATATTTCAGGCTGGACCAGAAGGATGCTGACTGTTTCTATAGCAACTAGAGTGATGACTTAACCAATCAGTCTAAAGTGTTTGATCAGTGAGTACTTTTAAGTGAAAGCAAGATGAGGTGCAAAGAGAGTGGACCTCGGTGAGGGTTGAACTGCACTCAATAGACTACAACCTGTCCTGTGTACCGACCGAGACCTGTAACAATTTACTGTAACTGTGATAATCATTCTGGTCTGCCATACATTGAATTATTATTGAATATTCAATTAATCTAACCAACATTTCACGTAGGCCTAATGGCCCATCGGGACCTTGCTGTACAGGGACAATGTAAAAGTAAAACAATTAATCACTACACAACAAAAGACATACTTGCATTCCAATTCATAGAAACGCAGAGTTTCGATTTAAAAAGGGAGATTTGTGCAAACTATTTGGCTATTTGTAGTTTATGACTTCGTCCAGTGAATTTATAGACTATCACTTTCACTTTCAGAATTGCTGTGATT
The DNA here is from genome assembly GCF_988280905.1 of Pimephales promelas. NCBI lineage: Eukaryota > Metazoa > Chordata > Actinopteri > Cypriniformes > Leuciscidae > Pimephales > Pimephales promelas. Next base: position 32,015,802 of record NC_142785.1, read on the forward strand.
CAGTGGCGACATTCCTTACTCATTTGATGTATAATATAAACAACAGAAGTGGTCTACTAAGGGAAGAATATCGTCTTCATATGCTGTATTGTCGAAGTTACGACATCACTCTAGGCCAAAAGTGAGCTATAGGATTTTTGAATGGGTGCTTGAATGCTTGTTGTAACTCTTCAAAAATTAAATTTATTTTTGATCTTTTTCAACTTTGAATCTAATACTACACATATTTAACTATTCAAAATTTGTATTGGTCAATCTCAGGCAACTTTATTTATTTTTTTACAAGGTTTAAGCAGAATATGGACGCATGTTTTCTCAATCCTGTTACCGAAAATCATGTGTCATTTAAAAAGCAAGTTTAGAAGCATGTCAATTAATTCCTTTGTTTTCCCCACAAGAAAGTGTTTATTTTAAAGAAACTGTTGGTTATATGTTCAAAAAATTGATATTTGTGCCAATAAAATCACTATTAAAGCAAGGTGTATTTTGATATAAAACACACAAAGGCATTTTTTTTTCATTTTAAAGACGACCGAAGCCTCAAGCTTATAATTTTGTTTTAGAATTAATTCATTAAATAATTGTATAAATTATGGGCCAAACAAAAATGATAAAAATAGTGGTTGAATTTTATTTTTTAGAAAAAGAAACAAATAGTATTGCCTTCAGAAGATCCAGATGATGAAACTTACTGTTGAAAATGTGTCTTGTGGAATATTCTACGTTATTCAGCGGGGGGATGTAATAGTGTAACAGGACTGAGTGAAAACCTGGAGACATGACTAAAATGTGTATTTTATCTAAAATATTAGATCAAATGTTTTTTTTCTTTTTTTACACAACAATGCAAGAAAAAAATCAGATTTCTGAAGGATTTTAATCATAATATTTCATGGTAGAGTTTAGAGATAGAGAGTTGGGACATGCAGAAAATGCTATTTTTTAGTGTTCGGTGTCGTTTTTGTTAATGTTTTTAATTATACGTTTTTAATTTGTAGTTAGCTAAATGTGCATGACATTTTGCTTAATAATAAAACGTATTTTAGAGATAATTTTCATGCAATTTTATACATATAAGGTCCTGGGGACAGAAATGTCACCCTTTCGGTGGAATGGCTCAGCCTCATACATTTTGGATTAACTTGTAAAGATTATCTTGCTAGACAAAACGTGTAAGGGTCACAACTCTTTGTTGAACACAGATCTTATTTTTTGCGATTTTTCCAAAAGTCTATGGGGAAAATGCATTGCTTTTCGACTGAGGGAACCCATGCGCCGCAAACTTCCGAGTTGTCCTACAAAGTGACGTCATAACTTCGGCACTCTATCGCAAGTTGTTTCGGACAACAGGAAAACATCATCGCTTAAGTTAGCGCTGCTAATGAACAGGACTGAAATACATCGGCTGAACTTGAATGACATCATATGCTCACCTACTCGACTTCGATGCTTTAAGGAAAAAGAAAAAGGCATTAGAATTGAAAATAAAAAAGGGAGAATAGAATAGAAACTACAGTCTTGGTACAGTCTTCTCCGCCATCATAAAACCACGTGACTCAGCAACGCCTTTGGCTACGTCACAACACGGAGGCGGTGACAAAAACATAGAGGTGGTCAAACCACCAAACTCATGACAAACACATGTTTTAATTTCCAATTACAAACAGCACTTACTCGGCCATGCATGTAAAGTTCGCTGTCAATATGTAGCATAGATTCGTACTGATATCCAGTCTTGTTCTGGTTTCAAATGCTTGTGGCATTTATAGGTAAAAACAGCAAGCACACAAACCCCCACTTCACTTCAGTATATACCATAGTCTTATCTACAATCTTTTATACAATATATTAAACACACACCTGTCCCTAATCTCACCTCCTGTATCACATACAACAGCAGCAAAAGTGTTTTACAATACAACATGAAAACAATACAGTGTACTTACACAGAAAAATAAGTAGGCCTACATACTTAAAGCCACTTAATTTAAAGTGGGATCCAACATTTAAAAACAAATGTCGAAAGATTTCCCGGGAATAAGTTTAGTTCACTTGTAATAAATATGGCATCCTGATCAGCTGTGTGTCTCTTCTACACTGACTTAGTTTTACTGGGATAGTAAGTACGTAAACTTTACTTATATAGCACTTTTCACAGACATGAAGGGTCACAAAGTGCTTCACAGTAAAAAACAAATAATAACTAATACTAATTAGTTATTATTTAATAATATATATATATATATATATATATATTTATTACTATACTAAATAATATTTATTATTATAAATATTATACTAATATTTAATAATATTTACTGTATTTACTGGTATACCCAATTACCATGTTCCAGATATTCATCTTTAGAGAGAAGTTTTTATTAATTTCTTTGCTTTTTTAAACAATAAGGCACACTTATAATACCACATAACTCACACTATTACAAAACTGCATACAGAATACCAAGAGTAAAAATAAATGTATATACAGTCACAGTAAGCTATATATAACTTATCAAAATCAGTATTGAAGACATCCTGTAAAAGTCAGGCCATCTTCTGCTGTGTCTCGAGATGTTCCTGATATGTTCTCAGTGAATTTCTCTGAAAAGGTGCAATAAACAAACCATTTAAATCATAATTCACAATATCAACCTAATCGACCATGAGATTCTCCGTCACATCACAATATTATTATTCTGCTGAGAATCTGCTAAAACTGATTTCTTGATACTGTGCACTCTCTTACGTTTATATGAAACCATGATCATACATCAGTTTCCTTCTTAAACTTTAAACACTAATGCATGGTTTCACAGACAAGGTTTAAGCCTAGGCTCAGACTAATGTATGTTTGAGCTGGCTTCACTGAAAGCAACTTGTATAATTCTTAGCCATGTCTGTGAAACCAGGCCTCAATATTTTATTTTGTAGCAGTTTTCTATGTAAGTAATCAAGAGTAATCAATAATTATAATTAAACATATACAATAACTTGATCATCAGAAGCTTTAACAAGCTTTTTTTTTCTCAGGTGGGCTCTGTTAACACTTTTTAAACTACTAAACTAAAAATAGATGCAGATTTACAAACATATATTGAATTATAAATAGCAGTATTAAACACTGTACCTGTTATTTTCACAGATAATTCTGTTATTTTCATTCCACAATATGTTTGGATGAAGAATCTGAATTGTCCCGTCATTACTGTAGTTGGAGTGAATCTGCATGTGAAGCTGTTTCTCCGTTCACAGGGGTCCAGAAGAAACTCTTCTTTACAGATTGTGGAGACAATATTGTTCTCAGTGTAATAAAACGTGTACATTATAATGCAGCGTTTAGAGCACGTCTGAGAGACGCTGCAGGTTAAAGTTACGTCTTCACCCACAGTTCCAGTCACATTCTTACAGCTTACACTGATGAGATCTGAAAAATAACATCATATATCATTTAATACAGCAACTCATGTGCGTATGCTTGGGGGCTGTGGGTAATTTTGGGCAAGTGTGTTAACTAGAGGTTTCATGGGCCAACATGAATAAATCTAGATTTAATTTCAAAGAGACATGACCTGACGTTTTATTCTTCTCCTAAACGAGGCTGTGCGTTTCATTCTCACTCTCGCAGAAAGTCCCAAACAGACTCATAGAAGTTATCATTTATGACGATTCAGGAAATCCCTTAAATGGACAAAAGCATCCAGAAATGTGAAGGCAATAAACATATGATAAATTATAGGATTTACGTGTTTTTCAATCCATCTCGGGGTATTTTCATAATAAAGTATATGAATAATGTGGTAAATATGAAAAATAGAAGCGAAGTTTCTGCCTTATTCTATAAAAATTACATTTTGTACATAAAATGCATGAACCAATCATACAATAGTCATTAAGACAATACAGGGGAAATTAGACATTATGGAATAAAAGTTGATTATTGTTCAGCAGTGCATTTGATTTCTTAGCCATAAAATCATGGTAATAAGAGAGTTAAATATATATTATTATTTGTGAATTGTACCCTCACGATGTGCGCACCATTTATTGCTAAAACCAGTATAATACAGCAGTTTTCATAAAACACAAAATATAAAATGCCAAGTGAAGGAATAACAAACTAATATTAAAATGGGTTGCTTATGTGACTAAATGAACATTTGGCTCTTGTTCTGCTTATATAGAAATAAAGACAAAATTAATCTACAGTATATGATTACCAAATTAAAAAAGGAAGAAAAATGCAGAAAATATAGGATATTTATGACATAATGTTGTCTCCGGATCAGTGTTTTATAACCCTTTCTAACAGATGTACTGTACAGTATCTGCATGCAACTTTTCTTTTTTAAATCCTCTGCGTCAGATATAATTGAAAAAAACAAGATCAGCAGAAAACAGCAGACTTGATTTGAAATGTAATGATGTAATTATCTAAAGTAATTAATTAATTGGAGAAAACATGTTGGATTTCCCTCACTTATTGTGTAATGCTTTATTTAGTCATGCTCCAAAAAAATATCTTAAGTAAGATTTTTATTTTAATTTACCATCTTGACAGACGGAAGTAGATGTCAAAACCAGAACCAACAGTTGCACAGCACTTCCAGCACTCATGGTTTAGTTTCTGCAATAAAAAAGAAAAAACAGTTGTATTTAGATAAGGAGGAACCACAAATGAATGGTATAAAGACTTTAAAGAGAACGATTCACTTACAGTACGTGTGTATTCAATCTGTGTGAGTCTTTTTTCCACAGTCACAAGAGCAAATAAATAGACATAAGTTTAAGTTTCAGAATTACTCCACTTCCTGTCCTGGCTCTATCTCACACTTTGAATTGGTTAGCAACTTATACGGTTTATTTTTAGATTGATGTTTAAGTAAGAAAAACCCTGTGGTATGCCACTACCTGTAGTTTTGCTAGCACTGCAGCTTAGAGTCACTTACACAGTTTAAACTGACTTCAAACTAAGCATTAAACACTTAATACTTATAGCATTCCGATATTTGTTATTTTTAATATATGTATATGAAAGGAATTCACATAATCGGACTCTGGCGTGTACTAAATTTACTGCAATAAATATGTATACATATCTGTAATCCCAGGGACTAAAGATGAAATTTAGCTTGTAGCTAATTCTGGTAGCCTATGGCCGAGTGCCATAGGCTACATTGTCCCTGTTAAAATCCTGAAAATGCCCTCTAGAAGCTCTAGTTTAAAAACGCTGACCCCTTATAGGGATAGTTCTGTTTTTTTTTAATTTTTTTTTTTTAATGTTGTTGTTGTTTCTTTTTCTCTGTCCAGCGCTTTGATCAACTCATGGTTGTTGTAAAGCGCTATATAAATAAAAAATTGATTGATTGATTGATTGATAGTTCTTTGAAATTATTTGAAATTAATTTTTGATATGTTTTATCTTACCTCAAGGGCATCCAAGATGTAGGTGTCTTTGTTTCCACAGTATTTTCAATTTTTATATTTTTAGGTCGAACCGTTCTTGTCTGTCAGTCATATAATGGAGGTCTATGGTCACCACCTCAAAGAGCATGCACAGAGAAGTCCAAATTAAACATGATTTAATGACTCGTAAATGCATACATTGATGGCCTAAGACACGAAACGAGCGGTTTGTGTGAGAAAACCAACAGTATTTATATCGTTTTTACCTCTTGTAATCACAGTCACGTGCATGCTCTTTGAGGTGGTGACCATAGACCTCCATTATATGACTGACAGACAAAACAGAGGTTTGACCTAAAAATATCAAAATTGAAAACGCTGTGGAAACCAAGACAACTACATCTTGGATGCCCTTGAGGTAAGCTAAAACATATAAAAAATTAATTTCAATGTGAACTATCCCTTTAAGCGAGTTTGAATATACTTCACACAATGTGCAAATCAAGTAAAGCACCAATTGTAAAATGAACAATTCTAAACTGGTTTAATTTTATTACCCACAAAAATGCAATCAAGAACTTCACACGGTCCGTTTGGTGCATTTCATTATAGTCTGTTATTTATTTGTGTATTCTAGGCCATCATAAAGAGAGGCTGTACAAACACGGTCCTTACAGAACTTTTTACAAGCGAACCACAAACTGTATGAAAGACCAAGAACAAAGGGAAAGAATAAAGAAACGTCAAAGAAATCAAAAGTAAACAAAACAACTCAGTGTTTCCTTCACTTTCAGTCGATAACAATTTCAGTTTTGTCCTCATTTACAATTATAACGAGCTTAAACAAGCAGCAATCCTCCACCAAGAGTCATCAGACGACACTCAACCAACAACAGAAACGATGCATATATTCACCTCAGAACAAACAAGACACAAGATGCAAATGAGAGTAGAAGACTTCATGCGGTTTATGTACATTCAGGTGCTGCTTAAATAAAAATATAGTATTAGAATGATAATCATATTGGTCAAAGACGACTGATTTCATCATAGCAGGACACGACCGACGCTCATTGTCATCGTGTGTGTGTGTGTGTGTGTGCAGAATTAGAGAGACAACAGACAATAAATCGAGTGGTTACGCCAAGACACATTACTTCAGTCAACATGAAAAGTAAACAAAATGACAAATAAATATGTAAAGAAACACAAACCCAGCAATGCGTCAGTGGATCGTTCTAGTGCTCGTGGCATGAGTCTGCCTGACGACAGCGCTCTCTGCTGGTAGAAGAATGCATTGCAAGGGTTACATTATATTTATGACACCTGAGCAGAGAATGGCTTTCCCACTGTATATAAACAACACACAAGACTATTCAGTATTCAACATCATGCTCTCTGGATATACAGCGCCGTATTGATAAGGTGTACTACCTGTATATTAAAGGTACAACAGCAGATTTCAGCATCGAAATCAACTCTAGTGGTTGATGATGGATTGAGTGAATCTCATAAGAACCAGGTCATAATTTCACCCCCAAATCAATAAAACACGTTTTGGATGATGAAGCCTATTTTTAGGACCATTAAGGTTTTTGCGTGTGTGTGTGATGCCAATGCCAATAAAAAAAATGCATGTCACTCTAATATAGTAAACAGAATCTAATGATGGGAATTGCAAAATAAATGCTGGGATTTGGAGATGAAATGTCATAAATAAATCCACAATTGTCATATATATATATATATATATATTTTTTACTTTGGGGTGAAAACGTGACTTGGACATGATTTTTTTTTACAATATTCACCCAAGCAACATTACATAAGTTCATAAACACTTTTTATTTTTTTTTTACTTGTAGACCTCTTCTATTTCTTTTTCCCTTTAGACTCACTGTAACAGCAAGACACGCCAGTTTCGACTCAAGACTCCACTGAAACACCACAATATCTGCAAAAGTAACCATGAAAGAAAAACGATGCTCGAGACTGAAATGTGACGGCAGAATCTCCTCACCACGGTGAAACACATGGTACATTCAAGGGTTTCAAGCACCCGTTCGAAGTATTGGTCATGATGTCACAGGAAGCCGCGTGCCGTGTATTTAAACATCCACATATGCGTTGATCACACAAACAGGCCTATGCTGAATATTGCATGTGGCAGTTTGGATTTGGACACACCACATTCATTATAAGTTTGAAAACATTCCTTATATAGGTGATATATTTTTGCGCATATACAGACTGTCTTTCCTCGGTTACATAAGAAAGCAATTAAGGGGAAGTGCGTCTTAAACACTGACTAACTGCATTTAACAGGAAAAAGATGACATTCAGTGCGCTGCGTGGGTAACAGGTCCGTTTGACTCGTGAACTACACACACCGCGTGCCTCCTACCGGCTCCCAAACACCAAAGATTGTCACTAGTCAGCCATGCCGTACACAGCAGACAACATTCAGCCAAGAGAATAATGCAGAAAGACAAGGACGAGAAGCTAAAATAGAGATATTCAAGAAATCAACTATACAGACAAAACCTACGCATCTCTGTTTGACTGCAGAAATCGGTTGCTTTCGTCTCTAAAAATATCGCAACATCCTTTTGCATATTAACAAAGATAACATCTTGAATTAAGTTTATCTTCCACAGAGTTTAACGCTTAAATCAAACAAAAGTTTGTGCTTAAAAAGTATAACAATCTGCTTAATTCAAGAGTCGATATACAAACGTGTCGATTTAAAGACGTTTCAATATTTTTAGCGAAAATACCGAGTTCTGCAGTGTTATAATATTTAGTGTTCAGTGCAAAAGGCGTTTTAGGGTTTTGCTGGGCAAATGGATGGTATATTTCGTGACCTTGTGCATTATAATACAGTTACAGATTGCTAATGTTGGAGAACGACTTCTGTTCGTCTACCGGTCCTAAACACCACACAAAAATAGACGCCCGTGTGACAAAATGACAAGCATTGCGTTTTCGAGCGTCGGCATCGTACTCGAGTTACTTCAAGGGATGCAAAACTAAAAACCTGCCAACGATATGGTACCTTTATATGGTTTTGAAGATGTTTAAGCACGCCAGGCCTAGGTAGTGCGCGATAAAAAGTCGCAGGAGAAACCGAGAACTAGAAGGCAAAGGAACATTTTATGCGTTTCGTAATTCCCTCCGAGAAACACGTTCTCCCGACCAGATTCCATAGCACCTTGTGTTGTGACATCACCCACCCATCAGCCAATCACAGAGTCAGATTCAGTCAGAATCAACACCACTTCCTGATGGCACAGAGCAGGAGGGCGCACACAGGAAAGAGAGAGACCTCACTTCCTCTCCGGTAACGCGAGCTTCCCGCGGGTTCACTTGCGGACGGCCTGCCGGTAGCTGTGTCTCTGGCCCTGTCCGCGGGAGCAGCTGTTGTTGGGCTCCTGCGGGAGACACGCGGTGCTGGTCTGGCTCGGGCTCGGGCCGTCTCTGGTGCTGCAGGTCAGGCTGCTGTCCTGTAGTGTGGGACTGGATTGAGCTCTCTGTAACGCCCCTTCCTCTAGGAGCATGGACTCGAACACCGACAGGTCGTCGCCGCCGCAGCGCTGCTTGGCCCGCAGGAGCATGCTGTACGTCTCGTAACGCGTTTTCTGACAGAGAGAGAGACGTTTTGTCAACGTTCAACTGTGCATTGCATTGTGGGCAGTAATACGTCATCAGGGAGTATATACACAGTACTGTGCAAAATGCTTAGGCATGTTAGTATTTCACCCCAAAAAATGGCTTTAAGCCAGTTATTTATATATATTGCCAACGTCAGTTTACATTTCCAAACATTCATTTTGCCGTTAAAGGAGTAAAAAAAAAACTTTTGCTGATAATTTACTCGTCCCTATGTCATCCAAGATGTCCATGTCATTCTTTCTTCAGTCGAAAAGAAATGAAGGTTTTTGATGAAAACATTCCAGGATTTTTCTCCATATAATGGACTTCAATGGGGTCCAAATGAGAGTTTCAGTGCAGCTTCAAAGGGCTTTAAACGACACCAGACGATGAATAAGGGGCTTATCTTGGACCCTATGAGTCATGACTCGAAAGAAGATTTGTTCATTTTGATGAACGAGTTTGAACAGGAGAGTCACGAACGCTCATCTCAGAACAGAGGAAGGCGAGCATTTGTGCTTATAAAACTTAAACTTTTTAATTTATTTTTAAATGAGTGATCGTTTCGCTTGATAAGACCCTTATCTATCGTCTGGTGTCGTTTAAAGCTGCATTGAAACTCTCATTTGGACCTTGAACCGTTTGGTTCCCATTGAAGTCCATTATATGGAGAAAATCCTGGAATGTTTTCATCAAAAAGCTTAATTTCTCTTCGACTGAAGAATGAAAGACATGGACATCTTGGATGACATGGGGGTGAGTAAATTATCAGCAAAAGTTTTTTTTAAAAGTGAACTAACCCTTTAAGGCGAGACACGGCAGGCAAAAACATTGTTTGTTTTTTTTTCACTGGTCAATTTTGAGATTTTGGGATATTTGTCTTCAATAACATGTCTTGTGTTGAAAAAAAGTCCGAAATACACATTTAGGTCTTTATTTTACTACACTTTGTCTGTAGATTTCTCATAAATTCTTCAAAAGTTGCCGTTATAAATCCTCCTGCTGCTCAGCGATCGCGATCAGCACCCTGTCATCACACACACAGTTAGAAAGCTCTCTTTCTCTGGATCCAAATATGGTCATTTCCTTTTTATCAGCAACCAATCGTGAAAGTAAAAGGGGGGATTTAACTCTAAATTTAACTCGCGATCTCATTGGCTGATGCTAAAGTTTTCTCAAAATGACTTTTCTCTCATACTCCAAGTCTGAAATCTCCACTTCAGTAGCACCTACAGTATATACACCAAACTTTCCAGTCTTGTACCTAGCTATATTATAAAGACATTTACAGAGGGATTTGTAAATATGTTATTCCTAACCTGATTTATATAACATTTTATTCCAAAAAACATGGCGAAAATCATTTTTTAAGGCAATTGGCAGTATATTCTGATTTACAGGATAACAAAAGTACAGTAGAGATCCATAAATTCCTCTTGTAATTTTTTTCTCATCTAATATGTGAACACAATCAAAAAAGAATCTTGAACCTGGCTTTATCCAATATTCAGATTTCGTTTTTTTAAATATATGCAAATTAGTGCATATTTAATTAGATAATGCCTCATTTGCATATATAAACATAAAAAATATATTACAAGTTTTCTGTAATTTAATCATCTTAAAGGATTAGTTCACTTTTGAAAAAACTTTTGCTGATAATTTACTCACCCCCATGTCATCCAAGATGTCCATGTCTTTCATTCCTCAGTCGAAAAGAAATTTAGGTTTTTGATGAAAACATTCCAGGATTTTTCTCCATATAATGGACTTCAATGGGAACCGGATGGTTCAGGGTCCAAAAGACAGTTAATAACTGTTTCAGATGCAGCTTCAAATGTCTTTAAACGACACCAGACGATGAATAAGGGTCTTATCATGCGAAACGATCGCTCATTTCAAAACTTATTCCAAAAATGTAACTTTTCTAAGGACAAATGCTAGCCTTGCTCTATTCTGTGAGGCGCGTTTGTCACGTATTACGTAATTACGTTCAAAAGGTCACGGGCGACGTAACCGAAAGTACGGAGTCAGTGTTTACAAGTTGAACGCATAGGTTGAACGTGCAAACTAGCTCAAACGCCGTTTACAAAAAAAGGAATTAAAAGGTAAAACAACGATGTCGGACGATTTTGATTCTGTTCTTCCGGCTACGTCGCCCGTGACCTTTTGAACGTAATTACGTATTACGTGATGTTACAAACGCACCTCACAGAATAGAGCAAGGCTAGCATTTGTCCTTAGAAAAGTTACATTTTTGGAATAAGTTTTGAAATAACCGATCGTTTCGCATGATAAGACCCTTATTCATCGTCTGGTGTCGTTTAAAGACATTTGAAGCTGCATCTGAAACTGTTATTAACTCTCTTTTGGACCCTGAACCATCCGGTTCCCATTGAAGTCCATTATATGGAGAAAAATCCTGGAATGTTTATCAAAAACCTAAATTTCTTTTCGACTGAGGAAAGAAAGACATGGACATCTTGGATGACACGGGGGTGAGTAAATTATCAGCAAAAGTTTTTTCAAAAGTGAACTAATCCTTTAATGTAGGTAATCAACTGGGAAAGTTTCATGGTGATATCTGCAAGTTAAAAAAATACCCTATTCACCTGTAGTGTCTCAGTCAGTGAGATTTGTGTATGCTGATTGTAACCCCTCCACCCGGGTCATACTCGACCTGCTCTGAGCTGGTCTCGAACCCGGGTCTCCGGTATGAGAGTCGGGCGCTCTAACAAGGAGGCTAAAAGCCTTCAATTTCCAAAAACACTACTTTTCAGAATATCGAAAAGCACCTTTTTAAAAAAAAAAAAAAATACCCCCAAACGCTATGGCACATACTGTACAGTGTGTACTACACTAGAAGTACTTACCTCAAACTCTAGATATTCCTCTCTCAGTCGGTACTCCTCAAGTTCACGACCTTTCACCTTTCGGTCAGGCGGATAAGAGCGCAGTTGTACGAGCTCGGTGGAGATGGAGCGAAATCGTGTTTCATGAGCCTGTACCTGCTCCTCCTACACACACACACACACATACACACACTTTATAATACTGCAGCTTATATAAACACATATACAAGCACATCTCTATTCCAACACATTGTGAGCTACAGCCTACATCACACAAATAGGCAAAATAATTATTAAAATGTATCGTTTCATTAAAAAATTATATAATATTTATAAAATTATTATTCATATTTGTTTTATATTCTTATTACCATATATTTCATATTTATACTCATTTGTTAAATGCATTAGTTAACAAGAACCAACTATGAACAATGTATTTCTACAGCATTTATTAACCTTTGTTAATGTTAGTTCGTATAAATACAATTCGTCATTGTTTGTTCATGGTGCATTGACTAATGTTAACAAATAACACACTTTGATTTAAAAAAAATTATTAGTAAATGTAGAAATTAACATTAACAAAGATGAAAAATGCAATGGAAGAACTGTTTATTGTTAGTTCATATTAACTAATGTTAAAATGTGTAACTATTTTAAAGACTTATATTTGATAAGGACAAGATACATATAAGACAATATTTATGCTATTCTGATCATTTGACCTGTGATAGTTTGGAGGCGGAGCCTGGCAGCAGCGGTCGACTAAACTTCTTCTGTGAGCCAATGGCAGCAGGGAGGGGCGGGGCTGAAAACATGGCCGCCACTGTGTTGATGCGTGTGATCCAAGACTGCATTTGTTCAGCATTCCTTCACAGACAAATCAAATAACTTTTTAATAAAAAGTCTTTAACAAAGTGTGGTTTCATCATTTTCTCAAGCAGTAACATTTGAAGACAGACCAAGACTGAGCTCTACAGAAACAGTGTGATGAACATATTCTAAAAAACAAAACGTGTTTAATTATCCTAGTGAAGAAAACCATGACCTATAATCCTGAAGACGGTGGAATCGCAGTAAAAAAGTAGTGTTTATGTGTGTATAAGTGCAAACATGTACCCACAAAAAAGTGGATTTTCCAGCACAAGCAATGAGAGCTGAAACTGGGGCAAACTTCAACTAGAGCAGAGCGAGTTCTCCTGGGGAACGGGAATGTGTGTGAACACACACACAAAAGGCAGAAACCCAGCCGACGGGACTACATGGGTGTTTTGTCATAAATTGGATTGAAAAGATGCCAAAAGCGGAGCCTCGTGCTGTACAGATGATTTATTCCAGTTAAAGATTACTCTTTCTGCTTTTTGTGTATAAGCATATTCCCATAGATGCTGAAGTGATTTTCACAATTTTGTGACAGCATTTTGCAATGCTGTGTCACAATATATTTCCAGTTAAACAGTATATTGAACTGAAAAATCATAAAAACGTAGGACGGGACTTGACTTTATCTGTTGGGAATTTACTGTGATGTCTCTGGATGAGAGGAGGTTGGCAAGGAGCATATTACATTCTGATGATTATGGGACATTTCCTAAACAAGTTTGCAGGTCTTTGAACTCACGGCGCCTGAAAGAGGTAGACTCTCCAGTCAGCGGTCCGGAGGTAAAACACGTTTGGCCGTTTGCTGTAGTCTGTGGCTCGGATGGCCAAGGAATGGTGAATCGACACAGCATTCTTCAAATCCTCATCGGAAAGCTGTTTATCCGGCCGATACTCGCCCTGGAAAAACAATTATCCAGTAATTAATTCAATACATGCATCAGAGATGACCTCATAGTACACTCTCGTAATCATTACTGATTTATTGATCATGTTGTCATTCTATTCATTACGTGTGTATTGCCATCAAACTGTGTATATCTGGGAAGATGCAACAGCTGTTGGGTTTATATAAAGGCAAACAAATATTATTTGTTTGAAAGGCACTAAATATTGGCAAAAGTGCTGTTACTTAATATACCGATGAGTTATCATTAAACTGTATAATGAACAAATCACAGGGATTTAACAGACTAATTAAATAAAGAAATAGATGTTTAATATTTAAAATGTCATTAAATGTAATAATAAAAATAAAAAACAACAATTCAAACAGGAAGAATAGAGGGAAGGAAGGAAGGAAGGAAGGAAGGAGGAAGGTAACGAGGGAAAGGAAAGGAATCAAAGGAGGGAGGAAGTGAGGAAGGAGGGGAGGAAGGGAAGAAGGAGGGAGGGAGGAAGGAAGGAAAGGAAGGAAAGGAAGGAAAGGAAGGAGAGGGGAGGGAGGAAGGAAGGAAAGGAGGGAAGGGAAGGAAAGGAAGGAGGGATGGAGGAAGGCAGGAAGGAAGAGAAGGAGGAAAGAAGGAAGGAAGGAATGAAGGAAGGAAAGGAGGGAGGGCGGAAGGATGGAAAGAAAATGAGGAAGGAAGGGAGGAAGGAATGGAGGGAAAGAAAAGGAGGGAGGGCAGAAGGATGGGAGGAAGGGAGGAAGGAAGAGAAGGAAGGAAGAGAAGGAGGAAAGAAGGAAAGAAGGAAGGAAGGAAGGAAGGGAGGAAGGGAAGAAGGAAGGAAAGAAGGAAGGAAGGGAGGAAGGGAAGAAGGAAGGAAAGGAGGGAGGGCGGAAGGAAGGGAGGAAGGAAGGGAGGAAGGGAGGAAGGAAGAGAAGGAGGAAAGAAGGAAAGGAGGAAGGGAAGAAGGAAGGAAAGGAGGGAGGAAGGAAAGGAGGGAGGGAGGAAGGAGGGAAGGAAGAGAGGGAGGAAAGGAGGAAAGAAGGAAAGAAGGAAGGAAGGAAGGGAGGGAGAGAAGGAAGGGAGCGAGATAGAAACTCACCTTCTGCAGGTAAAGGATGAGTCCCTTAAGAACAGCATAAAATGTTTTCCATCCTCTTTTCCCACGAGGTGCTGCATTTCACATGAAAAATGAACAGAAAATGTAAACAGATTTTTACTATGCAGGTAAATGGACTAAATATATCAATACAGTTGATTAAAGCGTTTTTGATTGAAACCCACTACAACTGCATTTCCTTCTAAATAAATAAAACATTGTTGCTGGCAGATGTTTTTACACCTCAGAGGAAATAATATTATTAGCACTTTGTGGCATTGTATGCAACTCTAAAATAATATCAAACTATGTAAATGCATACATTGTACATTTCAGAATCAGATAAAGGTTCTAAATCTCTTACATACTGGATGTAAAATATTATAGCATAACAAAAATGGGTTTGATTTTATTTTAAGGAGACATATTTACATTGTTAGGGTTTATATTTTGTAATTATGAATAATTTACTGTTATTACTATATTAAATATGTTGTAACGTGTAAATACGTCACCTTAAAATAAAGTGTAAACTTTAAAGATACTATTTGAAAAGATAATCAGAAGTAAAAAGAGTAAAAAAGTACTTCTGCTTATGTCCTAAATTTGTTTCATGACTTACAGTAAGGTATGTGTAATAATGTAGGAATGTTGCGTCCTCTTTACCACTCACTTCTCTTTCCATCACAGTCAGCGTGGACCTTCCTCACCAAGAAACCCGTTTTATAGAGAAGTGAACCAGATGGAGAAACTAAACCACTGCCCGTCCGCTTCATTCCTCTGGAGTTTGACTCGTCTCGATGCTCTCCCAGCTCCGAAAACGACTTGCGTAACTCTTCTTCATCGCTGAGGGAAGAAAATAAAACTAAATAAAGTACTGACCAGCAGGAAGTGCATAAAAGAGGAACATGAAACAATGAACTCATTAAGTATAGTAACATGGAAAAATTAAACAGCTGTTGGGTTCAAATTTAGGCAAAAATTAACTCCCTCACCTAAAGGATTATTAGGAACACCATACTAATACTGTGTTTGACCCCCTTTCACCTTCAGAACTGCCTTAATTCTACATGGCATTGATTCAACAAGGTGCTGAAAGCATTCTTTAGAAATATTGGCCCATATTGATAGGATAGCATCTTGCAGTTGATGGAGATTTGTGGGATGCACATCCAGGGCACGAAGCTCCCGTTCCACCACATCCCAAAGATGCTCTATTGGGTTGAGATCTGGTGACTGTGGCGGCCATTTTAGTACAGTCAACTCATTGACATGTTCAAGAAACCAATTTGAAATGATTCCAGCTTTGTGACATGGTGCATTATCCTGCTGGAAGTAGCCATCAGAGGATGGGGACATGGTGGCCATAAAGGGATGGACATGGTCCGAAACAATGCTCAGGTAGGCCGTGGCTTTTAAACGATGCCCAATTGGCACTAAGAGGCCTAAAGTGTGCCAAGAAAACATCCCCCACACCATTACACCACCACCACCAGCCTGCACAGTGGGAACAAGGCATGACGGATCCATGTTCTCATTCTGTTTACGCCAAATTCAAACAGAAATCGAGACTCATCAGACCAGGCAACATTTTTCCAGTCTTCAACTGTCCAATTTTGGTGAGCTCTTGCCAATTGTCGCCTCTTTTTCCTATTTGTAGAGGAGATGAGTGGTACCCGGTGGGGTCTTCTGCTGTTGTAGCCCATCTGCCTCAAGGTTGTGTGTGTTGTGGCTTCACAAATGCTTTTCTGCATACCTCGGTTGTAACGAGTGGTTATTTCAGTCAAAGTTGCTCTTCTATCGGCCCATTCTCCTCTGACCTCTAGCATCAACAAGGCATTTTGGCCCACAGGACTGCCGCATACTGGATGTGTTTCCCTTTTCACACCATTCTTTGTAAACCCTAGAAATGGTTGTGTGTGAAAATCCCAGTAACTGAGCAGATTGGGAAATACTCAGACACCAACAACCATGCCACGCTCAAAATTGCTTAAATCACCTTTCTTTCCCATTCTGACATTCAGTTTGGAGTTCAGGAGATTGTCTTGACCAGGAATGCATTGAAGCAACTGCCATGTGATTGGTTGATTAGATAATTGCATTAATGAGAAATTGAATTCCTATTAATCCTTTAGGTGAGTGTATAAATAAAAAGCAATGTAAACATGAAGACAGGGAATACATTTATTTATTTTTCATTATAACTTTTTATTTCTGAAATAATAAACTAATGCCTATTTATAAAACTCATAAAATACCAAAACTAAAAATATACCTTGAAAATGTAGCAGATAAATGATTAAATAATTGAATGCATCATGAAATTTTGCAATCAATAACACGACTTGCGCAACTCTTCTTCATTGCCGAGGGAAGAAACAAAATAAAAGAAAAGAAAGTACTGACATGACCAGGAGGAAGTGCATAAAAGAGGAATACAAAATAAAGTGATCTCACACATAATCTGTGTTCGTGATAATCATGGTGTTATTTTTTAGTGCCATGGAATTATTACACAAACAGGAATTAAATTGAAACACCTCTTATTTTCCTTTTAGTTTCTATTAATATTGCTTATTACAGGAACATACCCCGAACACGAACACTAAACATTCAGCACATCATTTGTCTCTCAGACAATCTGACCACAAACGAGAGCTTTGAATGTTTTTAGGAAAAGCACATCTAGCGTTCTTGATCCTGCAGTAACTATGGAAAGAAATCCAGTTTAAAATGGCGTTTGGAGACTATGGGAGTTTGGATCAGACTCGCTGTGATATTTCGGGCCTGTCCTGCTGTGTATCCCGCATCGAGTGAATGAAAGTCTTTCCCCCGACAGTTTCCCCTCTCCACCTCACTCCCCAGAGAGGCAGACAGTATGGATCGAGTGAGTGTTGAAGTAAAGCGCTCTTCCCAGCGGGATTCTCCTCACATCTGAAACCAGAGGACTGATGCTTCACTGCAGAAATCACATCAAAGAAAGGCTTGATCCTACAGGACAAACAATTACTGTACGCCACTGTGAGCTGAGGTTAAACGCACTGGTGTCTTAAAGCCCTCATACCACGAAAATCTCATTTATTTTTGAAAATTGAAGTGTTCAATATACCATTTAGACAAAGTGCCCCTATTATGCTATTTTAAGGGTGCTTTCACACCTGGATCGATTAGATTTGTTCCGAAACAGAATACTTTGTTCCGAATCAATTTAATACGTCACTCTGTTCACACCACACTGTTGTAAAGCGTTCCAAACCGCGCACCCTTCCAGGGCTTTCCTTACGCCATTACGTCACTACCTCATGCGTGAAGGTCGCGCATTCCATTGTGGGACATCGTCATGACAACAGTAGCCTAACACCAGTGTTGGGTAAGTTACTCTAAAAAAGTAATTAATTACTAGTTACTAATTACCTCTTCGACAGTGTAATTAGATTACTGTACTAATTACTCTCTCCAAAAAGTATTTAATTACTTTTAATTACTAATTACTTTCAAAATCCCGTATCAATCTCAACCAGCTGAATAATACAAGGATAGACATGAATCGGTTTTAATTCTTTCCAATAAATACTATAAAATTACAATTATTCTTAAACTTCAAAGGTGGAGAAGGTTACATTATAAAAACATACTTTTTAACATCAGACAATACATTTTGATGTTAAACCCACTATTGTTTTCTGTCTGATCTCATGACATTTCACACTTTTTTTCATAAATATTTTACAATATTCATACGAATTTGTACAGGTCGTACAATTTAGACACCTCATAAAATGCATACGAATCGCTGTGAGATCGGATTGATCTATACACACAGTATTTACCTCAATTACATCAGAAGTAACTGTAATTAAATTACTGATAAATGAAGAGTAATCCCTTACTTTACATTTTCAAGGGAAAAGTATTTAAATTACAGTAACTAATTACTTAGTAATTAGTTACACCCAACACTGCCTAACACAAAATGAATCGCGGGTTGACTTGGTGCTACGAAGAGATGAAATGCCTCATAGATATTTGGTTAACTCCAGAGTGACTCCTAATCCTTTCGAAGAGCATGTAAAGTAGATTCCAAGTACGGAAAACATTTAGACAACATGAACCAACCTTTTCAGCAACAACTATAGTGTTTGAGGGCGAAGCAAAGTAGACGTTTGCAGACCACAGGCTGACAATATGCAAATTTGTAACATTGTTACATAGGTATGTTACGGAAGTGAGACTGGAATATATGGAGAAAATAACTATTTGTCATGCACTGACCTTTAAAACTTTGCAGAGCTTTTACATTCACAAACAGCTGCATTACTACACACCGCATGAATTTAAAGGTAATGTTCAAAAAAAGAGACACTTTAACATCACATTACCAATCATGAGCATATTTAACTCAACATGATTCTAGGGATGCACCGATCCGATACTCTGTCGGTATCGGCTCCGATACTGCCGTTTTTGATGATCAGTTCAACACACAGAGTTATAAAAAAAAAATCGACTTGATTTTTAAAAAACGGATCGGTATCGGTCGATACTCAGAATTGTTGGTATTGGATCGGATCAATTCGGGAAAAAGATGGTATCGGTGCATCCCTACATGATTCCGTTTGCTTTCTGCACATTTCTTATATCTTAGATCGAACAATTCATGAATGCATTTTATTCCAAGTTAATTTTTTTTTTTTACTTTACTCCGCCTCCAAAACAAAAAATCCTTTTGGGGTGATATCACAAATCCCTCTTACTTTGTTCATCCTCCATTCCCCATGTAATGTCCATTGTTCCCAATTCCAGGCAGTTCTAATGGGAAAGAAACCCCAGCCTAGCTCCCCTCCCCCATAAAACATCCTTTTTCATTTGGAAATAAGACATATTACACAAGTAAAACAGGCTACGAATGCCATGTTGATTTTTAACACACGACCGCCTACGTTTACATATCAACGCCTATTTGGTGATGCATGATGAATGCCAGAACAGCCAAATCAAAACAGATGTCATTTACATATAGAAGTCTTAAAGGAACAGATGTAAAAACAGATGGAAGTAACCATGAAAAATTAAGCAAGAAACTTTGACCAACATTTCAGCACGTTATTACATTTACTGAAACTTACACAAAAACTAAAGTTATTAAAACATTTGTTTCTTGAAATAAAATAAATTATTTATATATACTGTATATATTATTGTTTGTTGTTTGAAAAAAAAAAAAAAAAAATATATATATATATATATATATATATATATATATATATAATTCATTAATTTAAAGAAAATAAAAAAAAAAACTAATAAAAAAAATGACAAAAATATATGAACACAAACATAGAAAAAAATAGAAAAAAAATATATATATATATTAATGATGCCTCAGAGAAAAAATAAGTGACTAAATAATAATTAAAATAAAATTAGTGAGTACACTCTATAAAATGCTGGGTTGCTTTAACCCGATTTTGGGTAAAATATGGACAAACACAGCCATTGGGTTACATTTTTAAATTACATTTTTAACCCAATGGCTGGGTTTGTCCATATTTTACCTAAAATTGTGTTAAAACAACCCAGCATTTTTTAGAGTGTAGAGTTGGAATGTATGCATAAAATATGGAGTACAATCACTTTAAAAGCAGGAGTGATTTTCTGTCTTTCTCGGCTGTTTTATGAGTTTCCTCGTCACATTCGGGACACTCAGAGGTGTAATATTTCTCGTGAACACACTTCAGATTGTCTGAGGTCAGTTAACAGACCCCTTTAATGGTGTCTTTCTCAGAGAAAGGACACACATCACACTGCCGCCCCGTCCGCGTGATGTTTCTCAGGGGAACTGACACTCCACAGAAGCCAACCTGGAAATCATGAGCTACGGTGGCCTAAACAGCCCAAAAACCTCCACAAACCAACAGCTAACCAGCCACCAATAGTACAAAAGCAGTATCTTTCCCAAAAGCATTGTTGCTACTAAAGTCTTTAACATTACCTACTGTAAGAACGATGCAGTAATAAAACCTCTCGCGTTATGTTGACGATCTTTTGTACTTTTACTTAATACAGAATCTCTCAGGTCAAAATGGCCTTCTTGATACAATTTCGGATGTTCTGAAATGATCACATGACAACAATAAGCATTCAAATGACACAATAAGAAGCCCAACTAATGCTCTAACATGGGGGAAAAAAATCAGTCAATCAGTCTCGCACTGAGCATGTGCATTAAATTTAAAGCCTGTTGCCTGGTAACTGTCAGCACGAGAGACAGAGTGTGTGTGTGTGTGTGTGTGATGGTCGGAGGACTGGTGGGGAAAGAAACGCAACCTAAAGAATAAATTTATCCAGAGCCATTACATTAGGACTGATGTTGCTCAAGAGACGCTCTCGGCTCGACTCCAGACATGATTTCATGAAACACTGAGAGACTAATGACACTAATCACACAGCTCACACACACACACACGACCAGATCAAGACTTCACAACCTGACAAAGACACACAAGTGATACAGATAAACAAACTACTGTACATCATCATTTTAAAGCCTGTGGACAATTTCAATATGCAACTCAACTTTTATGTATTTATTGTTTCCATTATTTAAACTAAAAATCCATTTGTAGCCAATTCCATTTCAAATTTTCTGATCAAAAAGTAAAATATAGCACAAATACTACTTAAATTTAATATTAATTTATATTAAATGTACACTTGTGTGAAAAAACTTGTGTTTTTTTTAAAGACATGTATAATTTTGTTCAGCAAGGACACTTTAAATTGACAAAACAGTACAGACATTTGTAATGTTACAAAATATTTCTATTTAAAATAAAGGTTGTTCTTTTGAACCTTCTGTTCATCAAAAAATCCTGACGGTTTCCACATAAATATGAAGCAGCACAACTGATTTCAACATTGATAATAATTAGTGTTTCTTGAGCATCAAATCATCATATTATACTGATTTTTGAAGAATCATGTGACTCTAAGGACTGCTGAACATTCAGCTTTGATCACAGGAATACACGTCCTCTCTCTCACACACTGGGAAATTACTTCAATATTGATTATTTTGTGACATCGTGATGAATGCCGTGCATGAGAGTCTTGTGTCGGGTGATAAGAGCTCATTAACTCCTGTCTGAGGAACGGCGGGTTTAAAACTTTGACGTCAAGCCTGAGAATGGATTTTAAATGCCCTTTAATATTACATCTTTTTAATATTGCAACATTTGTAACTATAAAGCTAGGGTGTTTCTTACGGTCTCAAGCATTTCGAAATTTTATTGCAACATTTGAATAAAGCCCCGTGGAGACTATAAATAATTGAATTGATTTACAGTTTGAACTGATTCAAGA
This sequence comes from Pimephales promelas, assembly GCF_988280905.1. Classification (NCBI taxonomy): domain Eukaryota; kingdom Metazoa; phylum Chordata; class Actinopteri; order Cypriniformes; family Leuciscidae; genus Pimephales; species Pimephales promelas. Next base: position 32,037,941 of record NC_142785.1, read on the forward strand.
AGATGAAACTTTTAAAGCTGAATTTTGTAAATATAGGTTTAAATCACTAAAAAAACATGTTGTAATTGTCACTGGTCACTGTAAAAAAAAAAAGATATGTTCATGATTTGTAATCACAACATTTTTTCTTTTATCAAATAATCAACTTAAATAATTTATGTGGTTCAGATAACATAATATTTTGAGTTTCTGATGATTAAATTCATCTCTTTCATTGTATTAACTCAATTTTTCCATTTCAATGAACTAAGTAACCTGGTTGCCTTAAAATTTTAAGTTAAACCAACAATATTTTTTTACAGCGTAGGCAAAAATAAATATATTGTGAATTTTCAAAGTATCATCATCCAGCACTAAACGACAGAAATAGTGGAAGAGAGAGTTGAAGCAGAGGAAAGGAACAGACACCGCAGGAAACATCACACTCTTAGAAGAAAAGGTTCTATATAGAAGCTTAAAAGGTTCTATCAGCGCTACGTATTTGGAACCCCTAAAAGGTTCTATACACTCTTAAAAAAGGGTTCCTCTGGGTTCTATATAAAACCCTGGGGTTCCATACTTGGCTAATAGAACCTTTTACCAAAAAAAAAAAAATGGTTCTATATAGAACCATTTTGGAGTTCCATATATGAAGCGGGGGATGGAACCATTTTTGGTTCTAAATAGAACCATTTCTTCTAAGAGTGCAGGAGAGGGCAGAATGATGATTCGATTCAGAGAGAGGCATGCTGGGAAAACAGGAGCGCCTGTTGAGGATAGAAAATTTCTCACGTATTGACTGATCATCTGCACACACACACACACAGTAACACCATCAGCTCCCCAACATCATGTAAGCACACACACACACACACACACACACACACACACACACACACACACACACACACACATCACCAGATCTTTGTAAACTCTCATCCTCTCTCAATACAAAAGCCGTCTCTCGGTTGAAATGCTTCACTCTCTGAATCTGCCTCGATCTGTCCCAGTCTCTCTCTCTCTCACACACACACAGGGGGAAATGACTTCAATATTGATCATTTTGTGATGAATGCCGCGCATGAGAGTCTTGTCGGGTAATAAGAGTTCATTAACACTCCTGTATGAGGAATGGCGGGTTTATTCTGCTGGGGTTTCCATGAAAATATGAAACAGCACAACATTGACAATCAGGAGGAATGTTTCTTAAGCATCAAATCATCATATTTGAGTGATTTCTGAAGGATCATGTGACTCTGAAGACTGGAGTAATGATGCTGAACATTCAGATTTGATCACAGGAAAAAAAAAAAAAATCACTTATTTTAAATAGCAATAATATTTCACAATATTACAGGAGTTTTTTCCAAATAAACATAGCCCAGATTTCTGAAAGGTAGTGCACAGTTAGCTGGTAATTGTCGCAAAAACAAAGATCCCCATGCAAGAAAACACATAAAATTGTAGTTTTAAGTTTTGGTAAAACTTTTAATAAATTTAATATATTTCATTACCACATAGAAAACAAGATGAACACAGCAAAAGTATACAGCCTTGATTATTAATTACATGCTAATCAAAACTACTTTTTACTCCGGTCAATCAAGTCAAGGTACTCACTCAAATAAGTACTGATTAATATTAATTAACTACATGTACATATACAGAGTTGCGGTTATGGATTATTTACATGTAATTATGCATAATTTCCTGTTATCACTATAGTACGTACATGTAGCATGTGTAATACGGCACCTAATACGGGGTTGTTTTATGCTTTTTCACTTTTTCAACACACTGTAAAAAATATTGTAGGTTTAACTTAAAAAAGTAAGTAACCTGGGTTGCCTTAAAATTTTAAGTTTGTTGAACTTGAAAAAGTGAGTTAATACAATGAAGGAGATTAATTTAATCATCAGAAACTCAAAATAATAAGTTCTCAACTAAATAAATTATTATAAAGTTGATTTGACAAAAAAAAATGTTGTGATTACTACACTGTAAAAAAATATTGTTGGTTTAACTTAAAAAAAGTAAGTAACCTGGGTTGCCTTAAAATTTTAAGTTGATTGAACTGGAAAAAGTGAGTTAATACAATGAAGGAGATTCATTTAATCATCAGAAACTCAAAACTATATGTTATCTGAACTAAATAAATTATTTAAGTTGATTTGACAAAAGAAAAAATGTTGTGATTACACTGTAAAAAAATATTTTTGGTTTAACTTAAAACTAGGGTTGGGTATCGTTTGAATTTGAACGATTCTGATTCCGATTCCGATTCCTTGTTTCGATTCCGGTTCCTAACGATTCTCGATTCCGATTCTTTTAAGAGGCAGGGTCAAAAAAAGTTTAGCTAACCTTGCTAACCAACGACCTTTCTGAAGGAAATAATCCTTCTGTCACAAATTTTGCATTTTGCCGAGATTTTGTTATTTTTAGAAAAGTGAAGCCACACTTTGGACCGCCGACGTAAGCTACTCATGTTCGACTCGCGCGGTTATACCAACACTTCCGGTAGACGCTTCTTCGTTGGTGTTGTTCAGCGGTTTCTTCTTCAGCTCGGCGGACTGTGAATATCGAAACTAGGAATCGAAATTTGAACTTTTGAACGATTCCGGGAAAAACGAAAAGTTAGTCCCGGTTCCAATCGATACTCGATTCTCGATACCCAACCCTACTTAAAACCTGGGTTGCCTTAAAATGTTCAAGTTGATTGAACTGGAAAAAGTGAGTTAATACAATGAAGGAGATTAATTTAATCATCAGAAACTCAAAATAATAAGTTATATCAACTAAATAAATTATTATTAAGTTGATTTGACAAAAGAAAATATGTTGTGATAACAAATCTTGAAAATATTTTTTTACAGTGCATTAGTTAGTGTGCAATGTTGCCGTTTGAGCATAAAAAAGGTAACCAAACCAAGCTGAAAGTTCACTCCAAAAAGAGATATTTTATTTAGCAGAATCCCCTTTTCAAGATCTGCAACGAACAGCTCATTTGGACTACAAAGGCTTTATGAATCCATAATGTTTCTCATTTAAATAATCCCTGCCCTCTGAATATGCAGAAGAGCAGCCGAGGCCTGGATGAGCCGATGCGGTCGAAGAAATGCTGTTTTCCACAACTCATACGCGTGACCTTCCTACGGCTGACGGACTTTCCGTTCCTGGACATTATAACCCTGATGTTTATCTGTGTGCTGCATATTTTACGGAGAACAGCTTCCAGAACTGTAACCGGCTGCACAGTAAAGCTTCTCCTGAAACGGAGCAGTTCCACTTCGTCAGGATAATCTGTTGTTTATGGATCACAACTTGTAAATATGTCTTATTATTTGTAGTTGCATCTATTAACAGTTCTAATTATTAGCTTTATGTTGTCGCTACGCTCTCCTGCTAGCCAACATTAGTGTTGTTTAAGTTGTGTTTATCTGAGATGATTATCTGATGGACAAATGTGCAAGTATCATAGAGCTTATTTTTAGCAACAATCCAAAAACATATTTTGTCGAGGGAAGTAATGCTAACTGCCGGCTAAATGCTAAATGCTAACTAACTTTGGACTACAAAGTGCAGTGGTGGAATGTAACGAAGTACAAATACTTTGTAACTTTACTTAAGTACATTTTTCACGCATCTTTAATTTACGCAAGTAAAATAAATGTGCACACTTTTTACTTTTACTTCGTTACATTTTGCAGCAATTATTATACTTTCAACTCCACTACATTTCTACAACTTCTGTTACATTTTCTGATCAGTTTTTCCCCTGCCAAAACGTAATTTGATCGTCCGTTCGTTGCACGTTTGTCTCACCAGTGACGTTTGGTTGCCATAGATACATCAACTAAATGCGTCTCGCACGCAGTGTGTTTATCGCGCATTTATACGCGAAAATTTGTTTTTACGTGCATTTTGTGTAAACGCACTTTGTGTAATGTACATTTGGTTAGGATTATGGCAAGCCAAGAGGTTCAGAATAACACCATAAATAAATCGCGTTTACTGCCAAACATAGTTATTAACATATAGTAAGGATAATATTGCCTAATTGCAAGCTTGTTTCAGAAATGGTGACAACAACTTTTTTCCATCATTATTGAACATCATTAAAGGAGTATTAAGTTGAATGAGTTAGAATAAAATGTTTTATTAATCCTTAAGAGAATAAATTGTTATGCAAGTACTTTTACTTTTAATACTTAAAGTACATTTAAAATCAGGTACGTTTTACTTAAGTATGGTTGTCATTGTGTTACTTCTACTTTTACTAAAGTAAATATTTATCTGGATGTTTGTACTTTTACTGAGATTCAGTACTTCCTCCACCACTGACAAAGTGACATCATATCTGCACACCTCTATTACAACACAGTGGGCCAGCTGACCAATCACAGCACATTTTGTATTTCGGAGGGAGGGGCTTCATTGAAAACAACGCATTCGGGACAGACTGCAAAGAGAGAGGAGCAGTAATAATGTAAAATATGCTAAATATTATGCATTTTTTTAATAATCAAGCATGAAAGCATATTTTAGTACACCCCAAAAACTAAATCAAGATTTTGTAAAAGGAAGGGCATAATAGGACCCCTTTAAAATAAAGTGTTACCATCCATTATAAATCGCACTGATGTGAAAAGACACGCATTATACAGACATATTTTACTGTTCAAACTTCAAACACACCATTGACCAATCAGAATCAATCTATTATGACTGCCATCTATAAATAAAAGCTTTTTCTAGACAATTTCAACACAAACTAATCTATGGCAGCCAGCGAGACACAGCAACAGTGAATGTATAAAATAAAAACTCAACGCACCACAGAAACCTAATGTCTCAGGCATAAAAACACATGCACAAGATCCCAGAATCAAAGTTTGAGCCGCTGGATGCGGATGAAGTGGCGTTTCTCTGCTGCGCACTCGTTCATGAGCTCAGGGAGGGACGGGGAGGCTATTTTGGGAGCTGCAGTAGGTGTCTGTGGGTTCACCTTTGCTCAGGATGCGAACGGGACCCTTTCAAGAGCGTTCTGGCGTGTGTGTGTGTGTGGGTGCGTGGATGAGAACAGGGTTAGGGCTCTGTGTGTGTGTGTGTGTGTGTGTGAGAGAGGGGGTGAATTGGTATCGACAGAAGAGAGCCGAGCGGTAACTATGCAGCGGTATCCATGGAGCCGTAACCATAGCAACGGCGCTCGGAAAGCCAGGGTCTTTAATTGGTGAGTGTGAATATAGATAGAGAGAGAATAGCCATGCCTCTGACACAATATTGTTTCGAGCAAACAACTCGCATAAATGTGGCCTGAAACCTGCTTTTGTTTCACCGTGTGGAACCATTTCCCCCCCGAGACATCTCTCTTGTATCTTTCAGCCGTGTGAACATTTACATTGGCAATCACATCAAAATTATTACAGCTATAAAGCAGCACTATTAAACAATGAATTTACTTTCCAAGCCATCGCACATGCACTCGGGTCTGCTAGACCATAAAATGGACACATATATCAATCTGATAGACTTGCGCACAATATCTAGACACTACAAAAATCATAGACCTAAATTTAAGATATATGACACATGCATATACAATTTCCATTCATATGCATTACACAGATTTAACATTAACTTGATGCATATTTGTCTGTCATGCATAAATGAAACGGGTTTATGAACACTGTAATAATACTAATAAACCGAATGTTTTTATTTGTCATCAATAAATCCAATTGGTTTCAATTTTAACAAGCCGAATATTGCTTGAATATCCACAGCTAGTTCATGTTCATGCTTTCATGTTCAGATTTATGCTGATTCTAAGCAGTTTGAATAAATGCATACAACATTAAAACAAATAGATGCAAATAGTCTAAATAAAAATGTGTATTTCAATAAAAATGCATCACATTAAGTTTATTAGTTGTGTTAAAACTGTGTGGAAATATATGAAGAGTTCAGATGCAAAAGCCTCTAAATGCCATTTCAAATTTTCTTCTTTAATGATGATTTTTATCAAACTTGTATATTTAAGTTCAATAATTTCACTTAAATGGCAATGATAATTGATATGCAATTGAAATAAATTGAGGCCTAAATATTAGCAATAGCAAGAGAAAACAAACGAGAACCCTTTGGCAGATGCTTGGTAATGCAACTTTTGCTTGTGCAAATACTGTAACTGTATAGTAGCAGATTTTACAATAGTGACAGTAACTGCACTATTTTGGAGGAAACTATGGTTACCATGGTGATGTGTTCAGTAGAAATAGTTGACTCGTGTTTCTATGTGGGTAGTTTGGTAGTAACACATTGCATCGACTGTAAACCCGTCCAGTTATTATCAGTGAAAGCAGGAAGAAAACACACTTACATTGTCCACTGCAGCTTTTCATTTTTAATAGAGTTGTACAGGGCCTGCGGAAAGAGAGAGAGAGAGAAAGAGAGAGAGTCAGTAACACTCACACCTAAGCTGTGAATGACTGAGTTTGGTTTCAGAGGCTGCGTATGAGTTGCATCATATATATTCTGCTGTAACTGGCATCATAATCAGGCCGTGAGAGATGACTAAACCCCAAAATAAACACATTTGACCCAAACACCGTTGCAAAGTCATTCTGGCCATACCTAAAAATCAGTAAAGCATTCATTTAACTCTAAAACCATCTGCAAAATATATCTGCAAAAATGTCAATAAATAAAACAGAAATATTATATATTAATATAATATAAGAAAGGTACTAATAAATTAAATCTTCTCTTTCAATACAAGAGATTATTAAAACTGAATCCTACTGATCTTTAGCACTTCATTGACACATCATCAGTGGACGTCAGTCGTAAAACACCTGCGTCACAGTGGAAGCCTGTCTCAATCTGAAGTGAGTCAAAGACTGTCCCTGTATTTGACAAAACCATTCTCAATGATATTGATTCATTCATTAAATAAAAGTGATTTTGTTTTATTAAATTCTAAAAAATGCAAAGTTATGGCTTGAGTTGGGGATTTATATAAAAGCAATAAAACTCTATGGTGTGTTCCTATTCAGATGGTAAGATGAACATGTGTGAGGCTCTCTAATAAGCCTATTATTCACTCTATATATCCTTTCATCAAGAAACCTCAGCTAATAATCTCTCAGTCCCTCGAGGACAAAGCAAACCAATGTTCATCTCAAACACAATCTTCAAAATAAAGCTTCTCAATGTGTGTTTTAGCATCAATGCCATAGAAGAACCATTTTTGGTTCCTCAAAGAACTTTTCCGTCAACAATTTTTCCAATTTAAAAGAAACTTTTGTGGAATGGAATGTTGAAGGTTCTTTATGGAACCATCAATGTCAATTGAGGACCTTCATTATTAAAGGATTCTCCACCCAAAAATGAAAATTCTTTCATCATTCACTCACCCTCAAGTTGTTGCAAACCTGTGTGAGTTTCTTTCTTCTGGACAACACAAAGGACAATATTTTGAAGAACGATTGGAACCACCTCCAGTTTTTTTTCCTACTATGGAAGTCAATGGTGCCAATGGTTTATTCTCAAAATTGCATTTCGACTGTTTTTTATTTGAAATTGAACACGTTTTTTCACGAAACAACGATTTTGTTCTCGATATTTAATGAGTTTATTCTCAAGATTGTATTTCGACCTTTTTTCTTGAAATTTAACACGTTTTTTTCCCGAAACAACGACTTTATTGACAAGATTGTATTTCGACTTTTTTTCCTCGAAATTTAACACGTTTCCCCCCCCCAAACCCAATGACTATTCTCGATATTTAATGAGTTTATTCTCAAGATTGTATTCCGACTTTTTTTCTCGAAATTTAACACGTTTTTCCTCGAAACACAATGACTTTATTCTCGATATTTAAAGAGTATATACTCAAAATTGCATTTCGACTCTTGTTCTCGAAATTTAACACGTTTTTTTTCCCAAAACAACAACTTTGTTCTCGATATTTAATAAGTTTATTCTCAAGATTGTATTTCGACTTTTTTTCTTGAAATTTAACACGTTTTTTTCTCGAAACTCAATGACTTTATTCTCGATATTTAAAGAGTTTATTCTCAAAATTGCATTTCGACTTTTTTTCCTGGAAATTTAACACGTTTTTTTCTCGAAACACAATTTATTCTCGATATTTAGAGTTTATTCTCAAAATTGCATTTCGACTTTTTTCTTGAAATTGAACACGTTTTTTCCCCGAAACAACGACTTTATTCTCAAGATTGTATTTCGACTTTTTTCTCGAAATTTAACACGTTTTTTCCCCCAAACCCAACGACTTTATTCTCGATATTTAATGAGTTTATTCTCAAGATTCTATTACGAATTTTTTTCTCAAAATTTAACAAGTTTTTTCTCGAAACATGACTTTATTCTCGATATTTAATGAGTTTATTCTCAAGATTGTATTTCCACTTTTTTCCCCGAAATATGAACAAGTTAAATCTCGCATTATAATGACTTTAATCTTGAGATGGTTTTATTTTTTTATTATTGCTTGGCCCTAATCCTCTTCTGTAGGTAACACTGCATTCAGGTATAACATTTTTTTTAGCAAGTATTGCATTTGGAAATATATTTAGACATTAATCAAAGACTAATTTCTGTCACAGTATAGAATTTATTTAAAATGTTGTTGAATCTTCTGCCTTGGTATCTGGTCTGAACATTTGATCTCACTCTGCCTCTGTGTGTGTGTAAGTGTGTGAATGGCTGCCACCAACTGTCTTCTAAATATCTTCTTTTGTGTTCAACAGAACTCATACAGGTTTGGAACAACTTGAGAGCGAGTAAATGATGACAGAATTTTCATTTTTTCATTTTTTTTGGGCGAATTATCCCTTTAAAAAAAACTCAGAATTGTGTGAGAACAATAGTGGAGAATAATGTTGGCTCAACCATGTAATTTTTTGGCCTCTGGGGGAGCAATCATGACAGATGATCAGATGAGAGGTAAAGTGAAGCGAGACAGGGTTACCCTCTTCCTCTTGCGGGCCTGCGGGTGGTTCTTTCCATCTTGGGCTTTTCCCAGGAGGTCCGGGAACACCAGAGGTTTGAGCGACCGGGATCGGGGCGTTCGTGGGTAACGGAACGGGTCCATCATACGGAAATCTCGCCCGTACCGGACCGAGCAGAGCGAACGTGAGCGTAAGCGCCCGGCCGAGTGCAGACTGTTCACTCCAATCATGCTCGAGAACGCAGTGCACTGTGGGAAACTATTAACTCCAGGTGGGGGTTTAGATCTTTCAGAACAAAAAAGAGAATAACTCGAGAAAACCCAGCAGGTCTTCTTCCACAAGACGACGAGGTAACTCCAAAAGACAAAAAAAGATACAAAAATCCAGATTACAAACAACAGAACATGACCTAATCCAAGAGCTTAGATAGATGGATGAGAAAAAGAAGTGTGAATAAAGTGTTATAAACAAGGGAGTCTGTGACCATCTGTAGGATTCACAACACACTACACGTTTGTGACGTTGAGGAAACGCAGAGTGTTAGAGCAAAAAAAATGACAATGATCCTGAAATGTAGGATATTTCCCTCGCGGACACTGAACACATGTAGTGGTCACTCACAAACACCATTAGGACAACTTCGAAAAGCTACACACATTCCCCATGCACCAGTGATGCCACACACACACACAGATGGCACGCAAAGCTTTCAGAAGTGTGAAAGAACAGATGGAATGAGGCGAACGGAAACCGGGATAAAACATGAAACGCCCTCACAAAAACACACAGCAATCCCCACACCTGCACCCGCTCCAGATGATGTCCCAAATTCAGCACACACACTCCCACATGAAGACGGAAGGATCTGTGAGCCTGTTGCTTTGAGATTCAGACGAGATGTTCAGCTGGACGTGTTTTCTTCCATCCTCAACCAAACGCTTTCAAAAGATCCGCATCCCTCCTCTTCGCATTCGTTTATCTATCAGTCCATCTGGGATCCATCTGTCCTGGAAGAGCTCCGTGTGTGTGTGCGTGTGTGTGTGTGTGGTCTCCCTCTGGCCGGCACAGAGTCACAGGTACGTCCACGTATGATCTGAAACGTCCACCGTCCCGTGTGCTCGTCTTTCTGCTCCTGTTTTATCTCTCAGGCTCGCAGATGCAAAGTCTCGCAATCTCAGAGACTCGAAGGAGGCTCTCTCGCTCGCTCGCTCGCTCATTCTCTATCTCTCTCTCTCTCCCCCCTCAGGTTTCAGGCAGCCAATCACAGCGATCCAACACACACACACGCGCACACACACACGGCTTGCTTTACTTTGAATGCTGATTAACATTCAGAACTGGTCCTCAGAGGTGGGATGGAGAGGGAGAGAACATGGAATTATGGGAGAGAGACGAACACAAAGAACGTCATAAAACTACAAGTGTGACATTATTCTGTAAAAAATGTAGTCTATAAAAAAGCATTGAGACGAGACGAGATAAAAGGGGGTGAAGCGAATTAAAACTTAACATCCAGTCAGATCACATTTCACACCAAAATAAAAAGAAATATTATAATTTTTTTGCATTACAGAAGAGAGGTTCTTTTCTTTTCGAGTGAAATACAGTATGACCTACAGTTCACATGTAATGTGTATGTGTGTGTGTATATATATATATATATATATATATATATATATATATATATGAAATGTATGTATAAAACATGATGCATACAAAATGTATGTATAAAACATCCAGTCAGATCCCATTTCACACCTAAATAAAAAGAAATATTATATATATTTTTTGCATTACAGAAGACAGATTCTTTTCTTTTGGAGTGAAATACAGTATGACCTTCTCGACCAGTTTTATCAGATTTGATGCGTGTGTGTGTGTGTGTGTGTGTGTGTGTGTGTGTATATATATATATATATATATATATATATATATATATATACAAACAACTGCTAAATAGAAGCATGTATTTTTAAGATTTCTTGATTATAAAAATAAATAATCAATCTCTTTGCCCTTATAAAAAGCTACAACATATGCATTTGAAATATGGTTCATTTATTATTAATCTCCCTTTGATACATATTCAAAACAGATCTCGGGCAGAATTCATCTGCATTTTTATAGTTTCAACATCCTAAAATATTATTAAATTTTAATTTTTAATATCCAAGACTACAATTTTATTATCTGCTGGTGTAAAAAGTATGTAAAAAAATGTATATACACTTAAAAAAAGTTAATTTCCCTTTTGATTTACTGACCGCAGCAAAATGAACAAAACCTGACGATCGGTTTCTCCAGGATGACTCGAGATGTTTCAAAGAAACCTTGCAAAATCTTTACTCAAAATCCACTGTAACAAATAAGAAAGAAAAAGTGCATGGTTATTTTTGGTAAGCTCTGAGCAATGCTTGTTGTGGAGGATATGACGTGTGGATGTTGGAGTTGATCAGGACAGTCTCAGCACAGCCAGTTGGCTCAACAGGAGAAAGCTAATTGTTTCCACTCTCCGTCTGTCGTTATCTCACCACACAGACAGACTTGCACTAAAATGGGTCGCCGTCAACCCGTGACCGCCCTATCAGTGCCAGGGCCTCGGTTCCCGCCCCTCCGTCGCCATGACGACGACGCACTTCAAGCACTCTTCATCACCGGCGTGTGCAAAAGCCCACAAGCAGCCCACGTGTGTGTGAGACGCAGTTACAAACCCATCGTTTTCCACCGCCGCACTAAATAAATGTCTCCTCCGGGGCACACAGCACCAAATCTTTGCATTTGACCTCATTTTCCACAACAGATGTGACTGAATATTAACTCACAACGCACAAAACAACTTTACATTAACAAATGCATGTGCAAAAAAAAATAGTCTTGGATGGTGTCCACTACGGTGTAAATAAATAAACACACGGTCCACATTGTAAACATAATAGGAATTTGTACAAAAACAATGTCATATTATAATTAAATAAATATAACACACACAAACAGTATATAAAATTACCATAAATAATATTTATTCTATTAATATTTATTGAATTATATTTAATTTAATAATTAAAAAAATGTATTACACAGTAAATAATATAAACATAAAACAATATATAAAACCATAAATAATAATATAAATAAAATTAGTAATATGTGGGTGCACTGTGTGTGTGTGTATATATATATATACGAAGAGTTCAGATGCAAAAGCCTCTAAGTGCCATTTGAAATTTTCTTCTAGAATGATCATTTTTATCAAGCTTGTATATTTAAGTTCAGTGATTTCACTTAAATGGCAATGATAATTACCTATTAATTGTTATTTAAGTGAAATTACTGAACTTAAATATACAAGTTTGATAAAAATCATCATTAAAGAAGAAAATTTCAAATGGCATTTAGAGGCTTTTGCATCTGAACTCTTCATATATATATATATATATACACATATATACATGCATGTATATTTAAGAAAAAAATATTATTTTTAATAATATAAACTATATATAAATCTATATACAATATATACATGAAAATATTTCTTAAATATATACAATCATGTGTGTGTATTTATATATATATATATATAAAATAATTATACACAGTGCACCCACATATATTATGTAAACACAAACTTTTATTTTGGATGGAATTAATCGCGATTAATCGTTTGACAGCCCTAATATATATACACACACACACACACACACATATAATCACACTATAATATAACATTACCATACATAATATTAATTTTTTTATAGTTTTAACATAAATCTTATAATTATATTTAATAATTTCTATATATATATATATACGTATATATATATATATATATATATATATATATATATATATATCAAGAGAGAGAGAGAGTTCATTTATAATATTTTATTTAATAATAAACAAAGCAAGCCACAAGAACCCATGGTTAAAAGATTAGGCTATTTATTTCATGCACTTCATTTTATTCTAAATAGTTTTAATTTACTGTATTTTATTTTTATCATAATTTTTATTTTTCATTATTTCTTATTTTTTATTCTAAACTGTTTTAATTATTCTGATTTATTTTGATTATTTTAATTTCTTCTATGTAAAGCACTTTGAATTGCCATTGTGTATGAAATGTGCTATAGAAATAAACTTGCCTTGCCTTGCCTTGCCTTGCCTATTTACAGTTTCAATGATGGCAAGCAACATGCCATACCAATATAATCTTTCTGATGTGTGATCACTGGTGTGTGTGTGTGTCTCATCTTTGAAAGTTGCTCATCCAATCAGCTTTCAGAGCCAAAACAATCAATTTTATACTAAACAATAACCATTCGTGCAATAATTCGCACCCCACAATAACAGCTTTGCTTTCTATGACAGTGTGTGAGTGAGATGTGCTTATATAAGCTGCCCCGCTCAGCTGTTGAGTTTAACTGAGAGATGAGAACGAGTAGGAGGAAAGAATGTGAGAACTGATGTTGCGAGGGACAGAGAAAAGGTTCGCCGGAGGGAAAGACAACTAAAAGAGAAAGTGAGGTCATCATAAGAGCTATAGAGACTGTCGTAAAGCACTAATATCAGTCTTTTCATTCGTCTATCGCTCTTCAAACTGCTTTTGTCCCAGCGAGGAGGAGTCAGTGTTATCAAGAAGATGACGACTAAAACACAAGCAGCTCCTCAGATAAACCTCGCCGCTGTGGCTTTATAAAAGCACGGAGATTTCAAAGCACTCATGCCATGAAAAACAGGATTTTCTCGGCTTTTCTACAGTCACGATGTGAAGCCGCTTCACAAACGAGGCCATTCCTGACGGATGGGTCAGTGCACACCAGACTGAAACCAACACTAACCCACTATTGTTCAGAATAGCATACGGTCATAATTCTCTTTCTGCTTCTGAGTGTTGTATAATGTGCGTAGTACCTTTCTCTTCCTGAGTGAAAAATACACCCAAATGCGATATGTAACATCTCATTCAGGATCATTATTTTGTCTGACTGACACATTTAATGTGAAAACTAAAATGTAAATAATTAAAAATGGGATGATGGTACAACTTTAAGAGGTCACAGGACATTGGAATCTGCTATCTTCCACATAATAGTGTTCAAAAATAGTAGTCAGTGTGCAGTAAAAAGTATGATAGCATCTGAAGACATTAACATTGTCACATAGGTATGTTAGAGTCATTTCAGCAGTTCAGAAGAGATCATTTCTTTTAGGCCGGAGACAAACGTGTCACCACCAGCGTCGCGTTTTCTATCCCTGCGTCCCAATTCGCCTACTTATACTACGCCCTAAAAGTATGTACTAATTTTTGTGAAGAAAAAGTACAAACTTTTGAGTGTGTAGCAAAAGAGTAGGCAAGCTTTGGGACATAATACTGAGTCATCTTTAACGGACCGCTCTGTCGCATGCGTCACCATAAACTGACCTGTCAATCATCTCGGCACAGTTAAAGGAGTAGTTCACTTTTAAAAAAAAACTTTTGCTGATAATTTACTCACCCCCATGTCATCCAAGATGTCCACGTCTTTCTTTCTTCAGTCGAAAAGAAATTAAGGTTTTTGATGAAAATATTCCAGGATTTTCTCCATATAATGGACTTCAATGGGGTCCAAACGGTTCAAGGTCCAAATGAGAGTTTCAGTGCAGCTTCAAAGGGCTTTAAACGACACCAGACGATGAATAAGGGTCTTATCTAGCGAAACAATCGCTCATTTAAAAATAAATAAAACAGTTTAAGTTTTATGAGTTCAAATGCTCGCCTGTGTGATGCACGTTCGTGACTCTCCTGTTCGAACTCGTTCATCAAAATAAACGAATCTTTTTTCGAGTCATGACTAGAAGGGTCCTAGATAAGGCCCTTATTCATCGTCTGGTGTCGTTTAAAGCCCTTTGAAGCTGCACTGAAACTCTCATTTGGACCTTGAACCGTTTGGACCCCATTGAAGTCCATTATATGGAGAAAATCCTGGAATATTTTCATCAAAAACATTCATTTCTTTTCGACTGAAGAAAGAAAGACATGGACATCTCGGATGACATGGGGGTGAGTAAATTATCAGCAAAAGTTTTTTTTAAAATCAATGTGTCTCCGGCCTTAGGAGACAATAACTTTATTTTATTTGTCATGCACTTTTAAATAAAAAGAGCTATATTACACACTACATGAAAGGTATTATTCAAAAAAAATCATAATGGGGCATTTTAAATGACCGTAGTTCTTAATTTGCCTTTTGTTTTCTTAAAAAAGCTAGTGAAATGAGAAACCATCACACATAGTTGAATCTCACTGAATCAAAATGAGATGATCTTGGCCTCTTCAAATGAAGTGACCAGCGCCAGATCACACACAGCCCAAACTAATCCAGCCCTCATTTAGCTCATTACAATTAACTCAAGAACTCATCTGATTAGTGCCTGCAGGGTTAATGAATGGAAGAAAAACAACCCCAGTTTCCTACCAATGACATTACAGCACTAATCTAATAATATAAACCAATAAATGACCTACTAAAGAGTCATCGCTTCCCACCGGGACACAAATCTCTCTCGCTTCAAATAACAAACGCTATAGCACTGCTGTCACATGCTGTTTACACAATCAACCTGTGCCAATACACACACACACACTCTATCTATTAAACATGCACATCCTCCAACAACTTCACTGTGGACATTTCACCATCAATAACACAATAATGCAAACAATGCGGTTTCAACATGCAGCTTTAGCAAGAGATGTTTCTGCCATATCCAGTGCATTACCTTGAGGAGGTCTTTAGGAAAATCACTGCCACCGTTTAGTCCTTCCAGATTCCCGATGAACTGAGAGCAGGACATTCGCTTGCCGACGTTCTAACAACAGAAGAGATCAATGAGCACAACTGCATTATGAATTAGCATTATAACAGACTGAAATACATTTGACACATTTGATCCTTATTCACATGACAATTAAGCACTTTTAAATGCAGTTTGGCACATTTAAAAAAAACAAAAAAGTCATTATTTAAATTGTAATGCACAATTGTAAAAAAAAAAAAAAATTGTATTTAGTTATATATATATATGCTATATAGCACATCATTTATCATTTTCTTATTATTTATTTATTTAGTGCAGATTTTTCTTTTTTTAAATCTGGGCAGGATGATTTCCAGTACTGTTTAGGAGTAATACGGAAGATTTTTTCGATAATGCAATAATTTTTGGCAATAATAAATTGAGGGAAAATGTCATAAATAATACAGAAAAACTTAGTGAAGAAAATCCCCCGAAGTATGTATGCATGTCCCAATAAAGTGTAGGATGCATCGATGTGTATGTAGGCATTTTTTATATATGTGCGTGTGTGTGTATATATATACGTATATATATATATATATATATGAAGAGTTCAGATACAAAAGCCTCTAAGTGCCATTTGAAATTTTCTTCTAGAATGATCATTTTTATCAAACTTGTATATTTAAGTTCAGTGATTTCACTTAAATGGCAATGATAATTACCTATTAATTGTTATAAGTGAAATTACTGAACTTAAATATACAAGTTTGACAAAAATCATAATTAAAGAAGAAAATTTCAAATGGCATTTAGAGGCTTTATCTGAACTCTTCATATATACACATATTCTATATATATAGTTCTTTACTTTGATTTTGGTACAAAATATGTCAAGGACATCAATTATGCATTTGTAAGTACTCAAAAAAAGTTTGCACATTTGCAATTTATTTTCAGATGAGATGTCAGAGTCAGGCCACTTTGAGCATTTTACCCCTCTTGAAGTCAGCATGACATGTCCGACATTCAATCTGCGAGTGTGTGATTGAGGCTCATAATATGTCTGGAGCTGTAGAAAGGCTCTGGAATACATAATCTGATATTGTGGACAGTAGAGCAGAGTTTCATCACAGGAAAGCTGAAATCGCTCGGTTCTCATCAGGACCATAAACCGGTTACCATGGCGACAGTGAGCCTGGCCTATAACAGGCGTTGTGTGTTCACTGACAGCCCTAAACCCTTCAACAAAGGCACAGGAGCAAAGCTAAATATCCTTCGAGCAGGAACGGATGCAGACAGACAGCAGATTGACGGATCACACTTCCCTCTGGACATCATCACTCTGCCTTTTCCAGTGCACACTTCCATTAAACGCGGGGCTTTTTTTGCTTTTTCACAAACTGAGATAGGGGGTCAAAATTATACTTCGCAAAAAAATATATATACAGAGCCGTTTAATCATGATTCAAGCCAGAATGCTAATGATCTCAGAATTTCAAAAGAATTTTTAGAGGATATTTCATGAAGATCTGCCTTTTTCCGTGTGTGTAAGTGCTATGATCGGTGTATCTACCGACCCAGAAAACATGAAAAGTGAAAATCTAGTAACTTTCTCTGCAAGCATGTCAAAAAATAAGCCAATCAGATTTCGCTCCCCTTCTGACATAAGAGGGTCTTATTATTATATTACCGCCCCTTAATCTGCACATTTCCAGCGACAACAGTGACCAGTTCTAACGCAATGGCAAAAGTTGGAGCAAAGCACACAAACTATATAGAATCTATATAGAATTCTATATAGAATCTTAAATGGTTCACGCTAATAGAACCATTTAAGATTCTAAATAGAACCTGTGTCGACGGCATACGGATGTTTGTAAACGGTTTATTCCTGCTCAGGTACTTCAAACTTCTTTCCACCCTTAAGCGAAAAACTGATGAAGTTGTAAAAAATCCTACTAGTTCCTCTTTAAAATGAGAGTCTAAGACTTCTGAAACCGAATGAATGTCCTTTAAAGTGTGGACTCTGCGACTCTGCTGCACTGTATTTAAGACGGAAGATTTTCCATTACTCTTGTCTGTATGGTGAAGTAATAATAAAGTGTTCATCCGTGCGTTCACTCACGTGGCCGTGCAGGTCTGTGTTGAGCAGCATAAGAGCACAGGTCAGTGTGTGGACACCGTCTGCGAGACAGAACATACACAAGATCATATACACGTATGCTCTTTTTATCATATGAGAGACAAAGAGAGAGAGAGCGAGAGAGAGAGGTTTACCTTCTGATAGTGTGAGGGATGGATTGCACTGCTGATATCGATGGGAAAAGTGTGCTAAGATTCGCTCTCTCTCCTGCGTCTCGCCCGTCAGTGCAAATTCTATTAAAAATGCCCTGAAATAAACAAACAAGAGTAAAGAAATGCCCTGAGATGAACACAAGCTGATGAACAAAATATTATACACCTGTCATTAATATCATTGATATAATCCAAAATTAAATGTATAGATACCATTATACAGGAGTCCAGTATTTTTAAATTGACTTCAAATCCTATACATAACATGCATATTATATATATATATATATATATATATATATATATATATATATATATTAGGGCTGTCAAATGATTAATCATGATTAATCGCATCCAAAATAAAAGTTTGTGTTTACATAATATATGTGGGTGCACTGTGCATAATTATTATGTATATATATATATATATATATATATATATATAAATACACACATATATGCATGTATATTTAAGAAAAAAAAATTATTTAGATATAAAATATTTATATTTATTTGTAATATAAATTATATATAAATCTATATACAGTATATACATGAAAATATTTCTTAAATATATACAAGCATATGTGTGTATTTATATATATTAAATAATTATGCACAGTGCACCCACATATATTATGTAAACACAAACTTTTATTTTGGATGCGATTAATCGCAATTAATCGTTTGACAGCCCTATATATATATTTATATATATATATATATATATAGTGTGTGTACATATACACATATATATGCATTTATATATATATATATACATACACACACATAATAACATAAGACTGTATGTACACATATATATTTTTAAATACAAACTTATATTTTATAACAGATTAATCGTGATTAATCAACATTACATGATTTATTACTAGTGTTTATTGATATTATATACTACATCTCTTTTTCTCTCTCTCTCTCTCTCTCTCTCTGTGTGTATTACAATACAAAATTAAATGTGTGTGTGTGTATATATAAATATATATTGAGTCCAGTATTCTTCAGGTGAATTATTTACCATTTGCATATTTAATGTGCTGACCTTAGCGCTTGGTCCAAAGTCATTCCTGTAAAAGTGAAGAAGTGCAGATATTCCTCTGCTACCATGCGACTGAAGTCATTGCTAAAAAGGAGTCAGATATAAGAAAGACAATCAAAGAAGATGACAATGCAAGAACAAACAAGAGAGAGGTGGGACGCGGGGTGACAGACGTGTCCGAGGCCTGTCAAAGATGCATCGGTGGAGGGAAATTCCCATGGTGCACCTGTCAGAGAGAGAAAAGCTCTTACAGTACAGATGCTCTGAGCAATACAGGCAAAACCAGAGAATAAAAGCAGCATGAAAACCTGCTTTATATAACACTAACACTCCGGCAGAGACCTGCGCAGGACAGAAAGAGATGGAGAAGTCACAAGGTCACAGGAAACTGAGGATTGAATTTAAAGTTAACATGAAATTGAACTGAACTCCAACATGTCCCTGGTTTTACTTTGCACAATTCAGCAGTGTACTATATCTCTTTATTTTAACTTTCATTCAGATTGGAAATAAGTGATTGGGATTTTACCAAGTGCAACATGTTCCTGGAACAACATTTCAATCAACCAATCAGATTTGAGTTAGGATTAGGACTACATTTTCAGACAGGAATGATGTTCCAGGATCAACAAAATATGTTACTTGGCAAAATCATGCAAACCAATGGAAAAAACAAAACATTGGCTGTGTCCGAAATCTCCCACTACTCACTATATAGTGAGCTCGCCATTTTGTAGTGGTGTCCGAATGTATAGTGATGATTATCATACCCTGTATAGCAGTGTTGGGTAAGTTACTCTAAAAAAGTAATTAATTACTAGTTACTAATTACCTCTTCAACAGTGTAATTAGATTACTGTACTAATTACTCTCTCTTAAAAAGTATTTAATTACTTTTAAAATCCCATATCAATCTCAACCATCTGAATAATACAAGGATAGACATGAATCTGTTTTAATTCTTTCAAATAAATACTATAAAATTGCATGAATTATCCTTAAACTGACCAAGGTGGAGAAGGTTACATTATAAAAACAAACTTTTTAGCATCAGACAAAACATTTTGATGTTAAACCCACTATTGTTTTATGTCTGATCTCATGACATTTCACACTTTTTTCATACATATTTTACAATAATTCATACGAATTTGTACGAGTGCAGTCGTAACATTCAGACACCTCATAAAATGCATACAAATCGCTGTGAGATCGGATTGATCTATACACACAGTATTTACCTCAATTACATCAGAAGTAACTGTAATTAAATTACAGATAAATGAAGAGTAATCCCTTACTTTACATTTTCAAGGGAAATGTAATTAAATTACAGTTACACGCAACACTGCTGTATAGTCCACTCAATGTATCCCAGAATGCATTTTGAAAAGTAGTGTACACTAACCCAAGCCCTATATACCATCATGCATTGCGCTGATCGTAAAAATGGCGGAGGGGCGACAGCAATGACGTAATCAACGGCGCGTAGTGTCCCAAAGTGGTGTTTCTATTATGGTGGTGAGCTCACTATATAGTGCTCTACTTCCTACATAGGGGGTAGGGAGTAGTGGTTTGAGTGGAGATTTCGGACACAGCCATTTATTTCCATCAATATTTGGTCAAGATCTTGTATTTGACGATGCAAGAGTCCAGCTCTCTGTAAAGTCTCCTCCAGCACATCCCAAAGACTTTCAATGAATTTAAGACCTGGACTCATAAGTGCAAATTCAAGTGTGAATATGATTCGCCATGCTATTCTTTCACAGATTGAGCCTGATGAATCTTGACTTTGTCATCCTATGGCCATGATGTGTTTTTCTAGAATGGTTGTGTAAGAAATGAAAAGCTACACACTCCATCAGTTAGTGTTAGGGGAACTCTTGCCAAACATAACATGTTAGAAACATAATAATCTAGGGATGCACCGATATGAAAATTTTGGCCGATACCGATAATTCTTTATATTTGAAAGCCGATAACCGATATATCGGCCGATAAACTTAAATCCAAATTTTTATCTAATTTTAAGAGCCTGATTACAAAAACAAAAGTCTCACAATTAAATCCACGTCCTAAGCGCACAATTATAATGATGTTCTCATTATAGTGTTGTATAGCCGATATGACAGATTTGCGTTGCCAGATTTTCATTTTTTGAAGAGATTTCAATCATATTTCAAGAAATTCAGAAACAGTTCTCAACAAGTGTCTCAGCTGAAGGGAATAATACATTATTTATCAGTTTTAATATATCGGCCACATTTTCTTACCAGGCCGATAACGATAACATACAAAATGAACATATATCGGCCGATACCGATATGCTTGCTGATATATTGTGCATCCCTGTATGAGCACGAGAATCGAAAAAGATTTGCTTACTTTTTCCCCAAATGACGTGCGACGTCACACTTCCTGAAGCCGTCGAGGTTGTAGAGGCGTTTGGCCAGACGTTTGGCCGCTTCCAGGTCGGCCCGGTTACTGAGAGTGTCATTGCTCCCTAAACCCAAACGCTCACTCAGTTCCTGGTCCACCTCTGGGTCTGCAGCGAAGCGAGGAGGTTTCTCTCTGAACAAATACACAAACACACACACACAGTTCTTTCTGTTGTGCCGAAGAGACCGGTGATCTCTGAACGCTGAGCAACATGCATTTACATGTACAATACTCAATTCCTCACTGAATATAATAGATTTATTTTGTTGTTGTGGTTATTTATTATTTAACGTAAATAGCATCAAAGAATCATCGCACCACTTCAGTACTTTATTGTAAGTGATGTAAACAGAAATATAATAGACTAAGAAACACTATTTCATGCTAAACCTTGGAACAAGGGCATTGCACACTGAGTCCGAAATTTTAGTATGCGTTTTTTCTAGTGCTGTCAAAAGATTAATCGCGATTAATCGCATCCAAAATAAAAGTCTGTGTTTACATAATATATGTGGGTGCACTGTGTATAATTATTTTATATATATATATATATATAAAATACACACATGCTTGTATATATTTAAGAAATATTTTTCATGTATATACTGTATTTAGATTTATATCTAATTTATATTATATAAATATTTTATATAAATAATATTTTTTTGCGATTAATCGTTTGACAGCGCTAGTTTTTTTCATATTCGTGATTCGTTGGCTCTAAATTTTCAAAACACCATTCAAACTGTTTTGCTACGGATGCGAAAAACGCATAAAAAAAACCCGAACTGAATCTATTTTTTTATGACGGACAAAAGTTTTGGAGGCATAGTGCAAGCGTCATTGGCATAACATGAGGTCGTATTTATTTTTTAAAGTGCGAAAATTTCGGACGCGAATTTCGGACTCAAGGCCCGAAACTTTCGTCCGTCATTAAAAAAAAAAAAAATCAAATCGGGTTTGATACTCTGCGTTTTCTGCATTCGTAGCAAGCAGTTTGAATGGAGTTTTGATTCAGAGCCACCGAATCACGAATACGAATAAACGTGTACGAAAATTTCGGACTCAGTGTGCAATGGCCTTCAGTGTGCAGGGGCCTTAAGAAGCACAAAAGCCATTACAAGATATACAAAAAGTTCTGACAAACCTCTTCCGGGTTGCAATTTTCCACATTTTTAAATAATACAATCATACAGTAATAAACAAATTAAAGTGTGGGAATTATATAGTGACCAAAAACAATTGTTCTTCAATATAGCCGACAACATTAAACTACACTGTAAAAAAATATTGTTGGTTTAACTTAAAAAATGAAGTAACCTAGTTGCCTTAATTTTAAGTTGAAAAAATTGAGTTAATACAATGAAGGAGATTGATTTAAGCATCAGAAACTCAAAATATAATGTTATCTGAACTACTGTACATAAATTATTTAAGTTGATTTGACAAAAGAAAAAATGTTGTGACTACAAATCATAAAAAAATATTTTTTTACAGTGAATGACAAAAAATATTCAGAAAGCTTTTTGTATTGTTTGGAAGGAGATCACATGTTAATCAGATTAATCAGATTTAATCAGATTAAATCAATTTACACTAGTAACACTGCTGTCACTGTAGTTTATGTGGGATCTTGGCATAAACTGTGCTTTCCGAGCTGAATGGCAATCACAAACAGCTTTACAGTCAGAAATAATTTCCACTCTGTAATTCTGTTAAACTGTTATTGCGACCTATTGATCCGATTTCCCCTGGTTTCTATAAATGAACGTGGGAGGCTGAATGCCAGCAGTCCTCTCTCTTTCTGACCTTCTTATCAATGACTCATGCTAAAACAAACCATGGGCAGAAATGTGTGAAACTCAAATAAAGACGTCTGGAAGCAGACCCGTTCTTAAAGAGACAAGCACGACTATTTATTTTAAGGTACATGTATGTACTTAGTATATTAACAGTAAATTATGCATAATTACAAGTAACTAACCTAAACCAAACCCTAACCACAACCGTAACTCTATAATAAATATTAATCAATACTTATTTGAGTAAGTAATGCAACTACGTCACCTTTAAATTAAGTGTAACCAATTACAATGAAAACAGAAAATATATAAATAAAATCGAACTCAAAATATTAACAAAAACTATCATTAGTGAAACCATTTCTGGATGATCAAAGTTGAACAATTTGATAGTCAGACGTAATTTTCTGATTTGATAGTCAGACGTTCGTGACTCTCCTGTTCGAACTCGTTCATTAAAATGAACGAATCTTTTTCCGAGTCAATTCGTTAATTTTGTTCGTTGAATGAACCATTGATTGATCCATGATTTGTTCATTTTGATGAATGAGTTTGAACAGCTTATAAAACTTAAACTTTTTTATTTATTTTTTAAATGAGCGATCATTTCGCTAGATAAGACCCTTATTCATCATCTGAATCGTTTAAAGCCCTTTGAACAGTTTGCACTGAAAGTGTTTTTTGGACCTTGAACCGTTTGGTCCCCATTGAAGTCCATTATATGGAGAAAAATCCTGGAATGTTTTCATCAAAAACCTTCATTTCTTTTCGACTGAAGAAAGAAAGACAAGCACATCTTGGATGACATGGGGGCGAGTAAATTATCAGCAAAAGTTTTTTTAAAAGTGAACTACTCCTTTAATTTTATGTCAAATCGTCATGACAAAGACATCTTAAACAATGTCATATTTGCATTCAAAATGTCATTATAGATCGAAAGACACTTAATGACATGTGATGGTTATGAAGGTGTCATGTCAGTCTTATGCACACCCCTTCAAGTAAAGTGTTACCTCAAACATTTCCGCTGAATACTTTCATATGAACCTCATTAGGACAACGTGAGTCTAACACAGGAGTTCAGTGATGATCTGCATCTTCCCAGCCGCTTGCTCTTGTACCTGTTGAGTGTGTGGCCGCGGGTCCGAACGTTTCTCTCCTCCAGCGCGGAGCAATGCCAGCAAAACACTGAGTGCTGGGCTTTTCTTCTCACACCATCTCTGCCCGAACGCCGCTCTGCTGCGACTCTCTGGATCTGAGCCATGTTTGTGCTCCTCAGGTGTTCGTGGACATCTCCACGGCTGTTATAATCTCGCTGTGACTCAATTAATCGTTTATGTCTGTTCTAACGATCCTGGAATTCAAATCCATCCTTGAACTGTTTAGTACGGCTCACAAACTTGACAGATTATCCTATCCCAATAGGGTTCCCACTGATTACTCTCTCTCTCTCTCTTTGTAAACTTTGTTGACGCTCCCTAATGACCTTCAGTTCAGTGTGCATGGCATCTCTCAGTCTCTAAAATGTAAACACATCTTTTATTGCTCACGATTCTTCAGAATAATGATAAGCAAAACACTCATTTGGTCACGAACCTCCGTCCTCGATTGAGTGTTTAATCTTACCCTGTACACACAGTTTAGTTATTTACAGGGGTAACAACAACATTCTGCAACTAAAATCCCAAATGTCAAATTGTCAAAGCGGAAGAGACTTTTCAAAAAACATCTAAATGACCCCAAGCATATAAAAACAGCTTTATGATAAACCTTTTCTCTGTCAAAAACAGAAATTAAAGAGAGAGAGAGAGAGCGAAAGACGGAGGTTTTCTGTGTCACTGAGCTTAAAGATTGTTTAATCTGCTCCACAATGATGCTACTGTCCCTGCCATGCTGAATGAACAATCACTCAAACAATTTTAATTGGCATAACAACTGAGCACGCAAATGATAAGATATCTAAGGATTTGATTGGCTCATAGGTTGGCTAACCAGTGCAGATATGCATTGTAAATTTTACAGTGTTGCACCGGATCTACTACCAACTTAGGAATTTCAATGCAATATTTTCAGATGAAATGTGCATGGTTTGATCAATATGAGCAAAGCCGATGATTTAATTCTAATTATTGAGCTTGGTTGGTTCTAATAGTGACACAAATGGCATTTATGAACAACTGTCACCGCCTAGTGGTTCAGTTGAGCTACTACAGGAGTGATGTGCAGTGCTGCAAGGTGACTCCGAACACACTGCAGATGCTAACTTGTTTTATGAGACAAGAGACATGGCAGATTTAAAATATATAAGGGGTATACATCCTATAAATTAGGATTTTTGGATCAATATAATTTCTCTATTCCCAGCCTCTATGTTTGTCTCAAAGGTGATCTATGCGGCGGTTACTTCAGTTCTCTGCCAGCAATCGGCTTTGTCTTTCATCTGTCCTCTCACACACACACACAGGAAATATTGCTTACAATCCACCTCAAGAAATACATCCCTGTAGTGTCAACCAAACTGAAAATATAATGTTTATATAATTACTAATAAATAAAATACATTAAATATTACATATAAAATCAAGGACTGTCAAAGGATTAATCACGAGTCCAAAATAATTAATTAATCGCATCCAAAATAAAGTTTGTGTTTACATAATATATGTATGTGGGTGCACTGTGTATAATTATATATATATATATATATATATATATATATATATACATGCTTGTGAATATTTAAGAAATATTTTCATGTACTGTATATAGATTCATATATAATTTATATTATATATAAATATAAATATTTTTTTTCTTAAATATACATGCGTGTGTGTTTTTTTAATATTTATACACAGTGCACCCACATATATTATGTAAACACAAAATCACGATTAATCGTTTGAGAGCCCTAATAAAATCATTTCAATTAATATAAACTTAGAAATCACAAGTGGCCCCTCCCCTCCCACAAATTATACCATTTTAAATTGAAATTGAAAAAATGTTGCCATTAAAAAAAATACTCATGCAATTTTTGTCTTCTTGATTATGGGTTGAAATATTGGGCATTTTGAAACATTTTTTGCCACTTTTCACCAAGATTCAAGTCATAGTAAATCAAAGTGTAGTGAGAATGTTGGTTGCAAACTCCATCTGCTGGAGAGACTGAGCTATTGCAAAGACTATATGAGTCAATGAGCAATAACAAAACGGGTGTGCTCAGAATGGCATACTTCCATACTACTACATTGTCCACAATTTGCAGTGTACAACCAGAGCACACTACTAAGTTTTCACACAATTCCTCACTTTAGTGATGAAAATGACACAAACCTGGGCAGTGAAGGTGGTGGGTTGATCTGCCAACTCCGCCCGTTGCGATCGTCGGACCCACTGCTGAGGCGTTCACTGGATGGTGCCCGTGTGGCATCGGTGTCCCCTGTTATCGTCAGCACAGACTCTGAGAGGCTGGGCATCTCTACGTGAGCCAACGGAGCAAAGCTGAGCTCCACGATTTGCCGCACACTCTGGTAGATCTGACCTTGCACTTGTGGAGTCAGTGTTGGAAGGTCAAAGGTCAGAACAGTTTGCGTACTAGAGGTCAGAGGGTCGAGACTGTCCAGACTACTGTAAGAGGTGCCTTTGGCACGATGTGACTCCATGATGTTCTCAAAATGCCTGCTGAACGTGTCTAAACTGTCTCCGGACTTTCTGCGAGGGCCACGGACCAGGATGGGAGATTTCAGAGCTGGGTGGTTGTGAATGAAATGATCTCGGGGCCTACAAAAAAAAAAAGAAAATATTCAGCACCAGTAACACATTAAATATTTAAACAGTTTCTCGAAAGAAAACATCAGTATGCGTGTTTGCCACTTCCCACCTCTTTAGCATAATGCTGTAAAACTCCTCTTCGTCGTGGCGCTCCTGATCGGCCAGCAACCTCCTCACATCGCCCTGCATCCTGACAGTGACCCAGCTTGCAACACCCTCCTCTTCCTCCTCCTCCTCCTCCACATCCTCCTGTCCATCTGTTCTTTCATTCGGCATCTCTCCTAGAGGGCTACTCCCGGCACAGGAAGTTCCCATGACACTTCGGTTACTTCCAAACGCCGAGTCAGCGTCCTCTTGCTCGGCTAGCAGGACTTCATCTATATCGGTCTCCCGATAACATCGTAACGGAACGGCGTCCAGATCGGTCTCGGAGTATTTTAAAGTTCGCCGAATTATGCCAGTTTTGGGGGAGGTGCCTGGGGCGGCAGGGGGCGGAGTCACTAGCTCCACCTCCACATGTTGAACGTCATGATTAGCTCTGAGAGCGAGCTCCTCAAGTGGGAGAAAAGAGGGCGGGATTGGGGTGGAAAGACCACTTGCTGGAGCTGTGGAGGTTTCTGGAACATCTAGATGGATAACATACAATATTCATTCAGCAATGAAGGGAAATAAATCAATTAATTTTGTTGCCATTGATACTGATAATGTTTTGCTGATGACTATTCCAGCTCAATGACATTGTGGCGCTATCCCACTTTCACATGAGAATGCTCAATTACCCCTTTTCCACCCAAAAAAGAACTGGTTCGGAACTGGTGCTGGTTCAAAGTTGGTTCGGAGTTGGTTCAACTTGCGAACCGCTTCAGAACCTATTTGTTTTTCCACTGACTAGAGCGCCCAGGGAACGACGTCGTTACGTCACTGTGTACGTCGGCATACGTCTTGCAAATACAACATTACTTTCGGATTATCTCTAACTCGTATACCAAGAAAGCTTGAAAAACAATTGAAATATGTAAGTCTTTTAATCTTTTCGTTTGATATGTAATTTTTCTGATAAGTTTTGTCCCCCTGTAATTGTGTCTTTTTTCCTTTCCATTTATTTGTTCTATATTGTGACTTTTCTTCTTTACTTATAATGTCTTTAAATTTTTTTTTTACAAAAATAGAAACGCTTGCGTTAACTTCAAGCATAACAATTACAAAGGCGGACTCCATCGTGTCTCTTGGCTTTGCGATCCTTTATTATGGTCAGAAAAGATGTTTAGAACACATCTAAACCCGGCCCAGCCCCCGACTTAGCATGACGTGGTAAAAGAACGGTTCTAGTCCGGCAAAGAGTTGGTGCCGCTTTGGAACCAGTTCCCCCGGCCGCGAACCGGTTCTTTAGCTGTCGAAACACAAAAAACTGGTGCGCAGGCACTGGCTCCGAAATGCTTTAGTGGAAAAGGGGCTATTAATTGCTTTTTTATGGAATCTAGATGATCATTAAAAGTGACATTAAAGAGGCCAACAGGCTACTTACTCTTCTCTCGGTCACTGGCA
This sequence comes from Pimephales promelas, assembly GCF_988280905.1. Lineage (NCBI taxonomy): Eukaryota > Metazoa > Chordata > Actinopteri > Cypriniformes > Leuciscidae > Pimephales > Pimephales promelas. Next base: position 32,066,590 of record NC_142785.1, read on the forward strand.
GTGTTTTCTGCTGGAGTGCCAAAAAGAAACTCCCACTTGGCACGAGCAATTTTCTGACAGTGCAGAGATGGACCTGGCACCAAAGAACCACCATCGGACTGTAACGCCCACACAAAATAAACACATTCATTTCTAATAAAAGGTGAGCAGCCTCATTCATTGGAAGAAACTTCAGAAGAATCATTGGTGGAACGAAATGGTTTTATGAACAATGTCTCACCTGTATTCCTGATGATGGGTGGTCTGAATGGTTGCTGTTCTGGCTGGACTCAGGTGAGATGCAATCTCTGTCTCCTAGGCTTCCCGTTACTCCACTGGAGCTCGGGGATGACCCAGCCAAAGCCTGGGGTTCTCCAAACCCCTGTTCATCCTCCCCTCTCTCCCCATCTCCCTCTTCTAATACCACTGGCCCTAGAAGCAAAGCCTGCCTTCTCCTCCATTCTGCCTGTCTCTGTTGCTGCGTTATCCTGGTCATCTCCTCTACTCTTTCCCCTGGGCTGGGGTTTGCTCCACATACGGAATTGCTACCATTCTCCTCTCCCTGTTCTGTGACCTCAACCCTTGTTTTGTACACTGGACTGCTGGTCTTGAGAGTCCCTTCAAATTTTTCTGTCAAACTGAACTTCACTTCCTCTTTCTTCGCCTGCTCTTTCCACTGCTGTCTAGATGTCCAACTGACCGGAGAATTGTCCACACTCTGACCGATGAACAACCGCCTGGAGATCTCCACGCTTTCTGCAATGACATGGTCATCCCAGTCCTCCTCGTCCAGGAACCAGGGTTCCCCGGAGGTCCACTCCTCTCCAGTGTACTGTGGAGGCTTGTGACGGTGTAAAGTGGGGCTGTTACAGACTGGCAGTTCAGCCCTAAGCTGACGAGGATCTCGGAGAGGAGAACCCACGTCTGCATTGGACAGACTTGGACGAAGAAGACGAGACGGGAGGGCTGGAGAATCAGGGGCTCCCACTGGGACAGAGCAGAATGAGTGATCGGTCAGGTCATCTCTTAAATCTGAGCTCTTAGCAGCTGTTGATTCATGCAGGTGCGGAGAAACCCCATTAGTTGTAGGATGGTCTTCATGCACAGGTATGTTCATCTTAACAGCCAAATGTTGCACTGGACTCTGTTGCTGGATTTCTCTCGAAGGATACCCATAGTTTGTGCTGCTTAGATTAGATGAACCTCTGAAAACAACGGGAGAAGGACAACTGCGGACTTCGTTGAAAATAGTTGAAACCTTGGTGGCCTCTTCTGCGATCTTGCGGGCTACCTCAGGACTGTTCAGGGCTGAAGAGTTATTGCTTCCACTAAGCTGGTTCAAACCATGAGTGGGTGTGTTTGTGAGGCTTGTTCTTTGTCCTGACAGAGGCTTATCTTCAGCCCGGCTTCCCCAACTTTGACTGACTGTTGTGGAACAGTCTTGCTTTGAAGGGAGGTTCTGGTTGGGGCATCCTTGGGACCTGGATTTGGATTTCTGCTGGTTGTTATGCCCAGTGTGGGATGAATAAGCATCTGGTGCTGGGCTTTTGGGGAGACCACATGCAGCTTCGACCCTGCCAGGGTCAGGATCATGGCGGTAGGCACTGCAGTTTGGCACTGGTGAACCTGCCCAAGACTGGCATCGTGCCCTCTGCCGTTGGTGAAACTCCGGACTCCGGTGTGGGCCACGAGAAAATTTGCACCTCAACTGGGGAGAGCCAAACTCCTCCAGGGCTCGCTGTGTTGCTGCTTGACCGACGGGATCCAAAGTAGAGGAACAAAATCCTGGGTAACCCATGTGCTGGTGAAATGGACTATTATTGCAGGAAGACTCATTAGGGTGAGACCGCTTTGGATCACTACACCTCTTTCGTGAGCAAGCAGATGCCTCTTTTATCCCACTGGGACTGTTAAGAGGACTCTCCACAGTTTTGATGTGGGGCTTCTCAATGTAGCTAAAAGTGACGACGGACCTTTGTCCGGGCTCTGGTTTAGAGTCCTGTTGATGACTACAGGCTCGACAAGGCGTCCCCGGACCAGAGAATGACAACGATTGGACATGTTTCAACTGTTTACAGTCAATGTTGTTTTTGAAGCCAGAGGACACCTGTTGGAATGGTTCCTGCTGGGGAATGCTGCGTCTTTGAGGGGAATCCAGAGAATTGTGTGTGGGCTGTAGTAGGAAGCTTACATTTGGTCTGAATGTGCTGCTGGGAGGTGTGGAAAATCCTGAAGCCACCTGGGCTAATTTGGTCAACGCCTCAACAGGACCATCTTGCTCCACTGTTGTTTCACAGGAACTACCTTTCTCGTCATGCTCTGGTGGGGATCTCACCTCCACATACAAATGCAGGACTTTTCCAGTTTGAGACATGGCGACATAACAGTCCAACACAAAGAGACACTGAGACGAAGACTTAAGAAAAGACAGACAGAGAGAGACAGAGATCCTTTTCCTGTTCTGGTCAGGTTGTGAAGTCCCGTGAATCTATTTTTAGTCCATGGAGATGCCGTTCTTCAAATACCCTCTCCTGCCAGACCAGCTACTACAGATGGAGATGGCATGGACCATTGCACCTAAGACACAAGGAAGAAAAGTCAATTAACAAATTGCGTTTTTCTCTTTGCCACAATTATTGTTGGATTTCTCAAGATTTATAAAGTGATGGTGAAAGTGACGTGATGGCCAAGTATGATAACCAACACTTAGAGTTTGTCCTCTGCCCTTAACCCATCCGAGTTAGAGCACACACATTAGGAGTAATAAGTAGTTAACACACTGGAAAACTGTGGACATACACACCTGGAGAAGTGGGCAGGCTGGGGAGCGAGAGCCTTGCTCAAAATACACCTCAGTCATTTCCGGCCAGCATTGAGAATTGAACCTACAACCTTCAGGTTACCAGTCAGCCTCTCTAACCATTAGGCCACAAGTCGACTGCACAATGACTTTAAAACTTAATGCATGCTTTTCTGTAAAGTTCTTTGAAACAACATGGCTTGTGAAAAGGTTTATACAAACAAAAAGGATGACTTAGACATTCATAATGGGATTTGTGCACTACAAATGGACAGGACAATTAAATCTAAAAATTTATTTCGAAAACAAAACAATGTAGCAGAAAAGTACAATGCATTTCTCGTCATGACATATCAGTGGAAATCCAATTACAGAGGCAGCAACCCGATTATATCAGCCGTGGTCATCTGACTCATGTTCTCACTGATGACATACTCATTCTATCGGTCACCCGTTGATTTAGCCTACACTCTATAGTACTAACCACACAGAGAGAATGTTCTCCAACACAGCACTGAACAGAGACTTCCAGGCTGCATTTCTCTATCATACTATTTTGAAATGGACTGATGGCATTTTAGCTTTTTTTTTTTTGCAAAATCTATTTTTAACAAAGCCCTTCTGCATAAGAAATGGCAAAATGACCATCTGCGTGAAAGCATTGGCTTATTTACTGAAATTAATCTCTTAAAATCCAACATAGTTGTGCACTCAAACACACCCCCCCCCACACACACACACACACACACGTTATGTGTTAAACCTCAGTGACTCATACAGTAAAATCCCATTCAGGCCTAAGAATTAGCAATGCATATTTTAGATGATGATGCTGCAAAACTTAAGCTTTAAACCATGAAAAGGAAAATTTTAAATAAGGGAATAAACACACATGAATTTGGCATTACATAAAAAAGGCTAAATCTCCAATCACACAGACAAGTTGAAATAAGCCATTGTGTATTTTTACTAGAAATATGAAGCTCCTCTATGGAAGTGCTTCCTGAAGCCTCTGAGACGCCTGGTGATTGATTTAAGTATCTCTCATGTGTCTCTCTCACACACACACACACACACACACACACACACACACAAAAGTGCAGGTGCATGTCATTGATTTTGCTGCTGCAGCACAAGTGAAGGATAAATGAAAGCACTATGTCAACAATTGATCAATGAAACACACATGCATAAAACCTACACGGACACCGTTTACACCAAGAAAGGGTCTTTATACTAGGAGGCCAGAACCACTTTAACTCAATGCAAGCTCACACAACAGAATGTCCTTTCTGCCGGCATGCATTAGAAGTATAAAGACCAGCTCAAGGTTTTGCTGGTTGGCATGTCCCAGTTAGCCCCTGCTGGCCAATGCTGAACAACACCATCTGGACCCAAAAACATCTTCCTCCATTAATTAACTGTCACCGTCCCACAGGTGGGACGTTTGCCACTATATTTTTAAAACAATAATATCTTAGTAAATACCTTAAATAATATTGACAAACTATATATCATTTGAAAGCTTACAATCTCTAGTTTCCATATTTGGTGACTGATTTTCAAAATATATTACAGAGGAGCCATAATTTATCAATATAAAACAAGAATATTTTCATACTCATAAGGCGTGTTCAGACCTTTATTTTAAAATAGCAGTAAACATGAAAAATCATGAAAAAATGGTAGATACCTCAGTTTGATTTCATGCCAAGAGTTCAAAAGATAGAATCCATTCAATTATTTTGGGAAAAAAATGTCTGAAAAGTTTGAAATATCAAGAAAAAAAATAATAAATTCACCATTTGTGACGTGTCAGCTAGCTATGACTTACATGCGTGTTCTTTGTATGTGTTTCTTAGAGGTTCAATTCATATCAAAATCTGCCAAACCTCCCATGCTACTTCTGAATAGGATCTCTACTTCAGAAATTGTATGAAAATTGTGAAAATAATGGTTCATATCACTCAAAACATGAATGGAAATGCAGGCGCCCTTATATGGGCAGTAATGGAGTCTGATTGTGCCCTAGTGAAAAAGTTTGGTACTGCGCTCAAACAAAATCTTACTGAAAGCTCATTTTTTGAGATATCAACCTAAAATTTGAAACACAACTTGTTCAGATTTTTGGCTTTGATCTTTCTGCCATTTTTGAGTAGCCCAGGTTTTTAAAATATATATTTTATATAAAATATGAATAATTAATATTTTTACATTGTACATTTCCATAAACTCAAACTTCTATAACTTTTTTTCTGTTTCACTTTCTTAAATTATTTCACTTCTACAAAAATCTGCCAAATGTCTTCTTTAAAACAAGACCAATCATATGTCTATATTCCAAAGCATTCTTGAATTACAACCATTTAAGTTCGAAATGTGCATTTTCATGTCTATTCAAAAAAGGGGGGGTGACAGTTAACAGGTTAATAGCTATTCAAAATGTATGCAAAAAACAAAAAACAAAACAAACAAAAAAAAAACATTTATGCATTCAAGCTATACATTTTTACCAGTATGTTCTAGTTGAGTGACTTGAAAACTAACTAATTTCTGTTTAAAAAAAAAAAACCTGTGCACATTTAAAAGTGTCCAAAAGTAAATAAGTAAATGAGTAAATAATCTGGAATTTTGTTCATTTAAACCCGTGTAAACAAAATAGTAGTTTGTATGATTTTGAAAGTGTTTAAACAAGGAAAAGCTGATGTAAAATATTATTTTACATCTCAATTATTTTACATCTCAATAAATATTATTATTTCAGATTCTGCACTATATACACCAACATATCAATACAAACACACCAAAGCTAACTTTAATTGAGTCCACACATTCTCGAAGTTTGTAATGTTTAAGTTAAGGGGGAAAAAATGTTTATTTGGAGTAAACAGATCAATAAGCCTCATGCAAACCGGACTGAGTTATTGCAATAATAGTATTGGTCCAATCAAAATCTCTCTGACCTAATTAATATTCATGAGATATGCAAGTAGATTCAAGCCAACACGTACACACACATACACAGCCTGTGTTGATGCTTAGTGTAACCCTGCTCTGTTTCCCCAAGATCATCCCTCTCTCCTTCACTTATTTTCTCCCTGGACTTTCTCTCTCCAAAAATACTCGCTCATCCTTCAGTTCAGCACAGCGGGAATATTACAGGCCATCTCAGCTAATTCACTGAAAACCATCTGTGCCGCCGGGCCATTTAAACACACACCTTCACACCTTCATCAGCAGCTCTGTTACTCTATTATAACCTTCCTCATTAAAAGCCTCGCTAAATACCACAATTTGCTGCACTTTACCTGCCATAATGCCATGTACAGTTTGTTTTGAGAAACATGACAGGAAAATGTCACCTCGCCAGGGTTGGTGAGATTCACATTGATGGGTTTTAATTGCACCGGGATGTTCACCTGACAGTGAGTGTGTTCACTATAACAACAGATCCAGCTCTAACACAAGCACTTCATAGATCACATAATAACATACCGTAATGAACCCTCGCAGGAATCAGTGTTCCCCAGATACGCATGTTTACAGGCAGAACCCCAGTCTAGTTAACCAGCGCCACTGAAGCCGTCTCTAATGTCGACAGAGCAGGATCTCTGAGCTAATATTATTGTATGACCTTCTGAAGCCAGTCCTCAGATACTCTTTCAGAGGACACACAGCGCACTATTTTTGGCATCATAACACTTTAAAAAAGTAAAACATGTTCCATTAATCTTTGTTTTATTGACAGCTACAGTGTGGCTGTAGGGGGTCATTTATTTGTTAAATTTGACAAATATGAACATGAGTCTTCATTTTTCTGCAAACAAATACATTTAAAATAAATTCTGCAAATTACTTGAAGCGAGGAAAACCCACAAGACGAATACAAATTCAAGACAGCCAAGCTCCTTCTGATCCGCATGTATTTAGCACATTTACACTCTAAACAATGCTGGGTTGTTTTAACCCAAAATTGGGTCAAAATTTTTTCCAACGCCAAATTTTGGGTTAAAAATGTAGTTCAAAATTAACCCAACTTTTTTAATTACATTTTTAAACCAATATTTTGGTTTGTCCATAATTGACCCAAATTTGGGTTGAATAACCCAGTATTTTTTAGAGTGTAGTCACTTTTGATCCATTTAAGCCCTTCTTTCAGTAAAAAAAAAATAATAATAATAATTTTATTAATTATTTCATTAATTATTGATTACTATTCATAAATAATTATTATAAAATTAATAAATAAATGATTAATTAATGTATTAATTATTTATTAAACTCTAAACAATGCTGGGTTGTTTGAACCCAAATTTGGGTAAAATATGGACAAACCCAAATGTTGGGTTACATTTTTTTTATTTTATTTTTTTATTCAAATTTGAACCCAACTTCAACTTTCACTCGCAACTGTAATTTTTTTAATTGCATTTTTAACCCAACATTTGGGTTTGTCCATATTTGACCCAAATTTGGGTTTAAACAACCCAGCATTTTTTAGAGTGTATTGACTTATAACTTGAATTATAAGAAAGCTGTTCTATTGAGAGGGGTGAGAGCTGTAGCCATAGAGACAGACATCTCTCTCTCCCTCCTTCCCTTTCTATCTGTCACTCATTCACTTTCTCACATCACGCCAATTAAAATGAAGGCACTCAAAGGCACACCTGTCGCAATACAGAATATGACGGAGGCTCCTGAAAGTGTGAATAGGACAGGCCTCTACAGGTCGTGTGGGAGCAGCTCGACGGTGCCGCATTAGTGACACTACATGAAACACATTTACTGTACATTCAACATCAGGTGGAGATCCAACACAGTAACACATTCGTTCGTATAGTAAAAAAGAAGAAGAAATGTATTAATGAACTCCAAAGGAGTAGTTCACTTTTAAAAACTTTTGCTGATAATTTACTCACCCCCATGTCATCCAAGATGTCCACGTCTTTCTTTCTTCAGTCGAAAAGTAATTAAGGTTTTTGATGAAAACATTCCAGGATTTTTCTCCATATAATGGACTTCAATGGGGTCCAAACGGTTCAAGGTCCAATGCAAACTGCAAGGTGACCATTTGAGCTTCTAAAACTTAAACTCTGTTATTGATTTATTAAATGAGCGATCGTTTCGCTAGATAAGACCCTTATTCATCACCTGGAGTCGTTTAAAGCCCTTTGAACAGTTTGCAGTTTGCACTGAAAGTGTCTTTTGGACCTTGAACCATTTGGACCCCATTGAAGTCCATTATATGGAGAAAAATCCTGGAATGTTTTCATCAAAAACCTTAATTTCTATTCAACTGAAGAAAGAAAGACATGGACATCTTGGATGACATGAGGGTGAGTAAATTATCAACAAAAGTTTTTTTTAAAAGTGAACTACTCCTTTAATAACGACATGCATAAAAAAGCAAATTGAACTAAAAAGAAATTGGCACAGCAGCGCAAAAATATACACTTTGGCTACAGATTGACACATACTCTCATCTAAATCTGGCTGTGAAGTCAATAAACCAAAACAGGGTCATGATCACATCAACACTCGAGACGTGTGCATGAGGGATGGTCGAGCTCTCGTTATCGTAAACGTGCTGCGACTCGTCCTCATTCCTGGAATATATTCAGAAAAGATTGATCAACAGCAGCTGTGTGTGTTATATTCTTCATGAACACACAGATTCCAGAAACCCACAGAGGATTCAGCAGCTTTTGTCCTCCTCCAAGTGTTTACGCTTCCACTCCTGGGCAAACTATTTTTACAACTTCTATTTTTACATTTTTTGAAGAAAAGCACAATATGGTCAGGATGAATTTCACTGAAGTTTTATATTTAGGTAGCGATATATCAAATCCTTACCACTGGTACGAGAATAGTCATGCTTAACGTCAACATCATGAATTAATAATCTAAAATATCCATCCATAATAATAATGATCAATTCTTGATATACTGTATATAAATATGCAAATTTACTGTGGAGGTTCGTTGTCATTTTCCAAAGGCTTTGAAAGTGATCATCCAATCAGAATTTGAATTCATCTGATATGTTTTATAAGCAACAACAACCATGCATTTAATTGCTACTGTTCTAGTTCTGTACATTACGAGACTGTCGGTCTTCCATATTAACCTCTACTAACTACCATAATTACTATAAGCCCAAAGATCAGAAATCAGACGGCCATCAGTCAGTCTGAAATGTTCTGTAACACTGCATGCATTGAGCATTTATGTGTGTGTGTCAATCATGCAACGTGAATCATCCACATCTGTAACGCAAATGATGTGGGATGAGCTACGTGCCAAAGTTTAGTACTTAGTGTCAGGATTTTGTTCAAATACCTCACACTGAGTGTGGTGAAGCTCAGCTTAGCAAACACCACTAAAAGAGACCAAATATAGCAAGTGCTGATGTGGTCCAATGTATCTTATTAGCTCTCACTCCTCTCTCACACACACACACACACACACAGCTCCTACAGACCTACTTTCCCCTTCTCTACTTAATAGGATTTATCTCCTTCCGTCTGTGATACACAAACACACACACCTGCAGTCCTGAGCCAAGTCCTTCCATTAACACGGCTAATCTGAGACCTTCAGGGACCGGATGAACTCTTTCTACACCTTCATATCTCACTAAAACATGCCTTAATTTCAGCCCATTCTCACCCCCAAGGCGTCACTTCACTGACGCCTTGGGAAGCATTTGGACATGCTTCAATATCTGACGCTTTAGGCGCCCTTTAGCGTCAGTCAGATGACGCCCTAGGATCGCGTGTACCCTACCCCCACCCCACACCTAAACCTAACCGCGTCCTCTAACAGACGCTTTCCTTTAGCGTCAGTTAGATGACGCCGTAGGATCGCGTCATTTAAGTGACGCTAAAGGGCGCCTAAAACGTCAAATATTGAAGCATGGTCAAAGGTGACGCCATGGGGTGAGAATGCGTTGTTAATTTACCTTTAAATCAAAAGAAAAAAAAAAAAATCGAGAACTTAAAGTCTAGTTTTAGGACCATCAAAATTGCATTGTGAACTTACTTCCATGACAATTAAACACATTGAATTAAACATAATTTGTAAAGTGATCAAAGATGACATTTATAATGTTACAAAATATTTTTATTTCAGTGACAGTAAATGCTGTTCTTTTGAACTTTCTATGCATTAAATAATCATGAAAAAATGTATCTCGGATTCCACAAAAATACTATATATTCATAATAATCAGAAATGTTAGAAATCAGAAAAATGCCAATATTATAATGATTTCTGAAGGATCATGTGAGGACGAGTTATATTATTTTATTTAATTAATGTCTAACAGAATTAATGTCTGTTATTTCCACACAAACATTCATTCTGAGCTGAACATGTTCTTGACAAGACTCTAGGATTCAACATTTGACCTTCCTTATCCCTTTAGACAACATTGCACAGCTCTTAAAGGAGTAGTTCACTTTTAAAAAAAGTTTGCTGGTAATTTACTCGCCCCCATGTCATCCAAGATGTCCATGTCTTTCTTTCTTCAGTCGAAAAGAAATTAAAGCTTTTGATGAAAACATTCCAGGATTTTTCTCCATATAATGGACTTCAATGGGGTCCAAACGGTTTCAGTGCAAACTGCAAACTGTTCAAAGGGCTTTAAACAATTCTAGAAGATGAATAAGGGTCTTATCAAGCGAAACATTTGCTCATTTAAAAAATTAAAATAACAAAGTTTAAAATGAACGAATCTTTTTCCGAGTCATTTGGTTCATTTAATGAACGAATTGTCTTGGAAAAAGATTCGTTCATTTTGATGAACGAGTTCGAACAGGAGAGTCACGAACATCACAGTACAGAGCAAGGCGAGCATTTGTGCTTAAACTTTTTTTTTTTTTAAATGAGCGATTGTTTCGCTAGATAAGACCCTTATTCATCGTCTGGAGTCGTTTAAAGCCCTTTGAAGCTGCACTGAAACTCTCATTTGGACCTTGAACCGTTTGGACCCCATTGAAGTCCATTATATGGAGAAAATCCTGGAATGTTCTCATCAGAAACCTTCATGTCTTTTCGACTGAAGAAAGAAAGACGTGGACATCTTGGATGACATGGGGGCGAGTAAATTATCAGCAAAAGTTTTTTGAAAAGTGAACTACTCCTTTAGTTTAAATCATCACCTTTACAGCCTCAAGAACACACACACAAACAACATTACTGTAATTCATTCCTCATGATACACACTAATCAGTTCAGCCGTCATCTACTCAAATGAACACAGTTATCCACTTAGCTGAACGCCATTATGCACGATACTCCGACAAAGGCCATTTCCAAACCCTTTTTGTCAGTGAATTCTGGATCATGCAGCTGGTCACCTGCATGATTGACAATCTCAGGCAGAATGAATCACATTTCAAACTAAAATAGTCTCTGAATCAAATTAGTGCAGCATTATTCTCATGGTACGAGCTCACTAATGGTCTTTAACTAACTTAAGACACACACACACACACACACACACGCAAAGGGCATGTTTTCTTGAGATCAGGTGGTCTGAAAACAGAAACAAGATGCAAGTCATACATGCAAGTCTTTTTTTCTTCCATTGACTTGAATGGAAATGCAAGCCGATCACGCTGGCCTGCCAAAGCATCATCATTCATTTGATCATGACGTACACATCTACCGCATTTCAGCTGAATTACAGAATCCATGAGAAATACTGTGTTGGTTTCATTTAGGGACAGATGGAGAGAGTGGGAGAAAGAGAAGAGCGTGTGAAAGGAAGGCTGTTGAGGGTGTAAAGAAGAAAGAGAAAGCATGAGTGGGCAACAGGCGGAGAGATGAAAGAGTTCCTCATAAGAAGCACGTTACATGAGAGAACGACTAATCAGACAGTCCGAACGAGAAAGAGAGGAGAAGAAGTATGATCCGGCTTCTAGAATAAACTGTATCTGAATATTCGCTCATGCAAACTACACAAAATATGCTTTTTTAATGGCTGATAATGTTTGAGAATGAAGGTAGCGGGTGACCTTTACAGTGCGCAATGATGCCAAATAAGATTTGCTGAATAGAAATGACGAGTTATTTTAGATTTACTCAAGATGACTGAAGAATGTAAAATTGCTGTATCTGTGCTGTATGGACACAAAGCACTAAATAAATAAAGCAAAATGAGGAATGTTTTCATATTGCATATCAATATCATATCTTTTTTTTTTGTAACGAATAAATATACACTATTTGTTCAAAACATTAGGGTCGGTAAGATTGTTGAAATGTTTTTGAAAGAAGTCTATAATGCACGTTTATTTGATCACAGGAATAAATTACATTTTTATTTGATCAAAGCTGCATCATCAGCATCATTACTCCAGTCTTCAGAGTCACATGAGCCTTCAGAAATCACTCTAATAGGATGATCTGATGCTCAAGAAACGTTGAAAACAGTTTTTACTAATATTGTAAAAAAAACGCGTTATAGTTAGTTATAAAAAGTAAAAAGAAGCAATTCATTCTAACCCGATCTCACGGGAATTCGTACGAATTTTACGAGGTGGCTAATTCGTAACAATTCGTACGACCTCACTCGTACGGATTAGTACGATTTTGCTAAATCGTACATATTTTACGAATTGGCCAATTCGTATGAATTCGTATGAATGACCTACCCCTGACCCCGCCCCTAAACATAACCGTCACGTGGGTTTAGACAAATCGTACAAATTCGTACGAGTGAGGTCGTATGAATTAGTACGAATTAGCCACTTTTGAATCACTCCTACGAATTCGTACGAAGTGGTCGTGAGATAGGGTAGTTCATTCCACACTTGTCTGTTACTTAAAAAAGTGTGTAATTCTGCGTCATAAGCACCACCAAAAGAAAATAGCAAAAATAATGACTTCAACAGGCTTCCTATTCACTCCTTGTGTTTTACAATCAGATAAAACCATTTGAATGCAAAAATCTTACATAGTGTGCCTTTAATCGAAATTATGATTACTAATGACTAACAATGCATGCATCTCAAATGTACCATAAGATCATAGTGGGGAGAAAATATGCAGTATTTAGCAATATGCAATAAACAGTATGCGATTACCTATATTCTAAAAGCTCTTTTCCAGCCGAATGAAGTCAAAACTGACCTTAAAGATACAAAATATGATAAGCAAGCCATGATAAAAAGGAGCAAACATCACAAGCGTGAGGGGTTTTAGAGGTCAAACGGAACAAATAGTGAGAGATTTCTTAAACAGAGGATGACATGTCTTTCTTCAAGCTGTCTCAGTGAAACATCAGCTGATGAAGACAAAACATCACAGACACAAACACAAGCATGACTCATAATTCCCCCATTCCTCTCTCGCTCTTTCTCTCCATGCTAAAGGACGTGGCATTTGTACACCTGCAGCTTTTGTGTCAGACACTCCAATTCATCATCCTTAAGGAGTCCAACGTCTTTCTCCGACCGCCGAAACCAGACAGAGACTGAACGAGACCCGACAGCACTCATGATATATCGACCAGGCTGATTAATAACAGACATCTGAGGTTATCGCATCAGTGTTAGTTACCGTCGATGCCAATACACAAATCACAGAGTCAACCAGTAATAAACGGTTTGAGTGAATTACAAGAGACTATTGTGTATACCTAGCCTATCAAAACCTTGCACAAGTCTCATTTCTCAGTAAGTTTTAGGGACGGGCAACGATTAATCGCGATTAATCACATCCAAAATAAAAGTTTGTGTTTACATAGTATATGTTTGTGTAGTGTGTATAATTAATTTGTATATATAAATACCCACACATGCATGTATATATTTAAGAAATATGTGCATGTGTATATTTTATATATATTTATTCACAATTAATATTATATATAAATATTTGATATATTAATAACACATTTTTCTTAAATATATACATGCATGTGTGGGTATTTATATATACAAATTAATTATACACACTCCACACACACATATATTATGTAAACACAAACTTTTATTTTGGAAGCGATTAATCGTTGCCCATCCCTATTTTGCATACTGGATTTATATCTTAATGTTCAATGCTGGCATTGCTGCGATATAATGGGCAACTTGACCATGAGAGCTAATGTAATGTACACACACCATCACTCAAAACTCATTCCTTTCTTAAACACATGTTTTTTATACCACTGACAAGGCTGTTGGTAAATTCAGGAAGAAAACGTATTATTATGCATTAATTTGCCAAATTGGTACATTAAGTTCAGAATAATTAAATTTCCACACAAAATTTTCAAGTAAATTGCACAAATAATTACAAAGAAATGGCCAGTACTGCATTTTGAAGTAGACTCAATCTTTGTTTTATGTACAAGTTTGAAAAATCATTTAAATTGTATGCAGTGCAGTCGTCAGATAATCTCAAGAGAGTCACATATTGGCTAATTAATGTGCTTGATTGATATATCAGAGCAAATGTGAGGGAAAATGTGTTAAATAAGAGTTTACTTAGATCATGTGTGGCTACATCATTCATGTTCTCATCAAACAATATTATCAGCCATATCTGCACTCACCCAGCACACAAAAACTAATTTCATAGAAACTTGTGTACGTTTTGAATTTATTTGTGTCCAAACACCAGTAGCACACCAGAAAGAATGAAAAGTGGCCTCAAATATATCAAAAAAAGCACCAAACCACATCAGTGATGACCTCAACGTCCTAAAATGATCAACTGGTTGATTCCAACAGTTTCAGTTAAGAACTTGCTTAATTATTGTATTATAGGAAGATAAAACCACCAAACCCTGAATATTCCAGGAATTTAGGCTTTAATTTCACCATTTCAAATTGCCCTGTCCAATGTCCTTTAGCTCAAGGAATCTAAGGCCACATCTCTGAAATCAACACTGATCCAGCATATGTTTGAATGGGACATTTTCCCCAAGCCTGACTGCAATGTTTCTGCATTGGCAATGCAACAGCATGCAAACGCATCAGGAGCACAAAACCCAGCAGACACGCATGCAAACAGGAGAAACTCTTACCGGAGGCTCAGCTGGAGGAATGCGGGGCTGCTGCTGCTGCTGCTGGTGTGTTACTGCAGTCCGCATGCACTCATCAGCATCATCATCTTCATCAGCATCATCATCCTCATCATTAGGCTCTGCCTGGGTTTGTATGGCGGTGCTGAAGTGAACAGCTCCTCGACACTGTCTTGCATTCGTGTTTTGGGGGGGAATTAAAAGGAGAGCAGAGAACAGAGTGTTTCTAACTAACAGAGTCAGACATCAGCCGGTAGGACACGAGTTGTGTTCTCAATGACGCTTTACCACACTACTCCTACTAGTAGTGCTAGGAAGCGCTGTTGTTACCTGTTACATTTAGTAGAGACTCCTCCAGAGGGCGCGTTGTGGCTCATATAGTTCAATCCTCGCGCTGCATTCAAATTCAATTCAAAATTATAGGAGACGTTGGTATGCTAAACAGTATAACTGTTTAATTTGAAAACATATTACATTGAAATTCGTCCTAGTTTTGTCTTTAAGTCTAGCCTACTAGTAAACATTTTTTACCATAAAACTTACTCTGTTTCCACAATTGCGGATTGTGATTGGTCTGTTTTGAGCAGCGTTGGAAAAAGTAACAGGTACCTCGTGACGGTTAAAAAGAAAACTACAATATTCGTACGAAAGGAAAAATCACACATATAAAGATGAGAGAAAGAGAAGAAATTGCATTTATACAATTCTTTATCCGCTTAATATTCTTTATAAATAAATACGTATATTTTCCGTTGAGTTTGAGTAAAACTGACCAAGTAGAGTCAGCGTCTGGTCCACTAAGCCCCGCCCATTCTCACCGCCTGTTTCATGATAACTGCTCGCTCTAGTAGGCAGTGAGACGCAGCGCGCATGCTCAGTGCTCGCGTGCTGAAATTATTTACAGGTGTGACGAGTTTTTCCAGGTCGAGTCTCAAGAGGCAAACAACCGCTGTGATCTTACTTTAATAATCGAGAAAATAAAGGTTTAAAAAAAATGTACTACTGATAAGATATTTGTTTCTGATCTAGGCTATATCGAATTGCAAAGAGAGACACAAAACCGGAAAACTATTTTTTCTTTAAGGAGATAGGCACACAATTTGATTCCATGATTTCATCATAATTGTGAAATTGATAAGACAATTCCATTGTATTTTCATATCCTTTTTCTTATTGTAACTAAATGAACCGTTTTTACATTTTAACACACTACTAACGCTATGCTACATAAAAAAAGATGAATGCCTTTCCGATGATGCATACAAATTAATTCAGATTTCTACACAAAAGGAGTTTCACAATCCAGCACCAGTTCGAGTTTCAGAGCTCAACAGGGATAATAAAGGTATATGACTAATAATTCTGTAATTCAGGTCATTAGGACACTAACCATCCCTCTATTCATGTGGAGAACCAGTTACTCTTGGTAATGACTAGCTTGTGTAAATCCTGAATTATCAAGCAAGATTTTCCGTGTAGAATCAAGAGGCGGCTACATCTCTTCTCGTCAATCCCTATAACTCAACTCCATAAATAAAAACTTTTCATGGTTAAAACACATGCATTACAGAAACACAGCGTTTGCATATCAATGCAAAACCAAATCAATTTCCCACTGACCTTCAGCCAGCTCCTTTGTTTCCTGTCTGCCATTATTGGACAAACTGATTAATCCAGGTGTGTCTGATTATTGTTGTTGCGACTACTGACGTCAGACACACCTGGATTAATCGGTTTGTCCAATAATGGCAGACAAGAAACAAGGAGCTGCCTGAAGTTCAGGAAGTAGTGCAGCTGTGCATAAAGCCAATTAATCATCACACATCCATCAATCTGACACTGCCCTCTTGTGGTCAACTCAAGTTAAACGTTTAAAACAATACCACGAACTTACCATGTGAAGACCAAATAATATTTCAAAGCTTCATATTGCATATAAGTGTTTATATTTTCTAATCAATTTGCATAACATTTATGCGCTTTTTAATTTACAACCGCATGGAATTATACAATAGCAAAACATAATAAAGCACAGAGCATGTGCACCATTCTGATGTTAAAATGTTGAACAATTATCCAGGAAATTGCTGTCGATACTCCTTGAAATACTCATAATAAAGCAATATATGAAGAGTTCAGATGCAAAAGCCTCTAAATGCCATTTGAAATTTTCTTCTTTAATGATGATTTTTATCAAACTTGTATATTTAAGTTCAGTAATTTCACTTAAATGGCAATGATAATTACCTATTAATTGTTATTTAAGTGAAAAATTACTGAACTTAAATATACAAGTTTGATAAAAATCATCATTAAAGTAGAAAATTTCAAATGGCATGTAGAGGCTTTTGCATCTGAACTCTTCATATATAAAGGTCCTAAAATAATTAAAAATAAGCACATTTCTCCCAGCTACACTTTATAAACATGTTCAATTTTTGATTCAACATTATCAATGCAACATATATAGTCTAATTTGACATCAATATTTCAGTGCACATATGTGCAGATAAAATATACAAAAAGATTTGTCTTATTCAAACAAACACTGCGAACCCATGAAGCAAATCAGAAACAATATTCATTTTCCAGCTTCTACAATTGCATTAATAGGGTCCAAATGAACTCAAGAGCTCTGAATCTAACGGTGTGCGTCTGCAAAACACGACTTGAAGGATCTGTCTAATGAAGCTGAGGAAATATGATGCTCTGAAAAAAGTGCAAATATTTCAGTATTTCATAAGTGCAAAATGATACAACGTTTGGTGCATGAAAAACATCGAAAGCTGCTTCAATAAATAAGATATTTCCAGGTGATCTTCATAAAGGACCAGATTTGATCAAGCCCCACTCTGAAAACCAAGTAAAACGTAGTGTTTCCTTTGAAATGCTAAAATACATTAAAACAACCAAGCACGAGATGTGTGTCTTCTGTGATATTGCATTGGTGTACAAATGTGTTGTTTCAGATGTCAGGCATCCACAGAAACATCATGTATGATGAGAGAGGACCTATAAAACAAACACATTTCACACATTACAAGCAAAGACACTAATCAGAGGCACTGCATATTGACGGATGCAGATATGAAATGGATCCATGTCTTTTTGCTCACCTCTTCTGGATGTTCCTGATGTGTTAAAGGAGTAGTTCACTTTTAAAAAACTTTTGCTGGTAATTTACTCGCCCCCACGTCATCCAAGATGTCCACGTCTTTCTTTCTTCAGTCGAAAAGAAATTACGTTTTTTGATGAAAACATTCCAGGATTTTCTCCATATAATGGACTTCAATGGGGTCCAAACGGCTCAAGGTCCAAATGAGAGTTTCAGTGCAGCTTTAAACGACACCAGACGATGAATAAGGGTCTTATCAAGGAAAAAAAGATTTGTTCATTTTGAAACTTAAACTTTATAAAACTTAAACTTTATTTATTGAACCTTGAACCGTTTGGACCCCATTGAAGTCCATTATAAGGAGAAAAATCCTGGAATGTTTTCATCAAAAATCTTCATTTCTTTTCGACTGAAGAAAGAAAGACGTGGACATCTTGGGTGACATGGGGGCGAGTAAATTATCAGCAAAAGTGAACTACTCCTTTAAATCTGCAGGTTAATAAACGGAGCGAATCCCACGACGTCCTGCAGAAGCACTAGCGCCCTCTGTAGGGGCGGTTCCACATCGATCTCCACGTTACGCCGCCGCAGAACACCCAGACTGGACTCGGTTACGTTGTGACAGTGATTGACTTTGAGCGACCGCAGTTTGGGGCAGTACTCGGCTAACGTCCTAAACACACAAATAAACAATTAATACATATTAAACAAAATAATAAATATTACAATTTCAGTATTTCCCTGTCAAGTATTTAAGAAAAATATACAAGAAAAAGTAAGACGATTTGGCCAAAATATTGTGATTATGTATAAATAAGACAACATTCTTGACCGAATTGTGCAATCTTTTGAAAAAAAAGTTTTTTTTTGTTTTGTTTTTCCAGGGAAATAAATAAATAAAAAGCAATTAAATTAGTTTCCCCAAATCACATCAGCACACACACACACACACACACACCTGACGGCTTGGTTTCGCACCCGCAGGCACCCGGTGAGGTCCAGCTCCTCCAGATCTCGGCACTTCTTGGCCACTTCCTCGACCGCCGTGTCCGTGATGTTAGCGTTAACCGCCACCGAGAGCGAGCGCAGCGCCGGGCACTTCCCCGCCACGTAACACACCACCTCGTCCTTCAGCTGTCGGCAGGCGGTGACGTCCAGCGAGCGCAGGTCCGAGCAGTGATCCGCTAGGCTGCGCAGCGCCAGGCTGTCCACCCACTCGCAGTGTGCCAGGCTCAGGTGTGTGAGACGCGGGCAGCTCAGAGACACCGCCACCAGAGCGTGACGGCTCAGATGAACACAGCCACGCAGGTCCACCCGCAGCAGGTGCTGGTTCTGACCAATCACAGGCAGAAGCTCTTTATCAGAGATCCAATCAGAGCAGTTGCTGACACAGAGGTGGTGGAGAACTTGATTGTGGCGAAGGATGGAGCAGAAGGCTTCTTTGGGAATGTTTGGCCCCGTCTGAGGAGAAACACAGGACGGACAGTGTCCAAGTTTGATGAAATACCGTACAATATAGCATCGGTTCCCAACAGGGGGGTCGCGGCCAACAAGGGGGCCTCTGTAGGGGTCACGCCATATTTTTAAGTTTTGAGCAATGAGGATTAAATAAAAGTCCTTAAAGAGTAACTTTTTTAAGTTAATGATCTGTAAGAATTTATCTTTATTATTGATTCGAGTAACTTTTTTGACATTTGTGTGTGAAGTATTTTATTTCTACAATATATGGTGTAAAAACGTCTCAGTGCTGCCCTCTTCAGGTTGAACAGTGGCTACTGCAGTTGAATTTTCCTATTGGATGTTCCGCACTTCGTGACGTACGCAGGTTTCAGCTCGCCCTTGGCAGTATAAAAACCATCTTGTGTCGTCAAAACCACTGTAGGGAGTCAGGAATTGGAATTGTGAGTATTGAAAACGATCAGGATAGAGTGTTTTAGCATCTATTTCGTCCCCTCTATCTCCACTGGGGTCAGCCCACTTTTTCAGCATTTTCAAATATTGCCAGTGGGTGGAGTCAGGCTCTGAGCAGGGGTTTAGTTACCCTTTAACCTTTTTCTGTTCAAAATTTATATAATGAGCGAGTTCATCATGAATCCATCAATCCGTGTTTTTGTCTTATCCTAAACCACTATGGTACGGAGCCCCTCCCGAGTCCCACTTTGGCAAAAAAATTCATTATAACTATCTTGTGGCCTCAAGAGAGTATCTCGTGGCCTTTAAGATAGTAACTCGTAAGTAACTATTCATTTTTTTGCCAAAGTGGGACTTTAAAAATAAAAATTATTAAAAATAAAAAATAAAATAAAAATAAAGCCTCGCAAATAACTTGCAAGTATTGAGGCCCCAGACAACAGTCATTTAGTAATGGCCTATAATATTCTATCTTTCTTTTTTTTTTACCTACACACCAGTGTGAAAATTTGTTTATTCATTTCAAATAGGGCCAATATATAGGCTTCTCCTAGGCTTACGTTTTTAAATTGCAAAGGGCCTACTGATGTTTTTGTTTTTTCAATATTATATGCTATTATTTGTGCATAATCATACCTGGTTATTGTAAACATACCATTTGTTTGAAAACAATATTTAAAATATTTTCTTGGGAAAAGGGGGGTTTCAGAGAAAAAAAAAGGTAAATGGACCTAATGGCCACCAAAGCGCTTTACATATTGCCTCACATTCACCCAGCTGGGGTTAGGTGTCTTGCTCATGGACACCTCCTCGACACTTGGTCAGGTGGAACCGGGGATTGAACCACCAACCTTTCGGTTTCGGTTTGCTGCCCCTACCTTCCCAAAAAAAAGGTTGGGAACCACTGCAATAAAGAAGGGACAATCTCCATATTAAAACTGTTTCCCTCACCTGCGCTGGGTCAAACTTACGGCAGTTGGCCAGGTACACCTGTATGAGCGAACGAAAGCTCTTGCTGACGCGCTGCAGGCTGACCAGGTGACGCAGAGGCAGGTAACAGAACACGTGTGTGACTAACACATCCTCCCAGGGCAGGTCCAGCAGATGACACCTGTCACAACACACACAGATCATTATGAAATCAAATACACCAACTGACATACAACTGCACACTTCAAAGTTAGGCCAAAGTTATCCCCATAATATACTGTTAATTTGTCCAATGAATTTAATACATTTAAATTTACATTATGTTATAATATTATACATAATTATTACATTATGTTATTATTTTGATGTCTTTAAAATTAGTCTATGCATTCCAATCTTTGGCAATATTATAATACAAGTCATGCGAATAAAGCAATTTTGATTTGAATTGAATATATAAAAACATCCTACGTTGTTGAATTGCCGATGTATAAAACCATGTTAATGACGGCCAAATATTGGCTACGAAATATTAAATGCATACAGCCCGCATGCAAAACAAATGGGAAACTGTGTTAGACATACTGTTACAAAAGTTGACCAAGAAGACTACAGTGTTCGTAACGTCAGGAAGAGTAGCACGCATCAACATTCACGCGCACAAAACAACAGTTTAACAGACATAATGTTGATATGAACAAGTCTGCTGTTTTCAACATGCATGCGTGCAAACCAGTGCAGCCACTCATAGAAAATGATGTTAATAAGGACAGTAACGTTACAGATGTTCTGCTGCTGTTTGCATGGACGTATTTCTGAATGCAGACGTCTGTTTGTGCGCATGCTAGTCAAAGGAACGCGCGTACGTGTTTCTCCAAATCCACGCACACCTGGATCACTCTTTATAACCTATACCTGTGGCTTTGCATGCGTTCGTCATGTTTTTGATCCATGCTGATACTGTCCGTTGATCCACGCACATTATTTATCATGATTGATAAACAGCTGACCGGCTCCTCCGGGTTCTTCTGCACAGGCTGATGCGGATTCAACGGTGACTCACTGCTGCCATCTAACGACCTGGAAGAGCAGCGTCATGCATCTTAAATACATAAAGTTCACGGACATAAAATAATATATAGACCGATCGAAAGACAGTCAAACAGACAGATACACAAGAAGGACATCTTTAGATAGCCAAGTACCAAACCAAGCGACAGGTCTTCAAACATCCACATGAGATAAATTAGGCTACTATAAAAATAAGCAATTTATATGATTGGCTACCAACAACCTTCAGTAAATGCATGCATTTTGTTCGCTTTATTTATATGGGAGTCATTTATATTATTTTTTAAGTGTTCTATAAGACACAAAGAAACATAAATAGCCTAAACCTGATTGATCAGCTGATGCTGCGACTTCTGTTGGTCAATGACACTTACAATCACCTGGCCTTTGAAATGAGAACATCACATGACCATCAGGGTTAGCATGCCTTTGCAAACCTGGGACAAAAAAAACACACAGGAAGAGCTCAAAACAAAAGAGTCATTCATGCAGAACCTCTGCTGAGCCAAGAGATCCAGAGCTCTGAATGAAACGCAGCCGAGAGCCAGAGGTTAGTGTGTGTACCGTCACTGATACACACCAGTGCACGGGAACTGAGAATATACAGCAAATATGGCTGCAAATTCAGTGTATGACTTCACCATGGAGACCCTGGAGGGAAAGGCCGCCCCACTCGACATCTTCAGAGGAAAAGTCCTTCTCATAGTGAACGTGGCGACCTTCTGAGGGTCCACCGTCGAAGAGGTGCATCTGCTTTCCTTTAAAGGGATAGTTCACTTTGACATTAATTTTTGATATGTTTTATCTTACCTCAAGGGCATCCAAGACGTATGTGTCTTTGTTTCCACAGTACTTTCAATTTTGACATTTTTAGGTCAAACCGTTCTTGTCTGTCAGTCATATAATGGAGGTCTATGGTCACCACCTCAAAGAGCATGCACAGAGAAGTCCAAATTAAACATGATTTAATGACTCGTAAATGTAAGTAGAATGAATCAAATGACTCGGAAAAAGATTTGTTCATTTTGATAAACAGGAGAGTCACGAACGCGCATTACAGAACAGAGCAAGGCGAGCATTTGAGCTTATAAAACTTAAACTCTGCTATTTATGTATTAATTGAGTGATTGTTTCGCTTGATAAGACCCTTATTCATCATCTGCATTTGTTTAAAGCAAATTATCAGCAAAAGTTTTTTCAAAAGTGAACTACTCCTTTAATGGTATTAGCACATATTATGAACATATTAGTTCCTAAAAGGCACAAAAGTGTACTTTTTAGGTGCTAATATGGACCATTAAGGTACCAATATGCACCCTTTAAGTACAAAAGTGTGTTTTGAAAAGGTACAGCCCCAGTGACAGCTTTTACCTTTATTTCTGAGACTATTATAATATACATTAATTGTTTTCAACCATTTACATCAAATGTTTTAATTGAATGTGATGCAGCTGTCAATCAAAAACCATTTAACTTGTTTGCACATGAAAATGTATGTAAATGATCATGACTGAAAGCAATGCTGATGCAGTATCACAGGATGAATGCACTCATGGACACGTATGGAGGACTGAACTTCACTGTGCTTGGATTCCCCTGCAATCAGTTTGGCCTTCAGGCTCCGGGTAAGACCTGCGCGTCATGGCTCGTGTTCACGGTCAGAATCTGCAATAGCATTGAACACTCTTAGAAGAAAAGGTTCTATATAAAAGGTTCTATCAGCGCTACGTATTTGGAACCCCTAAAAGGTTCTCTTAAAAAAAGGGTTCCTCTGGGTTCTATATAGAACCCTGGGGTTCCATACTTGGCCAATAGAAACTTTTACCAAAAATAAATGGTTCTACAGTATATAGAACCATTTTGGAGTTCTATATAAGCGGGGGATGGAACCATTTCTGGTTCTAAATAGAACCATTTCTTCTAAGAGTGAATGTTTATTAAAGAAAGGATTCAAGGATTCAATACTTTATTGCCATACAACTCGTTACAAGTTGTTAGGGATTTGCTTCAGTGTGCTCATACAAACAAAATACAACCAATGATATACACCACGGTATCCCCCACGGGATAAAAAGGACAACGCATTCTCATCCCAAAGCGCCATATACAACGCTTTTGCAAAAGCCTTCGGTTATGGTTAAGTTTAGGTATGGTGTAGGGTAAGGGTTAGACCACTAGGGGGCGCCGTCTGCCCAAATATATCTGCGTCTCATTTCACGTTAAAGGGTGCCATGTGCGTTGGATATTTACGCTTTTGCAAAAGCGTCCTATAGACCATTTCACAAGATGTAAACACTGGTCCAGAAGCACTTCCTTTTTCAGTTTGTAACTGTTTTCTTTATTTCACATGTAAAGAAAACATCTTAAAGATGTTTGTTTAACTTTTTGATTCAGTTTTAAATGTTCTGTTGGTTGTATTTTATCCCAGCTTTTATGTAGTGTTAAAAAACTGAAACAGGAAGTGCTTCTGGACCAGTGTTGTTTACATCTTGTGAAATGGTCTATATGGCGCTTTGGGATGAGAACGGGCTCAAAACGACCTAGTTGAAAGACCTGAAAGATAATCCTTTTTAAATTCAACACTGTTTTGAAGTTTAGGTTCATTTTCCCTTTGCTCTTCCCAGAGGAGAACCATGAGATCCTGAACGTCCTGCAGTATGTGAGACCAGGAGCAGGTTTCCTCCCACAGTTCCCCGTGTTCAGCAGGATTGAGGTGAACGGCGCAGATGAACACCCTCTATACGCCTTCCTGAAGGTATCAGCTCACTCAACTCTGCAGCGTATCGGGAATAAGACTTTTTTGACATGAATTTCATCACAATTATAGACATTTCTTCCCCACAATTTCTCATTTTAAATGTTTTTTTTTTTTATCCAACAAAACAGTCACATAAATGAGTTTATCAGTAGATCTGAGAGGGTTCCTGAATCTCATCTATTCAGCCTACACTTTGCCACTATATTTTTAAAACAATAATATCTTACTAAATACCTTAAATAATATTGACAAACTATATATCATTTGAAAGCTTACAATCTCTAGTTTCCATATTTGGTGACTGATTTTCAAAATATATTACAGAGGAGCCATAATTTATCAATATAAAACAAGAATATTTTCATACTCATAAGGCGTGTTCAGACCTTTATTTTAAAATAGCAGTAAACATGAAAAATCATGAAAAAATGGTAGATACCTCAGTTTGTTTTCATGCCAAAAGTTCAAAAGATAGAATCCATTCAATTATTTTGGAAAAAAAAGGTCTGAAAAGTTTGAAATATCAAGAAAAAAATAATAAATTCACCATTTGTGACGTGTCAGCTAGCTATGACTTACATGCGTGTTCTTTGTATGTGTTTCTTAGAGGTTCAAATTTATATCAAAATCTGTCAAACTTCCCATACTACTTCTGAATAGGCTCTCTACTTCAGAAATTGTATGAAAATTGTGAAAATAATGGTTCATATCACTTAAAACACGAATGGATATGCAGGCGCCCTTATATGGGCAGTAATGGAGTCTGATTGTGCCCTAGTGAAAAAGTTTGGTACTGCGCTCAAACAAAATCTTACTGAAAGCTCATTTTTTGAGATATCAACCTAAAATTTGACTTGTTCAGATTTTTGGCTTTGATCTTTCTGCCATTTTAGAGTAGCCCAGGTTTTGAAAATATATATTTTATGTAAAATATGAATAATTAATATTTTTACATTGTACATTTCCATAAACTCAAACTTCTATAACTTTTTTCTGTTTCACTTTCTTAGTTTATTTCACTTCTACAAAAATCTGCCAAATGTCTTCTTTAAAACAAGACCAATCATATGTCTATATTCCAAAGCATTCTTGAATTACAACCATTTAAGTTCGAAATGTGCATTTTCATGTCTTTTCAAAAAAGGGGGGGTGACAGTTAAGAGGTTAAACATTTAGAAAATTAATTTAAGTGATAGTTCACTTTGAAATTAATTTTTGGTATGTTTTAGCTTGCCTCAAGGGCATCCAATGTCTTTGTTTCCGCATTATTTTCAATTTTGATATTTTTAGGTCAAACCGTTCTTGTCTGTCAGTCATTTCCAAATGTCCAAAATAAACATGATTTAATGACTCGTAAACGTAAGTACACATTGATGGCCTAAGACACGAAACGAGCGGTTTGTGTGAGAAAACCAACAGTATTTATATCGTTTTTACCTCTTCCTGCACTACATGACGTCACCGAAGTCCGGAGTGTGCCATTTGGGACAGGGCCTTCGACAAATATTTGGAAAGTGTCTGCATTGTACGTTTTTCGGCTTTTTGGGAGCCGCCAGAACTTCCTGTAAAAGGTCTGAAAGTCCGAACCATACAGAAATGCGTTCACTCTAGAAACGAACCAAACCTTTTTTCAGTTTGATCCAGACCGAGACTACCTCTTTTCATCGGACCAAATTTCATTTCTTTAGTCCGGACCGTGGTTTCACACCTGTAATTTTGATTCGGACCAAACTGAAAAGTCCGAATGTCCGGAAATTCATAAACTACTGTTGCAGGTTAAGCCGGAGTAATTCAGTTCGAGCAAAGTTACAGTGACCTTGTTCTTCCAGGAAACTCTTCCGTTTGTCAACCCTGTGATCGGAGACATCAGGAAGCTCTACTGGTCCCCCATTAAAGTCAACGACATCCGGTGGAACTTCGAGAAGTTCCTCATCACTGCAGACGGGGTTCCTTACAAACGGTACCGAGATGCGCTCGCAAACTCAGTGTGATTTGCATGTCCAAAATAAAAGAGTGTGTATTACGAGAGACATGAAACTGACCAATCAGGATCAAGTATTTCACAAAGCAATTTAATATGAACAAATACAGAATCATCTGAATTGTCTATTTCAGGTACGATCTTCACTGTCCTTTTGAAGAGGTGGATCGGGACATTACTGCGCTTCTGCGGGGAAGACATTCATCATAACACATTCATAACCAGCTCTCTGATTATGATTCCAGCTCAGCCACGGCCACTGTCTGTTCAACATCTTCACTTACCTAGATCCATTCACACTTCTAGATGTCAATCTCATGAAAATGTCAAGAACGTATTTCACTTCAAAATCAGTTTTTATTTTAATATCTTATTAAGAACATTTCCCTCCCAAACTCTCATTATTGTAAATCCAAAAAATGATCAATTACTGAAAATGGTAAAAAAAAAAAAAAAATGGATACTTTATCATGGTTATAATGTCTTTAATTTATGCCGTTTAATAAAAAAAACTGAATTGAATAACCATTTGGCACACTAATAAAAGTTTTTAAGTACAATCAACTTGACATTTAAGTAAAATCAACTGACATTACATTAAATTGACTTAAAAAAGGAGTTGTAATTTTAAATAAAGTTGAAAATTACTTAACTTATTTTGATGAGTTAAAGCAATGTAAAAAAAGTATGTTGTCATAACTTATTGATCATATCATTTTTACAGAACAGGATGTGTGTAAAAAGTAATAGTCTTAAAATAGGCTTAATTTTCTTTTTAAAATTAAAAATTATTTTCTTTAGTTTTTGGGGGGTGAAAAATGAGCTGGAATGTAATTTTTTGGTTTCATGAGATTCATTGTTACACATCCAGTCTCATCAAATGGATCTAAATTCCGCACAGAACCCGAAACCTGTTCACCAGGATGGGTTCGGGTTCTGACTGAGAAGCGCTGTTCACCAGGACGGGTTTGGGTCGGGGTTTGTGTTGTGATTGTGAGGCGGCACAGTGACGATCCCTCAGGAAATGCCGTCCGGCAGCTGAGCTGGATCTGAAGCGGGAAGAGGAGATCTGATCTTGTGCATTCACTCAGATCTCCTCCTGACCCGAGAACGCCTCACTGATGTCACTGTTACCATGACAACAGTAAAGACGCTTTCAACTCTACAGGTCTCCCGTTGATTTATTAGGATGCTGAAAGAGAGATTTTTAAATCAACTCTATTTTAGAATCATTGAAATATGAACACAATTTTTATTCAAATTTGGAATTATTTCCTTTTAATTTTAGTTAAAGTGTTGGTAATTTTCTTTTTTTTTTTTAAATCTATATAGAGTTTATTCATTTTTATTTTTGTTATTTGTACATCAAGTTACATAAACTAAATTAAAATGACAAATGTTGCCTTGGCAACTAGCTCGCATCATACATTTAATTTTATTTCAGTCAATGTTTATTTCATTTCAAGTAACGACATTTTTTTATGGTTTAAGTTTCAGGTTTAATAATATGAAACTAAAATAAATTATTAAATTGAGACCCACAAGAAGTTTTAGGTTTTGTTTTAAATTAAACTTTAATTTTAAATATATATCAATATTTTTAATGAGTTTGTGTGAATGAGTGAGTGAGTGAGTGAGAGAATGGGTGAGTATATATAGAAAACATATTCATATTTTGTGCATCCTGACATTATTTTTTTACAATATTTAAGAGAATTTTATCATTTTTATGAGTTATCCCTCCACATCCAAACTCGTTCATTTAATTAGCAACGGATTCTCTGAATAAATATATAGATTGATGGATGGATGGATGATAGATAGTAGGGATGGGCAACGATTAATCGCGATTAATCGCATCCAAAATAAACGTTTACATAATATATGTGTGTGTAGTGTGTATAATTAATTTGTATATATAAATACCCACACATGCATGTATATATTTAAGAACTATGTGCATATATATATATATATATATATATATATATATATATATATATATTTATTCACAATTAATATTATATATAAATATAAAATATTTGATATATTAATAACACATTTTTCTTAAATATATACATGCATGTGTGGGTATTTATATATACAAATTAATTAAACACACCACACACACATATATTATGTAAAAACAAACTTTTATTTTGGATGCGATTTATTTTTTGTTGCCCATCCCTAATAGATAGATGTGTTAATAATATAACCTATAAGTGATAAAATCCATGGTGTGTTTCTGCAGGTGTTGACCTGTATTCTCCTCTAGATGTCAGTATTGTACAGTCAGATTCCAGCACTGATTTAAAGACACTAAAAAAGATTCATTTAAGCAGACGCTGATGCACATAGCTCACAAATCATAACAGAAAGTAGCTCGTGTATATAATACACCCGTTCGATTAATTATAGACTGTAAAATCCAGTTAGGTAAGTTTGTTCATGCACAGACTTCATTTAAACATGAAATGTCTTGGCTTTGCACGGCCTGTTTCTCTCCACAGAGACAGACGCTGATTTCCTGCTCTCTTAATCGCATCTGACTGTGGG